>NC_080572.1:152690364-153002864 GCF_030247185.1 Malaya genurostris
TTGAACAATTCCAACAAACGTCTTTTTGCGAGGTCTGGCAGATTCTTAACCAAGTTGTATTTAATTTTGTTGAATCCAGGAGCATTATTGTTACAAGACAAGAGTGCTATAAAAAATTCCACTGTTGAAGGGGCTTTCAATGGAACCATTATTTGGAGAAGACTCCATAATAGTGCTATGCGTAGGAACAGAATCTGGACAAACTTTCCTCGCAAAATCAAATATCCATCGGTTCGAGTATTTCTCACTTTCATTTCCTACGTTGCGATTCCTCATTCGTCTGGCCGTGATCCAAAGAGTACTCATAGATGTTTACGAGACAAACCTGCGACAAAATATTGTTTCGCGTGTTTAGCATTTAGGTTTGGTTTGACCTTGTTCTACGGCCTTCGGAATCGAACAAACGAGGAAGTCATATTCTTCCAGCAGGGAGAGTTCTTTTATTCAATTTAAGACATTTGAAATATTACTTTGGTATTCAATCCAGCCAATATTTCTTGTCAAATCATTTGGAATATTAACTGAATTAGCAATGCATTTGTTGCTCCTATTTGAGATGATGATTGGTAAATGATCGCTATCGTATAAATCAGGAAATGTTTTCCAGGTGCAATCCAGTCGAATTGAAGTCGAGCAAAGGGATAAATCGAATGCACTTGGGCGTGCAGGAGGTCTTGGGATCCATGTAATGCTAAAATTGTCGCATATATTATATTTTAAAGATGATCTACTATTATTGTAAACGGAACCCTACGTCATTCCGTGCAAATTGAAATCTCCCAGAATCAATCGTGGCCCAGGGAGTTTTTCAACCATTTCATTAAGCTGTCGTCCAACTTGAGTTCTTGTGGGAATATACACTGAAGCTATACAAATGTCTTTTCCTTTAAAGTTTATTTGAAAAGCAACAACTTCTGTAAATTTAAATTTAAAACTATGTTTGATGTAAGCCATGTTTCGCACTAAGCAAATACATCATATTTTTGAATATGTAATAAAATTTTAAATTGATCAAGTTAACGCTTCGATGATGCTTCGACAATTCCACTGCAGGTCAGTGATTGAAGCATTTGCGATGGATGATAAATTATCCATCAAATGATACAAACCCTGAAAGAATTCATCATTGAGCTAAAAACAGTTTCAAAACATTTGTAACCATTGTAAGAAATGCCGTTATAAGAGTCTGTAAGGGTTCAGAAATATTGAATGCTGTGAAAATCCATTCTACAATTTCCGAAAACTTCAGTACTCTTGTTGGTGGCTGTGAAACGGAGCCCACTGGATTGTTGTCTTCTTCTGTGCTAGGATTGGTTTGTGAATTTGACAAACCAGGAGGCACAGTTTTTTTTAATTTGGCCTTTTTTGTTTAACACGGGGATCTTTTTTGAATGATCAGTCCAAATGGATCATGATCCGAGAAGTTTTAATCATGGTGTATTATCATAACATGAGAATATATTATTTTCCAAAAATCCTGACTCGTTTTGCAAAAATCATGACGGATCGCCCGTGCAATTAGTCCTACATGCCGGTTCTAACACCGTCGTTAACCTACGCTTTCGAATGTGATAATAAATATCATGATGTAGCATTCAATTAGACAATTCATTTGCTTTTTTTTGCATAAATATCTGTTTATTAATTTGTTCATACGATTCGTTATTAATAATAGGTGTTTTAGTTACTCTTGTTTTACATACTAATGTTTTCTCATAATATTTATTTTAATTATTTATAAAATGTCTACCTACTTATAACTATCCCTAACCTAATACGTACAAATTTTGAATTATTTGTATTTCAGAGATTGAGCACCTCTCTTCAAATTTCGTGCAGTATTGTTCGAATTTTTGTTCTAGTATATCCAGTGAGGCCATCTCATGTACTTCACTAGTCCTTGTCCAAGGGGGAAGATTTAGAATCATCTTTAAGATCTTACTTTGAATGCGCTGAAGCCTAAGTTTGTGTGTTCGTGCACATCCCCGCCAAACAGGGACTGCGTATTCAATTGCGGGGTAGATGATTTGTTTATAGACAGACATCTGATTCTTCAGGCATAGTTTAGATGTTCTACAAATCAGCGGATACAGAGACCTAATGAGTATGCTGCATTTTTGAACGATTTTATCAACATGTGACCTGAATATCAGATGTCTGTCAAAGGTGAGTCCTAGATAGATAACTTCATCGGACCATTGAATGACCTCATCACCGAATCGTATTCTGCATTCGTCTGATGGAACAAGTTTTGGAGATCTTGAATGTGGAAACAAGATGACCTGCGTTTTTGCTGCATTGCTCACAATTTTCCAGCTTGTAAAATATTCCGTTAAAGCGTCCAGACCTGTCTGTAGTTTATTCTTCAGAGCAGTAATGACACGACCTTTGTAAAGAATGGCAGTATCATCAGCAAATTGTGACAGAACACCACCACCTGGAAGAGGTGGGATGTCTGATGTGAAAATGTTGTATAGAATGGGACCTAGGATACTTCCCTGGGGTACACCAGCAGAAATAGTAAATCTTTCTGAAAGTGCATTATTCAGAGAAACCTAGAATGCTCTATCTGCAAGATAATTTTTGATAATTTTAATAAGATACATGGGAAAATTATACCGATGCAGTTTGAACACCAGTCCATCGTGCCACACATTATCGAATGCCTTTTCAATATCCAATATTGCCATGGCAGTCGTTTTGGACACTGATTTGTTTTGCTGGATGACGTTGTTAACCCTTGTGAGTTGGTGGATGGTGGATCTTCCTTTCCGGAACCCAAACTGTTCTTCCAGAAATACATCCTGTTCATACGAGAAAACAAGAATTCGCCTTTGTATTGACTTTTCAAACAGCTTGGATAGGGCGGAGAGTAAGCTGATGGGCCGATAGCTCTTGGAAAAGGAAGGATCTTTCCCCAGTTTCAAAACTGGGATAACTTTAGCTAACTTCCACATTGAAGGGAAGTAACCAAGCTCCCAGCACCTGTTAAAAATTTTAGCTAAGAAGACAAATGAGCGAATACTCAAATGTTTCAGCTCAATGTTGAATGTGTTTTCGAAACCGGGGGCCTTCATATTTTTGGATTTTTTCACAATAGCCATCAGCTCATTCGCAGTGACTCTACTTTCCTCAGGAACTAAGCTGTCTGATTGGTCAACCTCAGCTACACTATCTGCAACGGCTCTTTCATGTGGACTAACAATGTTGAGTCCTAAATTGTGAGAACACACAAACTGGTGGCCTAGCGCATTTGCCTTCTCTACTGGTGTGATTAAAGGTATTCCTTCAGCTGCGTCCTGGGGTGACATCAGAGGAGGAATAGGCTTCGGTTTTTTCTTAAGCACCTTCGTTAAGGACCAGAAGGGCTTTGAATGTGGGAGAATTTCTCGAAGCTTTTGCTGGAAGTTCCTGTTGCGAAGCTCAGATATCCTTTCCTGGATTATCCTAGTTAAGTTGTTATAAGTAGTCTTCCTATCTAGAATGCCAGTTCGTTGATACTGCCTCCGGTAGATATTCCGAAGTCGGATGAGTTTCTTGGTGACACTGTCGATTTGAAGAGAGGAACTCGGCATATGTTGTACTGGAACCGTCCTATCACGAGCGACTGTGATTGAATGCTGGATGGAAGATAGGGCCGCATCGATTTCCATCGGGGAATCAAGTGGCAAATCGATATTAATAAGTTGATCGGCGATTTGTTTAAATTGGACCCAATCGGTGCGATAATAGTTCCTCCGTGGTTGAAAAGGCACTGTTTCTGGTGAAGATCCCAACGTCAATATTACTGGAAAGTGGTCGGAAGAGAGCTCGTTGAAGACAACCGGAGAGCTGTCTATGGCGATGTTGCTGATGAATATATCCAAAATGGAATGAACTCCCGATCTGGAAAGTCGCGTTGGTTGATCCGGGGCGAGGATGTTGTATTGTCCAGCTTCGTAATCTTCGGCAAGTACGAATCCGTTTCGATTCTGTCTTCTGTTTCCCCACAGCTCATGCCGTGCGTTCAGGTCCCCAGCAATGATGAATTTGTTCTGTCGTCGAGTGAGCATAGCCAGATCTCGCTTCAATGATGCACACGTACCATCTCGAAGATTGGTTTGTTTGGGGCAGTACGCTGCAATGATGATGATGGGTCCCATCGTCGTTGTAATCTCAATACCGATGGCTTCTATTATTTGCAGCAATTTAAAGGCTGACATAAGCCTATGCTGAATGGATCGTTTAAATGCAATGGCAACTCCCCCTCCTCTGGTAGTTGTCCTGTCGAGCCTGTGAATCCTGTAATTGGAAATAAAAATAGAAATTTCAGGTTTAAGATGAGTTTCAGTTAAAATAGCCATATCGGCATTCTTCTCTTGAAGAAAGTCGGACAGTTCAGCAGTTTTGCCACTGATTGAGCAAGCATTCCAATATACTATAACCAACTCATTATATTGCATATTCGATGATGAATTTGCCTAAGGCGTTGATTTGATCTAACCGCGGTCTGCAGTTTCGTAGTTTTGTTGTCATTGTTTCAAAAATGACGATCAGTTGTTCAGCAGAGAATAAATCACCAGAGTCATCCTTTGCTTGTGGTTGATTATTGCCCCATCCAGGAGGGATTCTTGAGGAAGATTCTTTTTGAGATCCAGCGGCTGAAGTCTTTGGATTGCTGCGAGGAAGTGGCGGCAAATTCGGAATATCCCTCTTCGGTGGGAGCCGTGGGAAATTAATTTCATCCTTCTGTGGAACATTCTTGCGCGTTGATTGTTTACGGGACGCCTGTTGTCGAATTTTTGTGAACTCAGCACGTTTGGGACACGATTTGCTAGTAGATGGATGGTCGCCATCACAGTTCACACATTTTACAGTGATGTCATCTAGTAGGCAATCGTTGGTATTGTGTGGTTCGGCACATTTCCCGCACCGACTTTTCATGTGGCAATTCCTCGCTCCATGGCCGTAGTTCAAACAGTTCGTGCACTGTGTGACATCCCGATGTACCGGTTTATACTTTTGCCATTCGATGATTATGTGAAATAACGATTTAATCGTTTTCAGTTTCAGACTCATGGTGATGGAGCCCTTCTCCAGATGAATCAGGTACAGTTGATCTCTAAACTTTTTGTCCGTATTATGTCGCTTCATTTTAAATACCATCAAAGGCTTTAGTCCAGCCTCCGACAGTACCTGCTTTAGTTCGACTTCCATCATGTCGGGTAGTCCTCGAAGTACAACCTTCATAGGTTTGTTGGCGGCAATATCGTGTGTGATGTATTCCGCTTTTGTCTGCTTCAGATAACATTCCACTCCTTTGTAGTGGTTCAAAGCCGGAACAGTTATTTTGTAGCCTTCAGTACATAAACGGATTGTTGCCTGTAGTCCTTTGCTGATCAGTGTGTTGAAATCCGAGCGTAGAGTTGGTGGGAAGCTTTTCAGGTAGAAAGGCGGCATTTTTTCCTTCTTCTGCAGTTCCTTTTCGACATCAACTGGCAGATCAGCATATTGGTTTTTACTCAGCAAACGGTCGTTTACCTGTACATCACTTGGCTTCAGACGCTTAGCATCCTTTGGATCCTTCTCGGATCTATGGTGGTTTTTACCCATAGCTTGGGTAGGTAGACAACTGTGAATAAAAAATTAAACAAAATCGAAATTAGTCGCAGTAGGTTATTCGTCTATCCACATCGAGTGTTAGATGACGAATCAATTCATTTGCTTATGTTTTTTTTTTGACTTTACGTTACGAAAAATCGTGGATAAAAAGCTTATTCCTGAAAGAGCGTTCAACATAATATCACCAACACAGAATATCAATCCATTCCTTATTAGAAAAAATTGAATCCCTTAAGCCCTCACTGTTCCAAAGAAAAGTATTTGTATGCCGACATATAAAGATGAACATTAGAAAATGTCTTAAGGTAGCGCTTCGCCGTGGTCAAGTCGAAGCGAGACAACTCACTGCTTCCTCTTGCTTTGTCGCCGAAATTTCACTCTAAATTGCAAATTTCTCCAATACTAACCCGATTCACGAAAAATCAAAAACATACGATTGTAGGTAAATGATTTTACTATGCATTTGGCGAAAAATATTAGTTAGAAAGCTTTTCTTTCGCGAGATTTCGTGCGATTTTTGTTAAACCTTTTGTTTTCTTTTTTCCATTTCTCGCTATAAACAACTCGCATATGTAGGGATGTGCTACGTTTTCAACAAAGCTTCAAAGCTAGTAGCGATGAAAATCATTACTGATTTCTGGTTCTACTGAAACATGAATAGAAATTTTTTTACAAAGTAGTAACACTTACTTACATTTTCTACTCATCTTTATTCAACGTTTACACAGAGAGAACGGACAACGAAAACAAAAGAAATGTTGTTAGCGTCTACCGCATGTGGCATTTTTCACACCCCAATGCATGTGTTGACATTGTGTGCGTGCGAAAGAATAAGGAAAAACTCATTTATTTTTAAAACTCGCACGAAATCTTTCGATAAAATCGTTTATCAGGCACAGTTTATATACGAATCGATAGAAAAATTAATTATCTAGAATCGTATGTTCTTGGAATTTCCGTTTTCTTTCCCGTTTTCTCACAATTTTGGGTAAAGTGCGTGAAACCCCGGGATAGGCAGCGAACTCCCGTGACCACGGCGAAGCGCTACCTTAAGTGCAAATGAAAGTGTCTCTTTGTTTACTTTCTCTATCGATTATTTGGGAGGTTCTTACAGAAATGTCATTATTGCCAAGTAATGTCATTTTTAATGAACGTGTGAAGGTAGTAATGGCCAAATCCCTTTTTTTTAAATAACTTTATTTGAATATGATTTCAAATTAAATTATTAAAATTTAAATTGGGTGTTCAGCCACGAGTGTGGTGACTTTTCAGCCCTATTATATATATATACATATATATATATATATATATATATATATATATATATATATATATATATATATATATATATATATATATATATATATATATATATATATATATATATATATATATATATATATATATATATATATATATATATATATATATATATATATATATATATATATATATATATATATATATATATATATAAAAATATATATATATATATATATATATATATATATATATATATATATATATATATATATATATATATATATATATAAAAATATATATATATATATATATATATATATATATATATATATATATATATATATATATATAAATATATATATATATATATATATATATATATATATATATATATATATATATATATATATATATATATATATATATATATATATATATATATATATATATATATATATATATATATATATATATATATATGATTTGGTTATTATCATGAGGACACCATTTGCTTCCGCAATTCTGAGATTTTTGTTTAGGGAAAATTCTAAACCTACTTGTATTGTGTAAAATGACCAAATCTACATATAAAGATTGAATTTCATTAGAAACAAGACAAAATAAAAAATCCCTAAGCGTTCTGCTAGTGAGCTATGTATGAACAGTACCTCACACAAGTTCAGCACTATTTCATCTGTTGCGTTCTGAAGCATGTTCTACACATGTTCAAGAATAGCGCAGGTGAAGGGGCTGGGATCCACTAGGAGATTGATAGTACCTATTATCTTTCTCCGGACAGTACCAGCCTAGATGCCGTGTGAAATCCGGCGGAAAAAATGAGCCAAGAATAGATCCATTGGGTTCCTGCTCTATGTCGTAAAAGGCGACAATTGCAGGAGTTCCTTTTTCTTTTCAGTTATTAGATATTTCCAACGTTTCACTACTGATTCCTCTATTTTACTAAATCATTTCTTCAATCAACTTATCAATTTGCGACTAGCTTTGGAAAGAAGTTTTATTTGAAATGTTTTCTTCTTCTGTGTTATTGCTTGTCTTTCAATATTATAAATTGAACGATAAAAATCAACTATTGCGCAAATCCCTTAATATTACAAAGCTAATAACAGAGATAACATATATCGATATATTAAATAAATAGTAAAAAAATTCTTGTTTGTTTCATAAATTAATAATTTTTTCTAGGTAGCCGGCTGCTCAGATCAATCAGTATAACCAATAAATAATTTGAATAAATAATTGAAATACGAGGTCTGTTCAAAAAGTTCCCGGAATTTTTTAATTGCGCGCGTGTGGAGAGTCCGGTGGTCAACATTTTTTTTATTGTGTTGGTACATATGTCCCTAATGTATGGTGAAATTTTCAGCTGTATTCATTGTTTACATTCTGTCTTGTAGCGGCTGGTGTAGACGTGTTTTTTTGAGCTCGGCGATTTTTGTTAGTTTAAACAATGGAAGAATTGAAGAATTTGTATTAAATTTTGCGTGAAAAATGAAATAAAGTGTAACCAAGTGTGCGAAATGTTACAGAGAGCCTACGGTGAGTCTGCTATGAAAAAAAAGGCGGGTGGGTAATGTCAGACATAACTGGATGTCGTGAATACGAAAAAACTGGCAGGCTCCCATCACTTTTCCGAATATCAGTTAGTTGATTGATTGTATGAATTGTGCAAGCTTTCCCCTTTTTCACTAATAGAGTTTGAAGCGATGCACCTACATTAAAGTACAGATTAGTTACATTTAACAGCTACTATTCTACAGCTATATATTCCAAACTTGAAACAATTCCTTTTTAATTTGCCAATATAGGAGGCTAGGTACGACAAATTTGTAGTTTATTTTTATTGAAGCTATGAAGTTCGAAGATCTGATTCTTCTCGAAATTTCAGTACGAAACAATTGCAATGGCCTGGTCTGAAATGTATCGACGATCTTCGGTATGCAAGTTATTTTAATAATAATAATGATAGTAATAATAATGATAATAATAATAATAATACAGATTAATCTGTACATATATGTATGTGTAAATAAAATATAGATTAACCTGTATATATGGCAACCCTGTATCGCATGGCATATTTTCACACGACCCCATACTAGTATAAAGATGTGTTCAACATCATCACATTCGCTTTCGCATTGCCGTTCGTAATTGAATGTGTTAGTGACGGTATAAATCTGCCTTTTTTCGGTTTTTGCCATCTAGCTGACGGTGTCTCGTACGTTCAGAGCAGCTGCTTTAACTTAAATGACGCTATTTCTCGCATCACATTTCCTTTTATACCTGCTACTGGTAAGGGTGTAGGGACCTCCCCTTCGCAGAACGGGAAACAGTGAGACGATATAAAAGAGAGAGTTAGTATAGCAGCAGCCAGTAATACTGAATTGGCTGTCGAGCAGTGAACAGCATCTTGTGGAGTTTTCACGCAGAAACACGCTCACAGGAGGAAGAGTTAAGGGCAAGGCAAAGTCTCGCTCGAACCGTGCTGGTCTGCAGTTCCCAGTTGGCAAAATCCATCGTCTGCTCCGAAAGGGAAACTACGCAGAGCGTGTCGGTGCATCGGTCTATCTGGCGGCAGTGATGGAGTACTTGGCTGCCGAAGTGTTGGAATTGGTCGGTAATGCTGCCCGTCACAACAAGAAAACGAAAATCATCCCTCGCCATCTGCACCTGGCCATCCGTAACGATGAGGATTTGAAAACCCCGTCCTTTTCAGGATGACCACATCACTGATAAAGAAATATTTAGAATTGCTTTAAGTTTAGCCTGTTCTGAAACGCTTGGAAAGTAGAATGCGCAAATCAAGTGGAAACATTTGTTTTAATAATGTGTATAAAGTATACTAGTATAAAAATGTTTCTAAATCAAAATTTTCTGTTTCGTATTGCGAGACAGCGTTACTGTCCTGTCGTAATTGAATGTGTTAGATATCATGATCAAAAAGCGCCCCATACTAAAGAATTCACGACAAAAAAAATACATATTGATCTGTACGTGGCAACTCTTTCGCACGGCATATTTGTGTACTAGTATAAAGATATATTCAACATCATCACTTCTACTTTCGCATTGCCGTTCGTAATTGAATGTGTTAGTGACGGTGCAAATTAATTTAACTTCTCGTGTGTGCCTCGTTTCGGCAACAGTTGCTCGGAAAATGGTAGGAAAGCGATAAAATTCAACTAATTCTTTATGATTATTTTTAGCACTTAAAAGTGCTATTTGAATTTGCTGGAATTTTCGGCTGCCTTTCATCCGGTTTTCGCTGTCATCGTGTGCTGACAGCGTCCCGTACGTTCAGAGTAGCTGCTTTAACTTAAATGACGCTATTTTTCACATCACCTTTGTTAGAATTCCTTTCCTGTACGCAGAACGGGAAACAGTGAGACGACAGGTCCACGATGTTGCTCTCGTGTGTCTTGTTTCGGGAACAGATGCTCAGCAAATGGTAGGAAAAATGAAGCACTCAACTTTTATATGGATGCTCTTGTATAGATGCAGACATCTCGCGTTCTGATTGGCTGGTGCTGTCATGGATTAAATCAAACAGGTTTTTCAATAGTGTACTATTGAATAACTTCAATGTTGTTGCAATACACGTTCAAGTTGAAAATTTTTGATTCTATTGGTAGTTAGATTATATAAATCCTTCCACAGATCACTGAGCTATGAGCTTCCAAAATACGAGAAAGGCAAACGCGCCATATGAATTATCCTCTTTGACACTCGTTTGTACCAAACATTTAAGAAAAGTTTAATTTTGAACTATTTAAGATTATGTCACACAACTGAAAATTTTATCATAAAATTGTGATCATATTTCCGATGGCATGTTGCAAGAATTATATTGATTCATTAGATACAACAGAAGATATTCACGATCAAAAACTTATCACTCTCTCAGAGGGTAAATTTTGAAAAGGCGCCCCATAGTAAAGTAAGTCGTATTCACGACAAAAACAAGTGTTTACTAGTGGTATAAGCGTTTCCAAGATGGCCGCGAAGACGTTGAAGACGACGAACGCTCCGGTCGACCCAGCACGTCAATAATCGATGAAAATGTGGGAAAAGTGGAAAAAATGATTATGGATGATCGAATCACTATTAGAGAAGTTGCTGATGAAGTTGGCATATCAGTTGGCTCATGCCATCATATTTTTTCAAATGTTTTGGGCATGAAACGAGTGACAGCAAAATTTGTTCCAAAACTGCTGAATTTTGATCAAAAAAACATACGCGTTACCATCGCTCAGGAGCTGTTAAACGACGATCCAAATTTTCTTGAAAGGGTCATAACTAGTGATGAAACATGGGTGTACGGTTATGATGTCGAAACAAAAGCACAATCGTCCACGTGGAAGCACCCAACGTAACCAAGACAAAAATCGCCGAGCTCAAAAAAAAACGTCTACATCAGCCGCTACAAGACAGAATGTAAACAATGAATACAGCTGAAAATTTCACCATACATTAGGGACATATGAACCAACACAATAAAAAAAAATGTTGACCACCGGACTCTCCAGACGCGCGCAATTAAAAAATTCCGGGAAGTTTTTGAACAGACCTCGTAATAATGCGGAAAAAATAAACAATCAAGTCGGGTGTGAAATCTGTTGACCTTTGTTTGGTGACTTATAATGATTTTATACAAATTTTTAGAATATGTCACTACAATGAATCAACTATTATGTCTAAATCCTATTCACTCGTTTATTTTGTAGCAAGTAAAACCATTTATAAAAAATAGAGAAATTTTTATTCGTTGCGCGATAGTATTTCGAATTTTCCTTTAGTTTCCACGAATAAGAACTGTGAATCAATCGGATATTGTTGAAACTTTCACTCGGGAAGTTGTGGTGCATACGAGCATCTTGAAACCGGAACATACTAGGTCGCACGTGCGTACTACCTTCAGGGCTGGCAATAATCAACTCAGTACTTCATCATCACCGAGTTCAGCTCACCTGCAAATCGGTTTCAAAAGCATCGCTGAACGAGTTGAGTAACTGGGTACCCATTTGTATAGAGAAAACATCGTCTCAACATCGTAGTGTCAAGCAATCAGCAGATGAGCGCTGACTGCTCATCAAATATTAGAACCCACTGAGAGACGATTTGTGAGTTGTGATTTGATGTGTTTGTACATCAACACATTGAATCAGATTCTTATGAAACTGTCTCGCTTGTATTCCCCACCCACCAGAGTTGCCATGGGCGGCCAATGTTCGAATCGATGCCATTTCAATCCATTTCTCAAGACATGTTCTCGCATGCTGGAGAACGCATTCGTTTCAGTAGCCAGTTGTGTTTAGCTCGAGACATGAAATTCAATCGTTTATGGTATACATCACACTACGGTTCGACATTTGTTTTAGTACATTAATGCTCGTGTTCGTTTTGAGTACCAGCAAAAACAAAACCGAAAATCTGGGTTATGTTGGCAGCTCTGTGGTTTAAGAATACACTCACCGGTGTAGCTCGGTACAGTGATGCCAAACTCAGTACTCACTTTTTAAAACTAGGAATGAGAGTTAAATGCTATGAAATCAAAACTGAGAACCATCAATACCATCATAATTTGATGTCAGCGGTGCTCTGTATAGGTGAGTGTGTTTGTTTAAATCAGCGATGATTTTCATATTTACCATCATTTTTCGGATTGCATCGTAAATCATGTGGTGAGCTGATGAATAGAAAAAATCAAATCTTATGAGCGAGTTTTTGCCACCCTTGACTACCTTTACTGAAATTTATACTAAAAAATAACCTTATTCCGTGACACTTGTGGAGTGCGCAGTAGTATATACGACCTCTAGTAACAACAAGTGTTGGACTAACATTCCTTAGACGATCTACGTTCGGGCCTGGCCGGCGCCAGTACTGATCAATGGATTCTGGGGTTACCGGAAGATGTACATTGAAGGATGATTTATCAGTCCCAGGTTGGATCATCTAGAAATTCTCTGTACAATTTCAGCTAATCCCGATCAGTAACGGAGTAGCAACCAGGGGTGGTCGCTCAAGCTTAACACGGGGATCTTTTTTGAAGGTGCAATTTTAGGTGCCTTTTTTGTAATTTGGGGAAGGACTACTTCCTCTTAACAGAATCTTGAGGTGTGACAAACGATGTACCTTCACTACTCTCATCAGAAAGCTTAATTTTGTCTTTGTGCAACTTAAATGCAGCGCATACTAAAAAATCATAAGCATTTCTCAAAATAAACTCATTTTTCAATGTCTTTATCGCAAAGATTATTCTTATGGGACCCTTGACATTTGATATATTTAATATTATTACTACAATAAGTAGCTGTATGCCCGATTTTGTCACAGTTCGTGCAATTCAATACATGCGGAACGAAAAGCTGAACAGAAAGACGAATTTTATCAACGGCATCGCAGATCCGTCAAATGTCACTCGAAACGAATCTGAGGAACGATAAGACTCGTTTCCATCATTAATATATGCTCAGTACAATCGCTTACACTCGAGTGTCTTAGCTCCCTCAAGCAAAGAGTTTTTGAAACGACAAACTCCATTTTAAGGTAAATCATCGACTGTTAGGATTGATTCAGTGACAACACCGTCAATTTCCAAATCCTTCGATGGAATGTAAACTCGACACTCAAGAACGAACAATTCACAGGTTGCAATTTCGTTTGCTTGTTTTAAATAGTTAACAATAACTCGAATTTTATATTTATTAACTTTTGAAATTTCAGGGAAATGTGATGTCAAATCTTTTGTATTTTGTTTTTTTAAAATAAAATTTTTATTGGGCTCATTTGCTTTAACTTAAAGTGGCCGATTGTCTTGTTGTTAGGGGGAGAAGAAATAAAGCCGTATTAAGGGGCGGCATACTCCCCTAGCGTTAATAATGGAATATAGGTAGGGTGGGACCTACATAGTATTGATTATACATTTTAATATATCATTCATTTGTGGTTCTTTTGGACACAATTTTGCTTTTCCTAAATCTTCACGGTCTTCAACTTGTAACAAGGAAGAAATTATCCTGAATTGGGATGCTTTTTGGTATCTAACATGTCTAACATAGGTGTGCCGTTTTTGGGTAGCTTCCATGAACTCAATCAGTTCAAGGTTGCACCGAAGTGTTGTTTATACAGGCCAGACTTTTAGCAACATAAAGAAGAGGTTGGTACGATAGTGCTGTAGACGAGAAAAAGATAGTGAATGCACTATATTTGAGCATCGATAGTTTTCAAGAAGTTGTAGATGAGTCATATAAGAAAGATGTCGAGTTGCCAAGACGTCGCGGATTGGCACGAAGGATGGTATACCTCGGGCCCAAAGGGAACATATGAGTTGGGATCTGGCATTACAATACTAGACACACGTCCAAACAACATGCTCGATGTCATGATAACCTTCACCGCAAACGCAGACACCACTATTGGCGAGCCCCACACGACGAAGATGTGCGCTGAACATATATTGACTAGACATAAGCCTTGACATTACACGAATAGTCTCGGCTCACGTCAAACCCCCGGAACCAAGCTTTTTTCGATACCTGTGGAAATATTGAGTGTAACCAACGTCCCAGAGTTCCACTATTCCGAGTATATTGCCAGCTGGCTAAAGTTTTTTGACAACTGAAAAATTCATTGAATCAAACTGGTTTTTCATGAATGTCACCTTCTAGTGCGCACACTTTGGCTATAGAGTCCGCCCTCTCATTGCCCCGTATGAAACAATGTGTAGGAAATCAAACCAAGGTAATCTGGTATGATTTTTCAGATAGAGCACTCAGTTGATCGAGTTGGTAAACGACTGGACAATGCACAATTCAGGCCCCGAGAATATGTACCTTCGATGGTGTCATCAGCATCGCTCTCGTCAGTTGACAAACAAGCGTATAGGTTTACTGGCGGCGTAGCACTCTTCAACATTTCAGCAAAAGAACGCTTGGAAGGTTGCTTAAGTGAACACCTCATCTTATCCTTGCGCAATTTGAACGCGGGGCATACCAAGAGGTCATGCGGTCCCTCCTTACAGTATAGACACTTTTCAATGTCTCCGCAGCAGGAGTTATCCGCATGACTTCCTCCACATTTGATACAACGGGATTTATTGCAACAATGGGATGATGTTTATCCCAATTGTTTGCAATTGGTGCAATTCATGACCCGCGGCACAAAAAAGCGAACAGGTAAACGAACTTGGTCCAGGAGGACGTAATTAGGCAAAGCCGAGCCAGCGAAAGTCACCCGATACGAATCTGATGGGATATAGGACTTAGTAACATCCTCAGCGGTCGATACTAAGCGCAATTGCTTGCAGTGCAGTATCTTAACATTTTTGAGTAAGGAGTTTTTAAAACTGCCTGCCCCATGCTTAAGAACATCCTCGCAAGTCGGACTCGGATCGGTGATCACGCCGTCTATCTCGAGTTCGCGAGGTGGAATGTATACGCGATACTCCCGCGTGAAGAGCTCACATTGAACGATTTCGTTAGCCTGTTTTGCACTGGCTAACAAGACCCTAAACTTGTCTGGGTATACTTTTTCGATTCTTTGTTTTGTAGAATATCGCGAGGTCAGGTCTTTAGATAATCTTAGGATGTTCAATTTTTTACGTTTGCCCTGGTCCGGATGTAAACCGCGTACGGACCGGTGGAAAGTGCAAGCCCATCGGGATAATTTTTAACACGAGATTTTTTGCTATCAAATCATTCCATTTTGACATCTGGAGGGAGGTCAGGCAATTTTGAGCCTTTTGTCATGACACGGAAATGTGTCCGTGCGGGTAAATATTGGAGGACAATTGTGGTGGTATTGAACAACAGGGAAAAAGAAAGAACAAGAAAAAAATACTTAGCTTTAGGGCGAACGGCCGACAAGACCCGGTCCTAGGCAATCGGTGAATATTCCTGTTCAATAAAGTGCAAAAATACCTTGAAAAAGCACTTTTTGCAGTCTCTTGCTGCACTGTACAATGAAACTGGCTAACGGTACCACACACAGTGCTTTTTTACACAGCTCACAATCGATCGGATTAATTCGAATTATCACTCGACCGCACTGATGCAGACAATAGAATACTTTGAAAACGGAATAAAACAATTCACCGCACTATTGAAGAAACACGAATTTACGTCTGATCGGCCAAATAGTTAAAGTGGAACTGATTTTTTTGATATGTTATGCTTTTAGAGAAAAATATTAAATAACACAGTACCCATTCGTTTATCAACCATGAACAAACCGCGTATATATATATATATATATATATATATATATATATATATATATATATATATATATATATATATATATATATATATATATATATATATATATATATATCATTTTCTTTTACATTACTTACTTGTTTTCAGGTATTTGTGGAGGAAGTGCTTCGGGAAAAACTACTGTTGCGCAGAAAATTATAGAGAGCTTAGATGTCCCGTGGGTGACCCTTCTTTCTATGGATTGTTTCTATAGAATATTAAACGAAAAACAACATGTTCAAGCAACTAGAAATGAATATAACTTCGACCATCCAGACGCATTTGATATGGAACTAATGAAAGAAGTTCTTCAACGGCTGAAAGAAGGACGCAAAGTTGAGGTGCCTGTTTATAACTTTGTTAGCCACTCCAGAGAGGCACATACGGTGAATTTTAATTTTCGTTTGATTAAGTTTTTTTCCTATATATCATCTTAATAAAATTTTAGAAAACAATGTATGGAGCTAATGTAATAATTTTCGAAGGTATACTTACTTTCCATAATCCGGGGATACTGAAAATGTTGGACATGAAAATTTTTGTTGACACCGACTCTGATATACGTCTTGCAAGGCGTCTAAAGCGTGACATCCAGCAGCGAGGACGTGATTTGGATGGAGTGTTGAAACAATATTCTACCATGGTTAAACCAGCGTACAGTAATTATATTGCTCCCACGATGGTTCACGCCGATATTATAGTCCCTCGTGGATCCAGTAATTTTGTTGCGATTCAGTTGGTAGTTCAACATGTACACACTCAACTACAATTGGTTGGTTTATATGATCAAAATAGTATTGCATTATTAGTATTGCTTTTTTGTATTTCAAGAGAGGATTCAAGTTACGGGAGGCACTTGCTCATTCTTATATAGGTCAACCAATGCCTGATTCGCTAAAATTATTACCAACCACACCACAGGTGACAAATATGGTTGAACTTAGTAGTATATAAACCCATTCTGTATATTCCAGATCAAAGGGTTACACACATTCATTCGCAATGCTAGTACACCGCGGGATGAGTTTATATTTTATTCTAAACGCCTAATTCGACTAGTACTGGAATATGCTCTTAGCCTGCTGCCTTTCAAAAGCGTAGATGTTGAAACACCACAAAATATAATGTATCATGGCATACGTATGGAATGTCAAAAAATTTGTGGCGTGTCTATTCTTCGTGCTGGTGAGACTATGGAGCAAGCAGTTAGCGATGTTTGTAAACATATAAGAATAGGAAAAATTCTTATTCAAACAAATCAATTAACAGGAGAACCAGAGGTAAGTTTTACGCGAACAGATATATTTTGTTGCTATACAATTCAATCGTGTGTTCAGTGTACCTGTGTATTTTGATTTATGATTTATAATGTATTTATAATTGACTATTTTTGTCCTGTATTTCACAAAATCGGGTGGGTAATATCACAAACATAAATGAACGCGAATACGAATACAATACATATACTCCTTTCACTCTTACGAATAAAGATAAACGTTCGTATTAGTTGTTTGAGTGAATTTTGCAAATTTGTTTTCAGACTTCTAACGATGCATATACATTAAATTATTTCCACAAACTGAGATTAAAATGAAAGGTATAATTGTCTCATACAATTCCTAAATTTCGTTTCGATCCGACTTCCGGTTCCGGAATCACAGTTTGATTAGAGTACAAATTCCAATTTTAAATTACTTCCTCAATTTTCTCTCAGATGACGTGACCAATTTTAACAAACTTCAGTTCAAATAAAATGTCTTATGATCATACAAAACTTCCTAATTTTATCCGGATTCGACTTCCGGGAGTATTGGGTAAAGTGTGTTGAAAATTTGATACTGTTACAAAAAGCAGGGAATTAAAAAACTCCATCGGTAGCCATTATTAGTAGATAACCCAACAAATTGATTCCGGCTATCTTGATTCCTGGCTTTCGTTTCCAGAAGCACCGACAATAGTGGTTATGTATTTAAAAATTGATCTCACTCACTTTTCTCAGAGATGGCGCGACTGATTTTAACAAACTTCAGTTCAAATGAGAGGTCTCTTGTTTTCATACAAAACTCTTAAATTTGATCCGGATCCCACTTCCGGAATTATAGGGTAAAGCGTGTTAAAAATTTTCTATCCTCACTTAAAGCGGCGAAACAAAAAACGTTACAAAATGTAAATTGACCTCTGAACTACGGAAACCGATCCCGGCTACCCTGGTTACCGATTGTCGATTAACGACAGGATATAATATTTATTTACTCAAGAAAGGATCTCACTTACTTACTGATGGCAGAGCCGATATTCTCAATCTTAGGTTTAAATAAAGGATCATATGCTCATTCCAAAAATTAAGCATATTCTTTGGATTCAATAAAAATTGACACCATCGTTCAAAATACGATGTCAGAATCGTATAAAATTATCAAAATTTGAATAACTACTAGTAGAATTTATACGTCATGTTAGCTGACGAACCGACTTCGATTATACCGCTTCTCGGATTTTGGTGCGGGAAGTACCTTCACTAGTGGCACTCACTTCATTTTCAATTTCACCTAATCAATCCGAGAACTGTTTTATTCTGCAGGTTATACTGGTTAATGAACAATCTTTGGTTTCTTTCAACAATCGAAGAGAAACATTTTGAAAAGAATGCCATAGTATTATGTATGAGAATTAGATTGTATGTATGTATGTGAGAAGCCACCATCAGTTTAAGGCATTACCAGTGCACAATGGTCCGGATCCACAATTTAGGGGGACAAAAACATTTGTGGCTTAGCCTTATACTTTAGAGCTATGCAGGGCCGGTGAAACATGTAAAACTCAGGTGGGTAATTTTTCATACCGGGGGAAACGAATTTTAAAGTACACTAAAACCTCAATTTACGCGAAATTAATTTACCCGACTTTTTTCACGTGTTTTATTCGAAATAACGCGATTTTTTATTTAATTTACGCGATGATCGTGTAAAAAAAGGTTTTTGAATAATGATGGAAATTTCAATTTATATAATTACAAAACAATCTAACATGCTTCAGGAAATTGAATATTATAAAATGTACATTAATGAATTGTTTAATTTCAAAGAATCTAAATAAGAGCGTGGGCATCCAAGAATTATCTGGAAAACAAATATTGTATCACTATCTTTACGTTTCGTCTTAATTCTTCTATTGCATATAATCGCTTTTATATAACTAATAAGTGCGGTATGTACTCGTAGTACTATTTACAGAAAATTGACATACTGTGATAAGATCTGTAGAAGAACTTGCTCATTCAAAACCTCCTCGGAAAAGGCCTCAAGGTCTACCAACGTAACCGATGATCCAGCCGAAAACTTCCTGGACTTTAGGCCTTAAGATCTACCAGTGTAACAAAGTGCATTAACGAACTTATCGTTCTCGGTCTGCTGAATGCTCATATTGATTACTTGGAACAGCTAAAAATAAACAAGTAAACAATGTGTAGCTCAAAAGTTTGAACTACAAACGAAAAATGTATTAGCCGTTGTAGTTCTTGTTGTGACACATTGTAGTTCCTAAGGACAGTATTCCAAGTAGTTCTTGGATCTTGGAACATCTCTTAAGCATTTCCAGTCACAGAACATACTCAGAAGGTCCTCAGGCGCTAAAGCATTGGACGTAGTAGGATTGTTCATGCTATTTACACTAAAATCAAATAAAATTTGAAGAACCTTTTTTTACCCGAAAAATTTGAAATAACGTGATGTTTTATTTAATTTACGCGAAATTTTATGTACGCACCCCCGGCTCTGCGCGTAAATTGAGGTTCCAGTGTACTCCTTTATTCTAACGGAAATTATATTTATCCCTTAAAAGTGCAAGGTCGTTTTTTTCTGCTTAATGCTTTGTTTCTATAAAACATTGCATGTAACGAAGGGCTACCTAGCTAGTTTCAATACAAAGGCAACAGACTTTCGTGATCCGTTTTAACTTATTCGTGTCTGTGAATTTTCGAAATTATTTCTTTGAGAATTTTCCAGGTCATCCAGCATTTCCTCGAATACAAAGAAACAACCGATCTTCAATCAAAATGTGGCGCGAGTCGAACGGCGCATAAATCGAATTCATGAACAGTCCAGCCGCTGATGTACATAACGCATTGATCAAAAAGTCGCGGGACTGACCCAGAGATGACGTTTGTGATGTCGAACTAATCTCATTTTTCGAAGTACCAACCTTCAGAGAACATGTGGCAAATTTTCACATGGAAATAACGATAAAACATTGATAAAACCGTGTATTGATAAAACATAGCTTTTTAAAGGGTAAAAATAAGCGTAAACCCAGCACTAGCTAGAGAAGTATTTCCCCCACTCGGATCCATTAAAAAATAAAGGCTTGTGGTGTTCTGATTTTGAACGTGGCCAAATGAAACAGTCAACCGGAAAAAAATTAAGCAAGTATTCATAAAGTTCATTAGATTAGATGTGTTGAGATAGTTAGCACATAAACTGGAAGTTCTTTTACGATCTTGTTCGAAAATCTTGGCATAAAGAAGATATTTTCCAAATGGATGCCGCATTCGCTCACAAAGCGTTTGTATGAAGCAATGGACGAAACATGGATCCACTATACTAGAAAAGTCACCCAAAAACGTACCAGGTAGTTGAACAATCATGGCGTCTATTTTTTAGATGCTCGAGATATCATTAACATCGACTACCTTGAGCAAGAAATTACTCTCAAAAGTGATCATTACATTGATTTATTGATGCGTTTGAAGTGCGAAATCGTAAAAAACGGCCTCATAAGATGAACCAAAAAATCACCGTTAACCAAGACAATGCATCGTGACATAAGTCACGATGAATGAAAATATTAAACGAATTGGGCTGCAATCTGTTTCCTCACCCACCTTATTCACAATAACCTAGGGGGCTGCTTGTCCTTTACTGATAAAAAAAAAGACACGCAAGTGAAAACGAACGAGACAGTCATCACTACAACTGAAGTCAATATTCAGGTCATCGACAAATAATTCTATAAGGATGGAATCTATTCGATACAGAATCTTGCTATGAGTAATTTTATTAAATGCGAACGCACTCATTGAAACCCAGAAATCTTATGAAAACCGTGTACAGACGAAACTGTCTTATTTGCTAAAGGAACCCATGACAATGATTTTCGTTCCTAACTGAAGTTCCAATCACCAATTATCTGAAATATGCGTAGAAATAAATCCAAGCAGTTTGTGTGATGTTTGTGTTTGTGATATTCAAATCAATTCAAAATGATTGAGATATTAATGTTCAAAACCTGTTTGTACGGTATTATTTTCTGTATTTTGAATATGCACACCGGTGTAGAAAACATAAACGTAGTCCTACGTCAAAAGATTTTGAGTGATTTTATTTATGTGAAAATATAGAAGCTGAGACGAGACAAGTACCTTAGTATCTTAGCTTTCACTTTATACCAAAGGAGTCGAGCTTAAACATCTGCCGGAAAAATTCCGATAAAGCACTTGTAGTCGTTTTGCCCTGAAGATGGAGGTATAATCTTCGAAACGTTGGCCTTTAACGAAAAATAAATGTTTTGATGAGAAACCAATTGACCAAAAAGCCATCTCTTTATTTAAAAAAGATAAAGCACTTCTACCATTTAGTATTAGATTCGTCAAACCTACCAGAAGTTGTTACTTTCTACTGCATTCTTCTTTTGCCGGTTCGGATAGTAAAGGGTAAAAGACCTTTATCGGTACTTTCCGGTATATCGGAGTGGTTTACATTGATGAGATGCTTAAGCTCGGCTGGAAGGGGAAAGTTAAGTTACTAAAAGATTTCTGCTTGCTCGAATGATCCTTGTCAAGTCTCATCTTAATAAATATATTGTTAAAATAATCACATCCCTGCTCTACCTTGAGAACTAGCATTCTATAATTTGGATTTTATTTATTATTCCGAATAACAATTATAATACCAATGTACCGTTGTTTTTCGTTCGAAATTTCAGGTGGGTAATTACCCACCTTTGGAATTTTCGGGTGGTTAGTACTACCCACCGTACCCACCTCTTTCACCGGCCCTGGAGCTATGATGTCTTCAAAACAAATGATCAGTGAAAGATAAGCCATATTTTGAAGCATATTGTATTAGGGTGGTTGTTATTATTATGGTGATCCAAAATTTATTTTCCGTATGTGTTGAGATAGAGGACTGCACCCTTCGGCAAAATTGTAGGAAAACTTATATCAAGCAACTTTGTCGAAGACACTATTGTAGTATCTCTAACGGTTTTAGTGTTACAGCTATTTTAATATAGCAACTTAGGGTGTTCCTAAAGAATCAGATTTTTTGCTCTAGCTTTCATATTTTTCACTTCTCGATTTTGGTGTCTTTGAATATCTTATAGAGTTTATTGAAACCAAT
Source organism: Malaya genurostris (assembly GCF_030247185.1). Classification (NCBI taxonomy): domain Eukaryota; kingdom Metazoa; phylum Arthropoda; class Insecta; order Diptera; family Culicidae; genus Malaya; species Malaya genurostris. The sequence goes on from NC_080572.1 coordinate 152,712,902, forward strand.
TTTTTGATGACTAGCGAATTCGGGTAGCGTTTTCTGAACCAAAGCTATGAGCAAAACTAGTTCATAAACAGATCATTTTAAACTGCTATATCTGACATTGGAGCGAATGAAAAAAAATCTGTTTATTCAAAGACACCAAAAACGAGAAGTGAAAAATAAGAAAGCTAGAGCAAAAAATCTGATTTTTTTAGGAACACCCTAAGTTGCTATATTAAAATAGCTGTAACACTAAAACCGTTAGAGATACTACAATAGTGTCTTCGACAAAGTTGCTTGATATAAGTTTTCCTACAATTTTGCCGAAGGGTGCAGTCCTCTATCTGAACACATACGGAAAATAATTTTTGGATCACCATAATAATAAGAACCACCCTAATACAATATGCTTCAAAATATGGCTTATCTTTCTCTGATCATTTGTTCTGAAGACATCATAGCTCCTAAAGTATAAGGCTAAGCCACAAATGTTTTTGTCCCCCTAAATTGTGGATCCGGACCACTGTGCAGTGTATTCGAATTTAATTATCAGATAGCTTTCATATAATTGCTGTTAAGAAGGCTTGGGTGGGTTTTGAGGATCCGGAGCCATCCAGCAAGAATATCCGGTCATATAATAAAGAATTTCGCTATACTTCGCTTGTTAGAAGCGTGCGAACCTTCTCCACGTGACTCAGGTTGGTAATCCACTCCATCATCCAGTCATTCACTTGTAAGATACCCTGATGCACTGATGTCGATATAATTGATCATAATACAATATAATATAATACAATGTAATTACATTATATTATATTGTATATTAATATAATATAATATAACATAATATAATACAGTGTAATACCAAACAACGTAATATAACATAACAAAATATAATATAAGACGGTAATATATGAAATAATATGCTATTATACAATATAATAGTTAATGTCGCAGTGTACGTAATGCTCTTCTTTCTTAATTCAGTTTAATATATACTAAATAATGAAATAAACAACATATGTTGAAATATACTATGATAAATGTTGTACTTTAGGATGGGCTTTTACTTATAATCCATTTCGCACCCTCTAATTCTGCTACTAACGCAGAAGGCGATAGCATCCAGTCGACGCCGTTCTATTGACCAAATGTTATCATATACACACGGGAGGCACGAGACAGAAACTTGTGAGGACTTAGTTATCTCACCATTTAACAACCCTTATATATGAGAATATGTTTGATATGAGATAACAAAATCGTATAAAATCATCAAAACTTGAATAACAACTAGTAGAGTTTGTATGTCATGTTAGATGATGGTCATACGAATCAACTTCGTTTATACCGCTTCTCGGGTTTCGGTACGCGAAGCACCTACAATAGTGGCACTCACTGCGCTTTCTCATAGATGGCCTAACCAATCCGAGAACTGTTTCATTCTGTAGGTTATACTGGTTAATGAACAAACAATCTCTCTGGTTTCATTCAAGAATGGAAGAGAAACATTTTGAATACAATGCCATAGTTATACATCAAATTGATATAAGAAAGGCATCATTACACCACTAGGTGATTGAAACAATATATATATATATATATATATATATATATATATATATATATATATATATATATATATATATATATATATATATATATATATATATATATATATATATATATATATATATATCAAATGAAGTAAGTTTTTCTCGAAGTTCTTCTTACGTTCTCTGCATTGCAATTATTATTCCACTTTTTATCATTTTATTTTCACTGTAAATCAAAACCAAATAACTTTCCATCCAATAACTTTCATTTGGGCTGTAGTTTTAGTTGAATTAAACTACTCGGCCTTAATGAAACTGATTTTTGCTTGGTTTCTAATGTCATAGCACAGATAAAAAGACATGACACTTAAATTAAGTTCTCGAATCATTTTAACGGTCTTTTCTAATATACCGCTAGTTGTCACCAAATACAAAAATTGTATTTGGTAGACAGTAAACACATGTGTCATGATGGCGCCACCAACACACTCGTTCCCCATCAAAAACGCCCAGTCCGTATTCCAAACTGAGTTTGTTTTTAATTTATCAACAGAGTTGCCATTTACTTAGATTTATCTTCAGTAGACTGAAAAGTAAGCCAATACTGATGACTGGCTCTTAACTGTCAAATGTTTCTTCAAGGTCCGAACGCGCTTAACATTTGTTCATGCAGAATTCATTTTGTGTGCGCTACCACAGCAAGAGCGTTTATTAGAATAAAGGTTTTGCTGTAATGGGGACATGTGTTGTTCACAGCTCTCACAGTTCATAGCAATACGCAATGAAAAGTCAATGAAAAAATATTGAATGCGGAATACTGACTAAAAGAATTATTATCTCGATTAAAGCCAATTAAACGCTATTTAGCAGGAATTTGATTTACAGAAGTAAGAAGAGTGCAAGAGTTAGTTTCTCTCGAGCAGCCAGCAAACAAAGCGTTTGTTTGTTTGCAGTATTTGCTGAGGTCACCAGATCGCCATCGAAAATTATATTCACAGCTTCTGTGCTTCATGAAGACTCTAATCACTTCCGGCATAGGCGAAACAACGTTACACACGTAATTTGATAGAGTTCTAATTGTTTTTAAAAAAAAATCGGCGAAAAGAATTGCTAAACAACTGTGCTAGTATAAAATGAGCGGAGAAAAGGGGACCTTTCAATCTAGGAAATAAAGGAAAGCATTATATGTTAGGCATTACCAATGTATACGGGTAGACTTACAGTAGATCCAAATTTCGTTATCAGATAGCTTTCATAGAACTGCTGTTAAGAGGGCCAAAATGGTTTTTGAGGACTCGGCGCCATCCAGCAAGATAATCCGGCCATATAATAAAGAATTTCGCTGTACCAGCTTAAACCCGCCTGATGGTTTGTTTGTTAGAAGGGCGCGTCTTACTCATTTCAGACCTTCAGAGAGAAACACAAAGCTTCCCTCACGTGACTCAGGTTGGCAATCCACTCCATCATCCAGGCATTCATTTGTAAGATACCCTGATGCACTTCCTGCCCCTCCCCATTGGCGATATAATGGATCATAATACAATATAATTTAATATAATATAATACAATACAATGAAATGTAATATAATATAACATAATATAATATAATGTAATATAATATTAGACGATAATATATGAAATCAGTTAATGTCGCAGTGTAAGTTATGCTCTTCTTTCGTCGCAGTATTGTAGGAAATATATTCCTCTTTAAATAATAATAATAATAATAATAATAAATATTATATTATATTGTAATATAATTCAATTTAAGATATAATGAATAATGTAAAAAATAACAGAATTATATGTTGCAATAAACTATGATCAATATTGCATTCAGTTCGTGCTTGCATCTCGTCCGTCACAGTCGAAAATTGCTTACGGTCGAGACGATAGAAACAAAGACAATACAGTGTAGTGAACAATAGAGGGTACGAAATGGGCAAATACGATTTAACAAAGCCTGAAACTTGGCCTACAAGACCAAATTCAATTTGTATTGATTTCAAGCGCTGCAAAGTTTGACCAGCAGGAATTGAAATTGAAATCTTGCTTAACGAACGAATGCATCTAATCGTTAATGATGTAATTGAGATTCACTTCAACAAGGCGTCTAACTGTGTGTACATTATGTTCAAACGTGACAGAGATGCAACTGCATTTGCTTTGGGTAATAACGAAGTGCACAGTGTTGATCATGATAATGTTAAATATAAAATCCCTGTGTACTTGGTGGACAATGTCATAGAAATACCCGTGCATGACCTTCCCCGCAGACCAGCGATCAGTTTGTTCGGGAAAGTATGTCGCCGTACGGTGAAGTTCTTTCCATCGGAAGGGAAGTATGGCGGAATTTTTTTCCGGGTATCCGGAATGGCGTGCAAGTGGTACGTATGCAACCACGTAAAGCAATTCCATCTTACATTATTTGTGATCAAGACGGGATACATCCGTGCGAAACACTGATAAAGTATGAAAATCAACTGGTTGCATGACAGTTTTGTGAACAACCTGCACACTACGGCAAACCTTGCACTGAAACTGCGAAAAGGACATCTTCAAACAAAAACAAGAAGAACCGCCCAACAACGGAAACTAGTGAGCGCAGTACTCCTGTTGCACCATCAAACCAACCAGCAACTGCAATTGATGCACAACAAGGCGCGTCTACAGCAACTAACAACGAACCCAAGACGGCGAATTACAAGGAAAACTACTCTCCCGCTAGAAAAAGGGTGACAACGAGATCCAATGGTAAAAAAAATATTTTATCTAATGAAAACATGGATCTATCGGCCACGTCAAGCTTGTACGCGAATTGGCCTGAGTAAAAAAAATATTGCATTTTAGGATGGGCTTTAACTTATACGCAATTTCGCATCTTCTCATTCTGCTACTAACGCAGAAGGTGATAGCATCCAGTCGACGCCGTTCTATTGACCAAATGTCATCATAGACACACGGGGAGGCATGAGATAGGAACGTGTGAGGACTTAGTTATCTCACCATTTGACGACCAGAAAATAAAGGAAAGCATTACATGTGAGATACCTATTCTTGAAATAAACAGATTAAACAGATACGAAAATGTACAAAAAATACGGTGTTCTGCCAGAAATGTCTACGTTATAATCATAAATTAACTGAAGATCACGACAAAAATGCGGACAATGCCCACAATTTCACGAAGAAACCGGATACAACGAATGTGACAGATTTCTGAAATGTATACACTGTTATACAGAAGGAGAAATAATGCTATTTTGCATAATGGTTATTCGGCATAACGGTTATTTGGCATAATGGTCATTTGGCATGATGTCATTTGTCATAATAATAATCGGATTTGTAAATTTTCGTTTGCCTTTTGATCGAGTGATGTTGTGCAAGGAAAACTCGAACGAAATATGTGAATTTTATATTCGGTCCAAATATTTCGATAATATTAGGTGAAATAGCATTATTATTTTTTATATTTAAAATTCTGTAGTAAATAGCACACTATCATTTTATATAAGCAACTCACCTAGCACAATATTCTGTTCGTCATAGATGATTCAAGTCGAAACGGCCGGAGGCCGCGAGTGCGCAGGCGACCCGTCGCCGGAAGCACCGAACACTGCGGGGCAGCGCCCCCGCAGAAATAACCTCTGTCTGATTGCGGGCGTTTGTCCGGATTACCCAAAGCTAGGAGCTATCCCTTAATAAAATCCGAGCGGCAGCGAGGTCGGAAGCAGTTTATTAAAAACGATGAGGCGTAGCCGCATTAGACCTTTCAAATTTGCAGTAAATTAGAACAATTTCTATTAGGCAGCATGTTCATCTGTTATGCCAAATGACTGTTATGCCAAATGACCATTGTGCCAAATAACCATTATGCCAAATAACAATTATGCCAAATAACCATTATCCCAATTATCGTTATGCCAAACGGCTTTATGCCAATCGTGGTAGCCCCATTATACCCATATACGCGTCACCAATCTACCAGAATTTAAAAACTTCATTCAAGATATATTTCGGAACGTATCTCGGTTCAAAAAATATATAATAGGTGGTGACTTTAACGCGAGACACATATCGTGGTATACCAAAGGACAGAATAAACGCGGTGATGTGTTGTATAATATGATCAACGAATAAAGTGTTATTCTATTGAACAGTACGCAACCAACTTTCATACCTACAGAAATAAACAAAACCTCTTCCACTTTAGATTTAGTGCTATGCTTTAGATCGACAAACCAATTTGCAGAAACAAAAATGGAGGTATTTGACTACGGAGGTCGCAACAGCTTGGAGGAATATTAATATTTTGGAAGTCGACTACGTTATTACACTACAACAAGAAGCCAAAAGAACAGTTAAAAGTGTTAGACAAAAAATAACAAATATGTACCAAAATTTTGGTTGACAGACAAAATAGAAACAGCATGGAAAAATAAAAAGAAACAAGAGCAAATTTAAATAAAAGTGATAACATAGATAACCTAATCAGATTTGAAAAAAAAGTGAAGCAATATTCAATAGATACAAAAAAGAAGAAAAAGTGTTAAAATACAGAGAGTTTGCTAGCCCAATTGGCCCAAAAACAAGTTCGAAAATATTATGGCAAAAGATTAACAATCTAACAGGATAAACAAGCAAATATGGACAAACAATCATTCACGCGGATCCAAAGACAGCATAACGATAGAAAATTGGACACATATTTTATCTAAAAAAAATAAACCGTCTGCGCCCAGGATCATATGCGATAACATACGAGATGCTAAAAAATGTAAAACCGGAAATAACGTTGAAAATCTTTCAAGATCTAAACAGAATGTGGAAAAACGTAAGAATAGAAGCATACATGAAACCTATCAGATCCGAAACCAGGAAAAGACTCCGAACAAATACAAAACTTAAGACCCATAGCAATGATAAACTGTATGTGGAAAATACTTAACTCAGCTGTACTGGTATAACTGGAAAAATTATTTACAAATAACTCAATACTATCCGATACATCTTTCGGAATTAGAAAACATAGATCCACAATAACATGCTTAAATTACGTAAAAAACAAATAACATCAATTAAAAGGAAGAACAAAGTAGAAGCAATAATATTTCTAGAATTAAGGTAGCGCTTCGCCGTGGTCAGGTCGAAGCAAGACATCTCACTGCTTCCTCTTGCTTTGTCGCCGAAATTTCACCCTAAAATGCAAATTTCTAAAATACTAACCCGATTCACGAAAAATCAAAAACATACGATTGTAGGTAAATGATTTTACTATGCATTTGGCGAAAAATATCAGTTAGAAAGCTTTTCTTTCGCGAGATTTCGTGCGAGTTTTGTTAAAATTTGGTTTTCTTTTTTCCTTTTCTCGCTATAAACAACTCGCATATGTAGGGATGTGCTACGTTTTCAACAAAGCGTCAAAGCTAGTAGCGATGAAAATCTTTACTGATTTCTGGTTCTACTGAAACATGAATAGAAATTATTTTACAAAGTAGTAACACTTACTTACATTTTCTACTCATCTATATTCAACGTTTACGCAGAGAGAACGGACAACGAAAACAAAAGTAATGTTGTTAGCGTCTACCGCATGTAGCATTTTGCACACCCCAATGCATGCGTTGACATTGTGTGCGTGCGAAAGAATAAGGAAAAACTCATTCATTTTTATAACTCGCACGAAATCTTTCGATAAAAATGTTTATCAGGCACAATTTATATACGAATCGATAGAAAAATTAATTATCTAGAATCGTATGTTCTTGGAATTTCCGTTTTCTTTCCCGTTGTCTCACAATTTTGGGTAAAGTGCGTGAAACCCCGGGATAGGCAGCGAACTCCCGTGACCACGGCGAAGCGCTACCTTAACGAACGCGTACAACTCAGTAAAAACTTCACTAGAGGAGATCTTGCAGAAATATAACACATCTCGAGAAATCCCGAGAGGCGAAAAATAAAGAAATGATAAAACACGCTCAATACCATACACCAGTGTACAACCAACTTCGCGAGATTTCAACGGCTAAAACAAGCCTGGAAAAAGCTTTCTGCGAGTACAAAAAGATCTTAGAAAATATGTCACATACTAAAGTGAACAAAACCAGTGTACCACAAATAATGGTAGAAACTACTCTGGAGAAACAACACTGGACCAAATCAGACACATCGGACAAAGTCCTTAGACAATTAACATTAAATTTATTAAACGGGAAATACAAAAACCATGTCCATATATACACGAATGCATCTAAAGCAAACGCAAAATGTGGGATATGAATATACGATGATAGAAGCAAATTCAAGATCAGCCTCAGCTTTGAAAACGAAGTTTGTTCGATGTCAGCTGAAATGTAGCACTTCAATATATCGAGAGAAACAACTTCACTGGTGCAGTAATATGACCAGATTCGAAAGCAGGATGTGAAATCATGAAACAACAACTACGCAATACTGAAATCGATGAAGTAATCCATGAAATTATACAAAAAACTTCCTGGATTCCTGGCCATGTTAAAACACCGACAAACGAAATAGCAGATACATTGGCTAAAACGGTTTGTATAAAAAGGAACGATCCAAAAATATACTCTTCCCACATGATGTGTACAATATATTTGAATCAATGAATCACGATAAAATACAACAATGGTATGTCAGCTACACTCAGGAACAAGGAAAAGGTAGAACATTTTTTAACTATCAGACGGGCAATTATAGAAACTCATGGTTTCACAACCTACCTCTAACGAACATAGAAATCAGAATATTGAATCGATTGATATCCGAACATGACTACTCGCCGTATTGGCTCAGTATAATCAGACCCTGTCAGCTTGGAGCGAAATCAATCTTCAGTTCAGCAACGCCATCGCACGGTGACACATTCAACATATCATGTCAATTGTATGGGTGCGCAGTGCTGCTATTTTGGCGCGCACGAATTTGACATTTCTCTCCCCTACTTCTGTGTACGAGATTCGATGCGAACTCGCCTGAGGGCGCCATGCTCACAAAAAATGTTGTTGCCAATGATTTGTTCGGGAAATGTGAGAGCTGGATATCTTGTTAATATGATGTCTTTGGTATAATGCAGAACACTAACGATAGATATTGCAATAAATGTAGAAAAGGAAATAACGCCGAACATATAATATTACATTGCGTAAAACATTATACAGTCCGTGAAAAATACAATCTATCGAAATATAAGTCAATTCAGGAAGTTTTCTAAACAAAAAATTAATAGAGGTGTGGTGGACGGAAGCGAACACGAAATAAAAAACGAACCGTTCACGGAAGTTCAAACTGATTTTATGTATTTCTTAGTTTGTGAGGAAAGCGTCCTTCTTTCCGCTCGAGGTTAATATAACTGCGGTGCGTTGTTCTCTCTGTGAGTGATTGTGTAACTGTCTCCGATAGACTCTCATTCTCTCTGTAGGTGCGCACACAACTCGAAGAGGGCAGGATAGGGATGATCATGAACTACACCCCATAGGCGCCCCTCCAGTTACACCAGAAATCGGACACGGTGTCCGGATCGGGTAACAACTGTACGAGTGTCCTCCGCTGGGTGATGCTCGATGTCCTGCTCGCATAAAAACGCTGGTTTAATTCTGTCTATTGAAATAGTTTGCTTTTTTCCAGAGATGATAACTTCGAAATGTTTGTTGTTACGGCTTGTCACTTGATAAGGTCCCTCGTATGGCTGTTGTAGGGAACGACGGGCCGAATAAACTCGGATGAATACGTGACTGCAAGAGTTGAGCGCACTGTGTCTGAATACTGAAGGCTTTGAATGGTGATTTGTTTGGGTGCCCGTATGCCTGAGAAGTATTGATGAAGCTGCTATGCGAAGTCCGTGCGATCGATGCTTGAAGATGGGGGGTCGAAAAACTCTCCTGGCAAGCGTCCTGGAAGTCAATGCCTTGGCAACAGTAGGCGCTGTCATATCAGGTAGTGGAACTGCTTCTGGCCAACGCGTGAAGCGATCTATCATGGTCAGCACATAGCGGTTTCCGTTAGATGGCGGTAGCGGGCCAACCAGATCGATGTGTATGTGTTGAAATCGTGATTTAGGAGGGTCGAATGTTCCTAATGCCGAAATAGTGTGCCGATTTGTTTTTGACAGCTGACTATTAACACAGGCTCGGACGAATCTATTGATGTCCCGATTCATGGATGCCCACACAAATCTGTCACATATCAACTCCGCGTTGCTTTTGTACCGGGATGCGCCAGACCATGGAAATGTTGCATTATGCTAGTACGATGCTTTTCTGGAACGAAGGAGCGAATACGATTATTTGCGGAAACATCACAGTATACAGGGCGAGAAACACTGGGGATTCGAATGGGCTCTATCTTCAATGTTGATGACTTCAACAGCACTTTTAATTGCTCGTCGCTTTCCTGGTCTTCTGCGAGCGCCGAGAGATCGATGCCGGATAATGCTTCCACGCGGGACAGTGCATCGGCCACGATATTTTCAGTTCCATTTATGTGTCGATTATCGGTAGTGAACAATGAGATGTATTTTAAATGTCGCTCTTCGTGAGGGAGTCTACAAGACGAGTTTGTCGTCATGGCGTATGTGAGGGGCTTGTGGTCGGTGAAGATAACAAATTTGCGACCTTCCAAGAAATACCGAAAATATTTGACAGACATCTTCTTAGCTGTTAACTCGCGCCCGAATGTGGAGTAGTTCCTCTGCGGCGTCGAAAATTTTTCGGAATAAAAACCAAGTGGTTGCCACGCTGATCCAGATAGCTGCTGCAGTACTGCTCCGGCAGCCGTGTTCGACGCGTCTATCATGAGCGCCAGTTCTTTCTTTGAATCTGGGTAATGGAGAAGTGTAGTTTCTGCAAGTGAGTGCTTACAACGATCAAATGCCGCTAACGCTAAATCATTCCACAGTACATTCCTTTTGTCGTTCTTGCGTTTATCGGGAATCAGATTTCGTAGCTCGAGCTGCATGTCTACCGCTCTGGGTATAAATCTTTTGTACACATTCACCAACGCTAGGAATCTACGGAGATCTTTAACTGTAGATGGTCTGGCACATTCGCTGATTGCTTGAACTTTGGACGGTAGTGGTGTTACACCCTCTTGGTTCACCACGTAGCCGAGGAATTCTACTTCAGGTTGCGCAAATTTGCTCGTTGCGACATTTATGGCTAGACCGTTTTCCTTCAGTCGTTCGACGACCATTCGCACATGTTCTTTGTGCTCCTCTACGGTTGTTGACGCGATACAAATGTCATCGATGAACGAGACTACAAAATCTAGGTCCCCCAGTATTTTGTTCATGAACCGTTGAAATGTCTGACTGGCGTTGCACAGACCGAACTGCATCGTAGTGAATTCGAAGAGGCTGAACGGCGTTATCACCGTCGTCTTAGGAATATCTGCTTCCTCCACGGGGATCTGATGGTATGCTCGTTCTAGATCCAGAGCGGTGAAAATGGTTTTGCCTTGTAGAGAGTTAAGAATGTCGTGTACATGCGGTACGGGATAGCGATCAGGAACAGTTGCTTTGTTCAAGCTGCGGTAATCGCCGACAAACCTAAACTGTCCGTTCTTTTTCATTACGCAGTGGAGTGGACTAGCCCAGCTGCTACTAGAAGGACGACAAATTCCGAGTTCGCTCATCAAGGCGAATTCCTCCTTAGCTGCTCTAAGTTTGTCCGGGTGCATTCGTCTGACTTTTGATGCAGCTGGCGGTCCTTTTGTTACGATGTGGTGTGTGATGCCATGTTCTGTTTTTGCTCGCAAGGTGGCTGGAAGTGTAATTTCCCGATACTTTTTCAAGAGTTCGTGGAATGGGTGATTCGTTGTTATTCGCAGCCTTGAGTTCGTTGATAGTTACTGTAGATGCGCCTTGTTGTACATTGGTACTTTGCGTAGGTTTAGTGCAAGGTTTGCCGTAGTGTGTAGGTTGCTCACAAAACTGACATGTAATCAGCTGGTTTTCATAAGTAATCAGCGTTCTACATGAACCTAACCCACCTTGACCACTAATGATGTAAGATGGAATTGCCTTATGTAGTTGCATACGTACCTTTCACACACCATTACGGATACCGGGGAAAATCCGCCATACTTCCCTTCGATGGAAAGAACTTCGCCGTACTGCGACATATTTTCCCGAACGAACTGAACGCTGGTCTGCGGGGGAAGGTCATGCACGCGTATTTCTATGACATTGTCCACCAAGTACACAGGGATTTTATATTTAACATTATCATGACTGTGCACCCCGTTATTACCCAACACTGTGCACCCCGTTATTACCCAAAGCAAATGCAGTTGCATCTCTTTCACGTTTGAACATAATGTACACAGAGTTATGCGCCTTGTTGGATTGAATCTCACTTACAACATTAACGTTTAGATGCATCCGTTTCTTAAACAAGATTTCAATTTCGGTTGCTGCTGGTCTAACTTAGCAGCGCTTGATATCAATACAAATTTAATTTGGTCTTGTAGGCCAAGTTTCAGGCTTTATTAAATAGTATTAGCAAATTTCGTACCCTCTATTGTTCACTACACTGTATTGTCTTTGTTTCTTTCGTCTCGACCGTACACTGAACATAATTTGCACGGTAGCATCATGTGTAAAGCATTCGATCTATCACTGCTTGTAGAACACATGAAATTCATGGAAATAAACACTTAACTCATAAAATGAGTGTAAAAACTGTTGATGTTTAGTGGAAATCATGCTATGTTTATATGAAATGCATCTAAAACCGATCAGATATATCGTTACCTATAGATTCTATATGCATTTCATGTGAATGTCACATTGTTTTCCACATAGATTTCAATTGAAACAGAGTTGACCGATTCAAGTGTTTTGCACATACATTTGTGCTGTACTCATTCCCTCTAGAAAATGAAGTGTTTAACACATGTAGTTCGATTCAATAGCAAAACACATCACATCCAAAGGAAAAACACATCAAAGCTAAGTGAAAAATAATATAATCTCGCATCTTACTGGATTTGCACATGATATCTTGAAACAAATCGCTTTGATTATGTATTGATATGAAAAAGCATATTAAATTGAAGTAGTGTTTACATATGAATTAATCATGCAAACTTTTGTCAGTGTAAGTAATTTTCGACTGCGTCGGATGAGATGCAAACCCGAACTGATATGGCTGGCTTTGTTTATTTTCTCATCTCAACTATTTGTATGAAAAAAAACTTAACTTATCGACTTAGTATTGGGAAATTGGTGCGAAAAATTATTATCCCAGCAATTGGAAGATAAAATAAACAAAGAAAGACACTTGTTGAAGAAGCCTTTTGAAAAAATCACAAAATATTGTTGTATTATTATTTTGTATCATTCAAATATTGCATGTGTTTTCAGGTAATGGAATTGGGGATCGTCAAACAAAATCACTCATTTCTTTCAGGGGAGTAAACCGAATGACCGTCAACGATTCAAAATGTTCTGTTATTTAATTCACTCGCAAACGTTCTATGATTGAATCAGACTACTCGATCTCACAAACCATTCTTAGACGAGAATCGTATATTAAAGTCATCTTGGATTCGAAAATGAATTACAAACAGCACATTGAATATACTTACCTTACCTAGCAGCTATAGTCCTGGGGTGTCCGTTGCTGTATCAAGCATACGTCTCTACAAAACTCGGTCCATGGCTGCTCGTCGCCATCCACTCAAGGCACAGATGCTTCTGAGATCCCCCTCCACTTGATCGATCCACCTTGCTCGCTGCGCTCCTCTTCTTCTTGTACCAGTCGGATTAGATTCAAGAACCATTTTCACTGGGCTGTCGTCCGACATGCATATGACATGCCCAGCCCATCGTAGATGTCCGATTTAAGCTGTCCGTACGATGGGTGGTTCTCCTAACAGCTGTTGCAATTCGTGATTCATACGCCGTCTCCACGTTCCGTCTTCCATCTGCACTCCGCATAGATAGTCCTCAGTACCTTTCTTTCGAAAACACTGAGGGCGCGTTGGTCCTCTGCCAACATAGTCCAGGTCTCGTGGCCATAGAGAACAACCGGTCTAATGAGCGTTTTGTAGATGGTCAATTTCGTGCGGTTGCGTACTTTTCTCGATCGGAGGGTTTTTCTGAGTCCAAAGTACGCACGATTCCCTGCCAAAATACGTCTATGAATTTCTCTGCTGGTGTCATTATAGGCAGTCACCAGTGAGCCCAAATACACGAACTCGTCAACCACCTCGATATCGTCACCGTCTATCAACATTCGTGGTGGGAGGTGTAGTGTTTCTTCTCTAGAGCCTCCTCCTCTCATGTATTTTGTTTTCGACGCATTTATGGCCAGTCCGATACGCCTAGCTTCAGCTTTCAGTCCGATGTAGGTTTCCATCATCTTCTCAAGGTTACGTGTCACAATATCAATATCGTCAGCGAAGCCAAAAAGTTGTACGGACTTGGGATTTGGGAGAGTACCTTGTAGGCGGCGTTGAGCAATGTGATTGCGCGGTAATTGCAACAATCTAGCTTATCGCCCTTTCTGTAGACGGGACATACCACTCCATCCATCCATTCCTGCGGTAGAATCTCCTCCTCCTAAATCTTAGAAATCATCCAGTGCAGCGCTCTAGCCAGTGCCTCTCCTCCATGTTTGAGCAGCTCGACTGGTAACTGGTCATTGCCCGCGGCTTTGTTGTTCCTCAGCTTGCCGATCTCCTCACTTATCTCCGACAGATCAGGGGCTGGGAATCTGTCATCGGCTGAGCGTGCACCTAGATTGATTCTTGTGTCGTTCTCTGTATCATGTGCTTCGCCATTCAGATGCTCGTCATAGTACTGCTTCCACCTGTCGATCACCTCACGTTCGTTCGTGAGAAGGTTACCACTGGTGTCTGCACATTTTGGCCTGTGGCGTGTAGCCTCTACGTGAGCGGTTCGCCTTCTCATAGAATTTCCGTGTATCATTTGCGCGGTACAGCTGTTCCATCGACATCGGGTCTCGTCTCATATGGGCAGTGCACGTTGATGATGCTGTAATTGAAGAAACGGCCCTTGATCTTCAATACGCACATTCTATCACTGATTGGCTGCCACCCAATCACGCGCTAGCGCATCTTGCCCAACAATACAAATCCCGTTCCTAGAACGTTGGTTGTGCCGCAGCTCTGGTAGAAGGTAGCCGCTCGATGCCCACTTTTCCATACCTTCTGTCCCGTCCAACAAAGTTCCTGCAGTTCTACGACATCAAAGCCGCGGTTTCAGCATTCGGTCGTATCCTGGGAAGCCAAGCGATTTGCAGTTCCATGTGCCAAGCTTTCAATCGTAGTCCTTATTTCGTCGCGTAGGTCTTTGCCGATTATTCCGAGTCGTATTTATATCCTGATTATTCGTAACAAGCGTTTTCCGGGCAGCTTGTTAGGCTTGCACCAACCTCCTGTCTCGCCGGAGGGCCATCATGTCAGTACTGTTTAGAGTCCCACACTGACACAAGGACGGTAATCAGCCGCTGCTAACATGGAGAACAGACGCTGTTTCGAGCTGCCCCAACATGGGAAACAGACGCTCGGGTAGGCTCGCTCTCTGTAAAGAGAAGGCAGGCCCCCCCTTCCCTGTCAGCATACGACCAAGGTCCCACCGGGGTTGATTACTCGATCTTTCCTATGGTTACTCGTACCCCAGCCGGCACCGCGGCGAGGTAGGGATAGGAGTTACTGGACAAGAGGCTAAGAACCACATTGGGGCCTAAATTGCGCATTGTCCAGTCGGTTACCAACCATTGAATATACTATCAATAAAGCTTCGAAGCTGTTAGGGTTCGTCTTTCATGTGACAAAAGACTTTAAAAACATATATTGCCTAAAAGCATTATACTGTGCTTTGGTCCGTTCTACACTAGAATTTGAATCTATTGTTTTGTCACCCTACTATCAAAACGACATTCAACGCATAGAAGCTATTCAACATGATTTTTTTCTTTTTGCGCTTCGCCAACTACCATGAAGAGACCCCCCAAATTTTCCGAGTTGCCAATATCGTTGCAAGCTCATAGATCTCGAACTACTGTCCGTTCGCAGAAATGTATTCAAGGCAGTCTTCATTGCTGATCTTCTCCAATCACAAATTGATTGCTCTCAGCTATTATGTTTGATAGATTTTGATATCCGTCGCATTCCTTCCGCTAGAACAAACTATGGCTACAACGAGTCATTTGTCAGCATGTGCCAACTGTTTAATCGCTATTTAAGTCAGTTCGACTTTCATCTAACCCGTGATACTATCAGGAAATTGTTTTCTCAAACACTATCTTTTTAAAAATTTATTTTTAGTTTTAAGAATTTAGTTGTGTAGTTATAATAGTTAATAACATGACATGTATCATTTTTATATTCTGTATTCTGTTGGTACAAAAGATGAGGAGTTTTTATGCCTACTGGAGACATAGTGACAGATTTTTAATAGCTTATCTCCAGTGGGCTTTTCCCAGCTCCAAATAAATAAATAATAATTTGTGTCTGCCAACGATACCATCTTAGAAATAATACGGTTCAATACGTTGAATCATTGGTCCAATGAAAGTCCAATCAATCGTTCAACAGGAGGCCAACACGGGACCTTCGTTTGCCGATTTTGAAACAGACCGTTGAACCGAATGCCATTTTTTCGTTCAACAAACCCGGCAGACAGAGGTCCATTGTTGAACCATTTTTAATATGAGGAGTTGGAGCCCCGTTGAACTATTTTTACTGGTCAATTTCCGAAGTGTTTTTTCCACATATTTTTTAAACTTACACATCATACCTGTACAATACTTCTACTTTACGTAGAATAACAACAAATCTTCTTTCTATATGAAGGTAACACGCAATTTTCACACTATGTTTGCAAGAGAAAAACAACAACAAATCGTTCCAGCAAACTGAAAGAATATTTCGTGCAGTATGTTGTTCAACAAACGCTCCCCGACCAACAAAAAAGAACCGCCTGCTGAGAGGGTAGTGATAGAGAAATTTTTACAATTTATAGAATATATAATTTAATTGGATAACATCCATGCAATAAACTATGCTTAACTAATTATTTTCACCTTTATATCCAAATGAAGACATTTTAATATCAACTTTTTTATACATATAATATGAAAAAGTATTCTACATGAAAGTTAAGTAAAACACAGTTTGAATAATTCAATCATTTTATATGCACTTGTCTCCCAATTTAACTTTAAGTGTCAAGCCAATTGAATATTAAGTGCCAAGCAATTAGAATCAATCTACTGTTTGGAAGATGGAATGAAAATGTACTATCTAAATGTTTCAGTATAATTTCAATAAATAAATCAAAATAAATTAAGTGTAAAATATTCTAGTCTAACGTGTCGATTTTTATTAGTGTAATGAAAACGATTGTCGATTTTTCGTAGTGTGAAGAAAGCATTTCAGTTTTATTCGTTTTTGCGTCATCCAGTTATGTCACTTACATCACCCACCTGCCTGTTTCTCAGCCGAATTAAAGTGTTTTCCATAAAAAGTAACGCAGATTTTTTATTATTGATTTTAGTTGTACTATCTACGTCTGCCAAAGGATATAAAAGATTATCGGGTAATTTTGATGGACGCTACAGTGGCAACCGGAGCAGCAGGTAAATAGCTCAGCAACAAATCATAGTATCATAATATATATATATATATATATATATATATATATATATATATATATATATATATATATATATATATATATATATATATATATATATATATCTATATATATATATATATATATATATATATATATATATATATATATATATATATATATATATATATATATATATATATATATATATATATATATATATATATATATATATATATATATATATATATATATATATATATATATATATATATATATATGTGTGTGTGTGTGTGTATGAACAATTCCACCAGAAAAAGATCCCCCAGAAATTCACAATATTTCACTATTCTCCCATTCATCCCAGTAGGTTCAGTTGTAGATCCGTAGAATATAGATGGCATCACTGGAGCGGCTCGATATTGCAGTAGAGAAGGTTGTTTGTGCATTTTGATGTCATCGTCATCGGTCGTTTCTTGTGCCCGGCCTTGTAATTTTCAATATAATATTTGAGGTCATGTTTAAATATTTCAGGCTGGCAAGAGACCAGAAAAAACTACGAACGACTGAGAAAAAGCAAAACTGGAAAAAATATTACTAGTCCCAATATTTTGCATCATGATTAATTTTATTCAACAAGTGAATAGTAGGATACTTAATTTTGCGTCTGAGCGCAAAATTCAGTGAAGGTTTTGAAACAAATTATTGTCCCACACAGGTTCTATGTTGTACAATCCATGGAAACTGGGTTTGCCAGCAATTTTAAATTTGTAATCTTCATGCAGGGGATTTGTACCTCATGTGTACCGGTTTGCTATAATTTGCACATGATTAATTTTAATGATTGTACTTTTCAATTCAACTCATCAATGCATTAGCGAATTATGTTTAACTTCTGGTGCCACCTGGTGATTTGTGAATAAGTGATTTGTAAATAGCGAAAACATTACTTCACATAATCTGCTATTGCACTGATGAGCTGAATGCGATACTTGCAATATTGTTGACAAAGTCTCAAGGTAATATCGGAAAACATTTTTTAAAAAATCAATTAAAATTCGTAGGAGCTTTCATGTTTTGCCTTTCTCATATAGAAATGCTATGCAATCACTGTGAAAACCGCCTTTTTAACCGAGACCCGGAGGACCGAATGCCATTTACCATTCGACTCAGTTAGACTAACTGCGCAAATGTCTGTCTGGTGGTGTGTGTGTGCGTGTGTGTGTGTATGTAACAAAAATATGCACTCACTTTCCTCGGAGACGTCTGAACCGATTTTCACAAACTAAGATTCAAATGAAAGGTCTCATGGTCCCATAGTTTGCCATTGAATTTTATCCTGATCCGTTTTCTGGTTCCGGAGATATAGGATGATATGAACCAAAAATGTGAAAACCTGTTTTAATCCACCTAGTGGTGTAATGATGCCTTTCTCATATCAATCATACTATCATATATAACACTATGGTATTCTTCAAAATAATTTTCTTCGATTCTTAAAAGAATAGCCGAAATCGGTTTGTTTGACCGTCTACTGATAAAAACTATCAATTGGAAAACATTTGAGGTCGATTTAGAAAATTTTTTAAGGTTTTTCCCCATTTTCAGTGATGGTATACAATTTTTAACCCACTTTACCCTATATTTCCGGATCCGGAAGTCGGATCCGCATGAAATTCAGGAATTACGTATGGGACCACAGGACCTTTCATTTGAACCTAAGTTTGTGAAAATCGGTCGCGCCATCTATGAGAAAAGTTAGAACATATGTTTTTTTGCACATTTCACCCCATAACTCCCGAACCGGAAGTCCGATCCAAATAATATTCAGGAATTTTTTATTAGTTGCTGTTAGTGTTAGTGCACTTATTTTCACAATTTTTTGCACATTTTACCCCATAATTCCGAAACCGGAAGTCGGATCCAAATAATATTCAGGAATTTTGTATGGGACCACAAGACCTTTCTTTTGAATCTAAGTTTGTGAAAATCGGTTCAGCCATCTCCGAGAAAAGTTAGTGCAAAAAAACGTATCATACACACATACGCACATACACACACACAGACATTTTGCGTACTCGACGAACTGATTCGAATGGTATATGACACTCGGTCCTCCGGGCCTCGGTTCAAAAGTCGATTTTCACAGTGATTGCATAACCTTTCTAAATGATAAAGGCAAAAATATGCCCTAACTTTTTTTAAAGATGCCAGAACCGCTTTTCACAAACTTAGATTCGAATAAAAGGTCCAATGGAGCCATAGCTTGCTATTAAATTTCATTTGGATCTGATTTCCGGTTCCGGAGTTACATGGTATTATGTGAAAATTAGAGAAAAAGTGTACACTCAATTTTCTCTAAAACAGCTCAACCGAATTTCACAAACTAAGATTTCAGTGAAAGGTTTTATAGTTTCCTAAAAATTATTAAAACATTTTATCCTGATCCGACTTCTGGTTCCAGAATTAAAGAGTGATAAGTGGAAAATTACCAATTTCATTATTAGTTTTTCACGAACGATGGTCAAAAACAGTCACAAATGCCAAAAATTGTGATAATTTTCTCTAGTTGCAGAGTTTGTTAGTTCCTGGGCATATAAACTTAATTCGGTACCACTAATTCCCATTTTTCCTGTTCCGGAAGCACCGAAAGTGGTGAAGAAAAACTCAAAAAATAGAGCATACTTCGATTTCTCTACGATTTTTTTAAACCGATTCGCACAAATCAGGATTTGAATTGAAGCTCATATGATTTTTACAGCTACTGTGAAATTTCATTCGGATCCTACTTCCGGTTCCGCAGTTACAGGGCGATGAGTGTCAAAGTTTTTGAATCGCCATATAGATTGACAATATGTACCACACAACATCGAAAGAAGAAGAAAACACATAACGAACGAGGCGTGCTTTGTTATATTTTGTACACGCTATGAAGAAATCGGTTACGGGTGTCTGCTACTGGTGTGTGATAATAATAATAATAATAATAATAATAATAATAATAATAATAATAATAATAATAATAATAATATTAATAATAATAATAATAACAATAATAATAATAATAATAATAATAATAATAATAATAATAATAATGCTAATAATAATAATAATAATAATAATAATAATAATAAAACTAATAATAATACTAATAATAATATTAATAATAATACTAATAATAATACTAATAATAATATTAATAATAATACTAATAATAATACTAATAATAATACTAATAATAATACTAATAATTATACTAATAATAATACTAATAATAATACTAATAAAAATACTAATAAAAATACTAATAATAGTACTAATAATAATACTAATAATAATAATAATAATAATAGTAATAATAATAGTAATAATAATAGTAATAATAATAGTAATAATATTAGTAATAATAATAGTAATAATAATAATAATAATAATAATAATAATAATAATAATAATAATAATAATTGACAATATTTAGGTATAGCCGCAAAATGGCGTTTATGTCAGGCTAAATTTTAGTAATATGTATTTCTAATGATTTTTTATTGAATTTCGTTTTGGCCGAATTGCCATCGTTCCTTTTATAACTCTCCCATCGGTCCGAAATTTTCACTTTCAGGAATGAATCAAAAAGATCAGTACGAAATGCATTGAAATTTCAGGTATAGATTGTTGTTGGTTTTCCATAGCAAAAAGCGTTCATTTTAGGATTTTTCGAAGAATTTTGTTCTGTGTTGCTGAAATTTGATTCTGAAAAATTACCGTTAAACGGAATCGGTTCTACGGGGAGAGGAGAGTTGTTTATCATTGATTCATTTTCAACCTTAGGTATACCAAACATAACAGTTCGGCTGAAAAGTTCGTATCGTTTAATAGAAACACACATTTTTTTGCCAAAATTCGTTTTTATTATTCAACATAATTGCCATCAGAGGCGATACAGCGATTATAGCGATCTTCCAACTTTTCGATACCATTTTTGTAGTACGATTTGTCCTTTACCTCAAAATAGGCCTCAGTTTCAGCGATTACCTCTTCATTGCTTCCAAATTTTTTACCAGCGAGCATTCTCTTGAGGTCTGAGAACAGGAAAAAGTCACTGGGGGCCAAATCTGGAGAATACGGTGGATGAGGGAGCAATTCGAAGCCCAATTCGTTCAATTTCAGCATGGTTTTCATCGACTTGTGACACGGTGCATTGTCTTGATGAAACAAAACTTTTTTCTTCTTCAAATGAGGCAGTTTTTTTTTAAATTTCGTCCTTCAAACGCTCTAATAATGCTATATAATAGTCACTGTTGATGGTTTTTCCCTTTTCAAGGTAGTCGATGAAAATTATACCATGCGAATCCCAAAATACAGACGCCATAACCTTACCGGCCGATTGTTGAGTCTTTCCACGCTTTGGGTTCGGTTCATCGCGTGCAGTCCACTCAGCTGACTATCGATTGGACTCCGGAGTGAAGTGATGGAGCTATGTTTCGTCCATTGTTATATATCGACGAAAAAAAATCGGTTTTATTTCGATATAACAGCTCCAAACACTGCTCAGAATCATCAGTTCGTTGTTGTTTTTGATCGATTGTGAGCTCACGCGGCACCCATTTTGCACAAAGCTTTCTCATATCCAAATATTCGTGAATAATATGTCCAACACGTTCCTTTGACATCTTTAGGGTGTCAGCCATCTCGATCAACTCCACTTTACGGTCATTGAAAATCATTTTATGGATTTTTTTTCACGTTTTCATCGGTAACAGCCTCTTTTGGACGTCCACTGCGTTCATCGTCTTCGGTGCTCATATGACCAGTACGAAATTTTGCAAACCACTTACGAATTGTTGCTTCGCCCGGTGCAGAGTCTGGATAACACTCATCATGCCATTTTTTGGTATCGGCGGCACTTTTTTTCATCAAAAAGTAGTGTTTCATCAACACACGAAATTCCTTTTTTTCCATTTTTTTCACAATAACAAAAGTAGCTACACTCAAAATGCAATATCTCACAAACTAATAATCAGACAGCTGTCAAATTTATACACGTATCTTTTGAAGGTTGGTACTAACTGAAAATGGTATGGATTTAATTCTAGTGGCGCCCTCTCATAGAAACGATACGAACTTTTCAGCCGATCTGTTAATACAGTCATGTGCACTCAGTGCAAACCGGTTTCGTTAATCAAAACCCCTAGATGGCTGCTAGACGAACACGACCAGTATGTCGTGAACTTTATCATGTTCGGGATTTCATGAATAAAAGGAATTTTATGTCTGCTTAGCGGTTTATGTGGAGTTGTTGAGCGGCGTAGTAGCTTAGTATGAACTGTTATACACTGATGAGCTAAACACGAAATGTAAATACAAAAATTTGTACAAAGTTTGAGTGATTGTTATACCTGTTTTTTATATTTATAAAAAAAGGAAAAAATTATAAAAACTGCCATGAAACCCAAACCCCTTGATGGCAAAAAAATGCTTTGCTTTTCTTATATGCTCTTCTAATAATCTATATTTCCGATTAGTATGTCGAGATACCCAAAAAATATTTCAATCCTCAACTAACAGGTCTATTGTGTGTGTGGTATGTGTTTTTTTGTTTTTGAGTTGGGATTTCTGTTTAAAGCTTGAATTAAAGGATTATCAAATAAAACCTTCTTAATCCACCTAGTGGTGTGATAATGCCTTTCTCTTCTTTCATAACAGTCTCATGAAAATATATTTCATACTTTTATTAAATAATTTCGGATATTAATTTTTACACAAATTGATTCAGATTGATTCGAGTAGTTCACAAAAGCATGCTTCAGTGTTTATGTCACACAGTCAGCATCATTTTTCCAAACTAGTGCTTGACATTTGCGTTGCCTATTTGTATGAGAACAGTGATGCTAATCTAAAAAACCCTTCTTAATCCACCTAGTGGTGTGATAATGCCTTTCTCTTCTTTCATAACAGTCTCATGAAAATATGTTTCATACTTTTATTAAATAATTTTGGATACTAATTTTGACACCAATTGATTCAGATTGATTCGAGTAGTTCACAAAAGCATGTTTCAGTGTTTATGTCACACAGTCAGCATCATTTTTCCAAACTAGTGCTTGACATTTGCGTTGCCTATTTGTATGAGAACAGTGATGCTAATCTAAAAAAAGCCTTCTTAGTCCACTTAGTAAAATTATCATATATCTTGAAAAATCACCATAGGGCGGAGTACATGAAATTTTCGAAATCGAAAAAAATTTTTGATGCCAAAAGGCTTAGAATTGCATGAAACGTCGAGATTTAGTGTCATCTCGAAAAAATTTTTTTTTGAAAAAATCGACTTTTTGGGACTTTGAAAAAATATGAAAAAAAAAGTTGATTTTTTCAAAAAATTTTTTTTCTGAGATGACACTAAATTTCGATGTTTTATGCAGTTTTAGGAGTTTTGGCATCAAAAAAAATTTTCGATTTTGGAAATTTCATGTACTCCTCCCCCCTATGGTGCTTTTTAAAGATAGAAAATTGTCAAACCTTTACCACCGGGCAGCACCCCTTAAGCATGTCCGATTTAGGTCAAATTTTGCATGAAGGCTTTTTTCGAGGTGCTTAAACTTTTGAGCACTAGAACTTAACGAAAATAGGGGTGATCCCAAAATTTTGGCACCCTTATAGTATATATAAGAGCGGTAAAAATCAACGTGTTTTGTCGGTTACGTCACTTATACAATCATATATCTGGAACCAAAAGTCACAACCATTTGATCTTCGAACTTGATCAATGGCACGACAATAGCTTTCAAACGAGCCCAAGTTTGTTAAAATCGGATCAGCCATCTCTGAGAAAATTGAGCGCGTTCAAATACAACGCTTTTTGTCGGTTACGTCACTTATACAATCATATCTCCGGAACCAAAAGTCACAGCCATTTGATCTTCGAACTTGATCAATGATCCGATAGTAGCTTTCAAACGAGCCCAACTTTGTTAAAATCGGTTCAGCCATCTCTGAGAAAATTGAGAAAATTCAAATCGGTTCAGCCATCTCTGAGAAAATTGAGCGCGTTCAAATATCTTCGAAAAGTGCACACACATACACACACACACACACACACACACACACACACACACACACACACACACACACACACACACACACACACACACACATACACACAGACATTTTCCGATCTCGTCGAACTGAGTCGAATGGTATATAACACTATGGGTCTCCGAGGCTCCGTTCGAAAATCGGTTTTTCCAGCAATTCTAATACCTTTCTATAGAGAAAGGCAAAACTGTTTTAATTCACCTAGTGGTGTAGAGATGCCTTTCTCATTTTCATTTTCTCCTGCATATTACAGCACAAATTCCCCGGAATACTGCAATTTAAAAAAGTTTAGAAAAAACTTTTGAAGATGTCTGTTGCATACTACTGCTACATTGATATACTAAATTTGAATTTAAGTTAGTGAAAATCTATTCAATCTTGTGTGAGAAAGTAAAGTGAGTTACATTTTATTACATTTAATTACTATTGTTGGTACTTCTGCAACCAAATGCTGAATATCGGCATAGTGACATTCGGTTCATTCAACCTTACACTAATATTACCTTCAAATTTATTTGCGATTCTCTATGAAGATTTGAATTTTGGAAAGAAAATGTACCGGTAGTCCAAATTGGATAAAATTCAGCAGATCTTTTATGGGATTATCAATGGTTGGTTTATTCGGTTACGACTTTCATGGCCGGCAAACTAGAGAAATTAACTAGCAAATATAAAGATTTTCTTTTTCATATGCTACCTTATGAAAAAGAAAATCTTTTTTAAACTAAGCACCTTACCTCCGGAAGCAGAGGTTTAAGCCGAATGAAAATTGAAATATTTTTATGGTATCTTAAGATCTTTCATTTGAATCTAATGAAAATCGGTTTAGCCATCTTCGAAAAAAGTGAGTGACATTATTGTCACAATTTTGGTGCATATCACCCTGTAGTTCCGGAACCGGAAGTTGAATCTTTATGAAATTCATGAACTTTTTATGGGACCATGAGACCTTTCATTTGAATCTAAGTTTGTGAAAATCGGTTTAGCCATCTTTGAGAAAAGTGAGTGACATTTTTTTTTACATTTTAATGCATTATTCCCACATTTTTGGTGCATTATACTCAGTAATTCCAGAACCGGAATTTGGATCCAAATGAAATTGTGGAACTTTGTATGAAACCATGAGACCTTTGATTTGAATCTAAGTTTGTAAAAATCGGTTTTGCCATCTCCGAGAAAAGCGAATGACATTATTTTCATAGTTTTGGTGCATATCACATAGTTTTGGTGCATATCTAAGTTTGTGGAAGCAGAGGTTTAAGCCGAATGAAAATTGAAATATTTTTATGGTATCTTAAAATCTTTCATTTGAATCTAATGAAAATCGGTCTAGCCTTCTCCGAGAAAAGTGAGTGACAATATTTGCCACACCTACATACACACACATGTTTTTTGCGTAATTATTCTTCGACGTTTTTAGATTTCATGGAATAATTTTCATGACCAATCGACGAATCGAAGGTAGAGATTGTATGAAACCATAAAAATATTCGCTTAAATCTAAACATGTGACAATCGATTAAGCATTCCATGAGATGCAGAAGTGAATTCCTCTTTGAAGTTTTTGTCATTATTTATGATACTTCCAGAAATGGTATTCGGAGACCAGTATAACCCAAAAAAGATCGTATGTCAATGAATTAGTATGACGAAAAAATTGAAATAGTTTTGAGCCCAACTTTGAAGATTTTTTGGTATCGCTTCTATGACGGTTTGAATTTTAAAAACTCATCACCTTGTTTTTTAAAATTGGAGGTCGAAATCGGATAAAATTCACAAATTTTGCATGGAACCATAAGTTTAATTTATTTAAATTTTTGTTTATTGAATTCGTTTGGTCTTCTTTTAGCTTCTGTAGTCCCGATACTTTCGAAAACAGAATGCGGAAATCTATGTAGCCGAAATCAGTTAAATTCGCCTAATTGATCATAAGTTTCGAAATTTTCGAAAATCAGTGTAGCCATTTCAGAGAAATCTTAATGCGTTACACATAATTTTTTTTGGGTACGTTCCGGGATCGAAAACAGAATACCAGTAGAACTGAAATAAGTTTATTTGGTTGTCTACGCTCAAAATCTGTGAACTCGATAAACCCGATAAATTTATGTGAAATTTTTACACTAATCACACTGTGTCTTCTGAACTGGAAGTCGAATCTGACATATATATTATGTTGCCAAAAATGAATCGTGCTCAAATCGATACGTCATGAAAAACGGTGCTGTGCATAGTCTTTTAGGTGCTAAGAAACAATTGCGAAACATCGCATTATCATCAAGCGCGTAAAACTCCTACTTCTGGAACGAGGCGAAAAGTCGCTTGCACAAAAATATCGATATCTCCGTTAAAAATGTACGGATTTTGACAATCTATGGCTTTGTGGATAGCTAAGTCTTAAAACATATTCTGTTTCCATGGGCAATTATGACAGATATTTCAAAAAAAAATAATAACTCAAAAAGTAAACATCCGATCTCAAAACCATTCAATAGCGTCCAGAGTGACGGGAAGACCTTTTCATTTGCGACTAGTCAAAATCGGTCCAGCCATCTCAGAGATCTCGACCTCTTTGTTGACAACACACATACACACACGGACATCGGCTCAGTTCGTCATACTATCATATATAATACTGTGGTATTCTTCAAAATAATTTTCTTCGATTCTTAAAAGAATAATCGAAATCAGTTTGTTTGACCGTCTACTGATAAAAACTATCAATTGGAGAAGATTTGAGGTCAATTTAGAAAACTTTTTACGGGTTTTCGCCCTTTTCAGTGATGGTTAAATTTTTTTTACACACTTTACCCTATATTTCCGGATACGAAAGTCGAATCCGGATGAAATTCAGAAATTACGTAAAGGACCACAGGACCTTTCATTTGAACCTAATTTTGTGAAAATCGGTCGCGCCATCTCTGAGAGAAGTTAGTGCACTTATTTTCACAGTTTTTTGTACATTTTACCCCATAATTCCGGAATCGGAAGTCGGATCCAAATAATATTCAGGAATTTTGTATGGGACCACAAGGCCTTCCATTTGAATCTAAGTTAGTGCAAAAAAATGTTACTTACACACATATGCACATACACACACATACACACACATATACATACACAGACATTTTGCATAACCTATCTATATGAGAAAGGCAAAAAGGTAAAACCGGGAAATTGAAATCGGCAATTGACTTGCCACCCTTATATTTGGAGAAAAAACTATAAGTTTTTGTTGTATCAAGCTATCGGAACTAACTGAATTAGTACCAATACAACAGGATAAGATTTTATTCAAGCTGTTTCCATATTTGTTTTGCTTTTCTACTTATGTAGGCTTTAATACAGGTGGAAAAATTCTATATGTTTCCATAACAGACTTAGAGCAGCACATGAATCAAATGCACTGAATACATACACGTATTATTTGCATATCCTGGATCCCTAAATGGGCACAGTTTAGAACTTGCGTTATTCAGCTATTCGACTGATAAACCCAGAAATAAGGTGGGTAGGTAATGTTAGAGACATAACTGGATGTCGTGAATACAAGCAAAATTGGCACGGATCTTTCACACTTCCGAATATCAGTTAGTTGATATATTGTGTGAATTGTGCAAGCATTCCTCTTCTATAATTTGAAACTATGTACCTACACTAAAGTTACATCAAACATTCTGACACACAATTGAATAGTACGATGTAATTTTTATAGTTATTTTAACAAAATAATGGTGGTTCTGAAAAGTACCTTTTATGAAGGCGTTCGTGCGTGAGAGTGACGAATAGAATTCAATACCGATGGACTTCGCTAACTTCCGTCATCTATTTCCAAGCTAAACTGTTTTCTATGGATGAGATACTTATATGGTTGGCCTAGGTATAGCATCCCCAATAGATTATAATCTTCCAATGAGAAAACATTAATTCGCTGGGTTAATCAATAATACAACAGGCCTATGATATGAAAAGTATGAAATATATCAACGGCTTTCTACAGTGCTTTTTCTGGTTAATACAAAATCAATACATGTGTAAAAATGATTGTATACCAAGTTGATTTACATTCTAATCTTTTGCTTCTCGAATAACCGACATTTCATAGTGAAAATTGTGATGTACTCTGAAATCATTTATCGTGAAAGTGCCATTGACAGTTATCTTCAACGCGATTACCAACGCATATGCACCATAAAATAACACCAGATTGCATATATCCTGCCCAACTTCCGTGTGAAGTGAATCTATGCTGATTTCTTCCACCGCCAATCCAACTTCTACACACGCACCTTCACTATCACCAACAACACAACATCTCAACAGTGATGACTAAGGCTTCTACCGTTCTGCCACCACCTTGCCATCCTATTGCTGATAATATCGGTTCAAACTTGTCAGTACTACCAACATCTATTGCTGCTGCTAGAACTGACAGAGATTGTACTACATTCTTCAACCATATGGCCACTACATATCCTGCCATCAACGGTATATCAACCACCGCGCCGCAATCCAGTACAAACTCATCACGCTCTCTGCCGGTAGCCAGAAGCAAAAGTATCGGGCAAGCCAACATCGAAATTATCTCCAATGTACCGTACAAAACATATAATTAGTCTCTCTTCAATTCAAAACAATTGAGATCAAATAACGTTTCCCCAAGGTCAAGGCTACCTGAATCACTAACAGTCTTTTTGGAGACTAACAATTAGTCAGCCTTTCTTAAGCCTATACAAAGAGTGGTATTCTAATTTTATCAGTCTTTTTCAATATTAAGAAATTAATCAGCCTTTTCTATGGCTATCCATCCAAAGAATTATTCTTCGAACTAATCAGTCTTATCAAGACTTAACCAAACTAGGAGTCTATTCGACGACTAGTTTAGCCTAGTTAATTTATGTTCTTCAAAAATGCCTGCGTCCAACCGAAAAGGGAACAAGCCTAAGGTTAAAAATAATACAATACGAGAGAAATCCCAATCCGTTATTCCTAACAACATTGACGATCTTACAGAATCTGAATGTTACAATAAAAGACAACGGTCGGACTCCCCTTTCGTTGATCCTATGCCGTCTAACAATATTTACGATATTCTTTCTGAATCTGATTGTAGTGGCATAGAAGATAATTCTTCGAAAATTCCAAAACTGAACGCTTGTCGTTCTGAAAAAAAACAACAATCTATGCCTCCATTGACGGTGATGATTTCCGAATTTCTTGGTTTTGCCCCTTCCCAAGTAATACTTATGAAAAAGCGAATGATACTTCTAAACCACACTCTATGATTTCCCATGAACTTTACCTAATGCACTTCAATCGAAGTGATGTAAACAATTTGAAAATTTTACAAAAAGTTCGTTTCATTTTCCACATTAAAATTCATTTGGAACATTGTAAACGGCATATTGGTATTGCGAACTTAACGCAATATCGTCGTTGCCAAGGTTTCGGTCATGGTACCAAAAACTGTCATAAACGGACATACGGTGTTTGAATTGTGGTCCAATGAATTAAACCACTGATAAATTTTCATGTTATAATTGTGATGGAAATCATAAATCCAATTATTTGAAATGTCCTGTCAGGGAAAAAAAATTAAACGCTCGTTCGCATAGACAACAACAAGTCAAATCAAAGACCTTAAATTTACAGAACATACCTGAAAATAAAAATAAAAACGATACAAATGCCACGCCTAATTCTTCTATGGCACTTATTTTTTCGAATGTAAAACAAAGAACAGGTAGATCGGCCACGACATCATCTTCTTCTAATGACAGTTATGCTAGCGTAACAGATAGACAACTACCACTTAATTATTACCACTTAATTTTTTTAATGTAAACAAACAAAAAAACAGGAATGCATTCCAGCTCGTCTTCTTTCGAAAACAATTTATTAATAGGTCATTCATCTCCTCTACAATTGATCTGGTTCTAACGCGGTTTTTTTAATGCGGTTTCTTTTTACGCGTATTTCCGAAGTTACGCGGTTTTCACGCGGACTTCCAAAGTTTTTTTCGGCATCAAAAAATTTTCCGAAATTTTTGATTTTGGAAGTCTCCAAATTTTTCTATGCCCAATTTTCACAATTTTTTTTTTTGAGATTACACCAGATCTGGACGTTTCATGCATTTCTAAGATATTTGGCATCATAAAATTTTTTTTCTTTAGTTTGGAGGTTATTTTACCAGTATTTCCGAGGTTACGTGATTTTTTTTACGCGGATTTCCGAAGTTACGCGGTTTTTTTGCGCGTTTTTTTTTACGCGGTACGTATCCCCCGGTGTAAAAAGAGACCTCAGTGTATAGTTAATCCAATTGGTTATATGTTCAACTATCATAGTTTGGTAATTGGTTTGAATACAGATCTCACATTGAAAATCATGTGGATCATGAAATTATTTTAGAAAATTCTGCGGACATCGACACAGCAATTGATAATTTGAATCATTACATGGTCGAAGCTAGAAATCTTTCAGTTCCCAAAGCTCAAACTAAATTGCATTCTTCTATCATCGATGACAATCTTCAACTGCTCATTTTGTTGAACAATGTTCGTCGACGACAATATCAGTGTATCTTAATAGCAAGCCAAGCTTACGTCTGCTTCTCACGAAGGATGAAGAGAAACTGAACTATACTGGTTATTTCATAATGTTTAATTGTGTTTTAGAATGTTTAATGTAAATAATCTGAACTTTAGTTTAGGTGCATCGTTTTAAATTCTAGCAGTGAAAAGGGGGAATGCTTGCATAATTCATACAATTGATCAACTAATTGATATTCGGAAGGAACAAGGAACATGTCAGTTGTTTTCGTATTCACGACATCCAGTTATGTCCGCGATAGAACACGGCATAATTGGCGCAGTCAGAAGTCAAGTGATTAAATCGAAGTGAAAAAAGTGTTAGTGGAGTGAATATGTAAGAACATTTTTATCACCAAGAAAAGTGGTATGTTTCTACGTCCGACGAGGAATACGGAAGACACTGATATCCCAGCAACATTTATTTTGGAGAGCACCTCATCCAATAGTCGCTAAACACTCTACGACCAGACTTCCTGATGAAAGGAATCGTCTTGTAAATAACCTTCATTATTAAGAAGTGAAAACGAGTGCATTAGAGTGGCTTAAAAACAGTGAAAACTAGAAATGAGTGAGTAAGCAAATAGTGAGGGTATATCATTAATAGCTGCACTCCGTATGACTAGAAGATTAAAATTTACAAAAATAAATTGCAGAACATATCACTGGAAATTAAAGACCGTGATATTTACAAATTAAAAATCGCGAAACTAGTGCCAGGTTCGACGTAAATAGAATTATGGTAGAACCAAATGACACGCAAGAGCTGATCGAACAAGTCAAACGACTGACCGAAAACCAAGCTCAACTAATCCAAACGCTTTCGACGGTGTACAATATTGAACACACTTTACCCTATGATTCCGGAACCGGAGTCGGATCCGGCTGAAATTCAGTAATTCCGTATGGACCAGAAGACCTTTCATTTGAATCTAAGTTTGTGGAAATCGGTCAAACCATCGCAGAGAAAAGTGAATGAGATCTATTTTGGTATACATGACCACAATTTCCGGTACTTCCAGAACCGGATACCAGGAACCAGAATAGCCAAAATCGGTTTGTTTAGTTGCCTACTGATAATGACTATCGATTTGTGTAGTTTTGAGACCAGTTTTTTGTTTCGCCGGTTTAAGTGACGGTGTACAATATTGAACACACTTTACCCTATAACTCCGGAACCAGAAGTCGCATCCGGATAAAATTCAGGAATTCCGTATGAAACCATTTGATTCATTTGAATCTAAGTTTGTGGATATCGTTTCTTTAGCTACACTACACCTGACCCGATTAGGAATATGCTTAATTTTAGCGGTAATAAGAAGGAAGTCTTAGCATGGGAGCAAGACACCGAATAAATGCTACGACTTTTCGAGCAATATATAAATGGGACCATTTGTCCATGTTGTGTAAAAAAACAAAATTACGGGAGAAGCTAGAGAAATCTTGATAGCTTCCGGTAACCCCACAACATGGGAGACAATAAAAGCAGCTTACTGCGTACGGTGACCGTCGCGACATAACAAGTTATATCCAGTCACTATTTTACGTTAAACAGGGCAAGAAAAACTTGTCCGAATACTATAAAAATATCCGAGCAATAAATACAGCTATTAAATCAGCTGTCGCCAATATGGATGGCTACATCATCCACAAAAGCAATTAATTCCCACGGACAAAAACAAATAGACTCAGAATTCGAATCCGATGATGAACCAGAACAAGAATGCCAGAACAAAAATACTAGAGACACTTCGCTCGATTTCGAGGACAACGAATACTTAATATCGGAAGAGATAAATTTGCAGCTTGTTCAAGGAAGAAATCTTAACAAATGATGCGCCAGAATAGCTTTATTCTTTATATTTCCATAATGACCTCGAAGGAAAAGTTAAAATTTTTAGTCGACACAGGGTTGAACAAAAACTATATCTCTCCGGCTCACGTCAACATTGAAGATTGTAAAGATGAACCACCTTCTATAGTAACAAATATCAAAGGCGAATACATGATTAACAAATCAGCATCAATAGATATTTTACAAATCAGAAAAAAATTGAAATTTTACGTTTTCAACTTCCATAAATTTTTAAATGGCCTTATTGGTTACGAGTCGTTACGCGAAATTAAAGCCACACTTATAACATTCACCAGTACCTTGAAAATAGGTAAGAAATTATTTAAAATGAAAAAAGTGTTTCCAGGAGAACAAAATTTGAACTTAACCGAACACATATTCCAATTCGTCCAGATACCCGTGAGAAAAAATGGTTCATTCATAATAGATCAAGAAGTCGATCTCAAACATTTTTAAATACTAAGCAAAGTCCTGGCATTACATTCCTTTTGTGGAATTTGGCCTTTCTGTTTCAACAGACTTCGCAGCCGATTCTTAATGTACAGAATCATTGCATGGCTAGTACTATGGATCCTACTGACACTAAAAGGGTCCTTCCAGATCGGGGCTCGAACATACGACAACTGGCTTGTAAGACCAGCGTCCTATGCATTGAACCGCCAACCCGGGAGTTTTTAAATACTACCAGGGCTATATGAAGAAACGAACAGGAAGGCTTTCTTGGCAATTCGAAAAAACACAGACGAAAGATGGGTCGAAATTAATTCTAACGAACTCGAACTAGGAAAAGATATACCAATCCGACCAAACATACCAAAAACAGAAAAAGAAGTAAGACAGTTTTTTGGAATGTTGGGATATTATCGGAAGATTATAAAACACTTCGTTAAATTCGTTCTTACTGCTTACTACGGAAAGACCAAGATTTTATCATTACATCAGAAACAGAATTCTGCTTCGAAAAATGCAAGCAAATCCTATTGAGAGACCTTGTGCTGATTCATCCAGACTTCTCTAAAGAATTCAACTTGACTACTTATGCTAGTGACTTTGCGATAGGAGCTGTACTTTCTCAAGGCCTTATCGGAAAAGACCATCCAGTAGCTTATGCGTCAAGAACTTTAAACAAGTCAGAAGAAAATTATTCAAAAACTGAAAAAGAGCTTCTAGCAATATATTGGGCCTTCAAACATTTCGAACATTATCTCTGGGGGAAGGAAATTCAAACTAATTACAGATCACCAACCGCTAACTTATTCACTATCAAACACGAATAAACGCATTTTTAAAGGTAAAATAGACGGACGCGACTAAGAGTTAATTTATAAACCAGGTAAAAACAACGTCGTTGCAGATGCACTCTAAAGAATAACGACAAACGAGGTCAACGCAAACCCACAACACGAGACCAGTAAAACATGAGACCAGTCTTCAAACATGGATTCCGAAGTGTCAGAACAAATATTTTCAAGCCGTCGTCGCATTACGATCCTTATACCAAATTACACTGAAGTAGATATAGTACAAATATTTAAAAGATCTCAACCCTAATGGAATAAATTGCTTACGTGTTCCCATGGAATTGAGACAACTGGTTCAGGAAATTTACAAAAAACATTTCGAATCTAATCATATCTACAAAGTTCTCATTTCAGAAATTTTACTGGAAGACGTCAGGCTGGAATCAGAACAAGATAAGCTAGTAAAAGTCACACACGAATACGCACATCGAGGTATAAAGGAAAACAAAGCCCATCGATCGAATGGTTAGAGCCCTAATAGAAAGTTGCAGCGTTTGCAAGAAAAGAAAATACGATATGAACCCGCCACAATTAATACAAAAAAGTATTTTCGGGAAAAACTCTTAAAACGAGTTCATATAGAGGTGTTTTTCGTGAATGAACTTAAGTGGTTGACGATAATTGACTCATTATCAAAATTCGTTAACATAATTCCTATAGAAACCAGAACGATAGTTGACCTAAAAAGAGCACTTAGTGAACATATCAGAATATTTGATAGACCCCATACTATCGTCAGCGACCAATAGCCGACATGCATATCTATAGACTTTACAAGGGTTTTGAATGACCTTGGCATTTCCATCCACCACTGGCAACTCTCAATCAAACGGAATAATTGAGCGATTTCATTCTACAATAATTGAGTTATATCGAACATTAAGGCACAAACTTCCAAACAAGCCAATTACTGAAGTAATGAATCTTTTAACCGACTTGTACAATAACACAATACATTCAGCTACAAAAAGGAAGCCTAGAGAAATCATCTTCAACGTTTCAAACTCCACGAACGTAGAAGAATTACAAGAAGGCAGCAGACAATATTGAATCAGTAGTCAAATCGCAACTGCAACAAAACAAACAAATAAATGAAAAGAAATTCGGAAATAAGTAAACCCTACCCGAACTTCGACCTGAAGAAATAAAATTCGTTAGAATATCACAGAGACAGACGAAGGACCCATTCTAAATAGTGAAAACAAAGACCGACATACACAAATAATATAAAAATCCATAAGAAGCGACTGAAAGAGTGATCTTGTGCTACTACCAAATACAAATAATAATACCCCTAAGTCCCATACAAACGAACCGCCAATGTTTGGTTCACAGCCTGAACAAGTAATCCTAGCAAATTACTCCCTTTCATTGCGATAGTTTGAAAATGTGGAAGGAGATCGTTTTTGGCAACGCTTTATGCTAGTTGCTACCGTGCAAAACAAACTTGTTTGTTTATGTGTATCGTTGCTGTATTAAACTGCAACAATTAGTCTAAATATAAATATCACCGGCACTAGCGCAAAAGATGAAAAATGAACACAAACACCCACGAATCTACAAATATCAATACAGCTAGTAGTATATTCATGGTGGCTTAACCATTCTAGATTATTGTTTAACTTACATTTCGCTTGTGATCTTGATTATCAGATAAAAACTGTTTGTTTATTTATTTTTCACTATAATATCGATCATACGACGAACGTGTACTTTTGAACGAATACGAATAAGCCATTCTTGTTTTCACTCACTTTCTTGAATTCGAACGCGACTCGTTTGCCACGAAATATTCAAGTATCAGTAAACTTTTTCAAATAAATGCTAAGCCTTGATGAAATCAGTCTAATTCTTGTAATTAACCAAATACGAAACGCTAGAATGCATGCCAGTTTAGCTTCAAACGATACGTGTATTCGAACATCATTCGTACGAACGAAAAGTCCCATACTCGTTTACGGACGAATA
The DNA here is from genome assembly GCF_030247185.1 of Malaya genurostris. NCBI lineage: Eukaryota > Metazoa > Arthropoda > Insecta > Diptera > Culicidae > Malaya > Malaya genurostris. The sequence continues at coordinate 152,748,859 of NC_080572.1, forward strand.
GACGAGATTCCGTGATTTGGATTCGTCAGTTTAATGTTGCGAATCAACCGTTCGAATACATTGAAAACAGTTTAACCGATTTTCAACATATTTTTTTCGAATGTTTGCAACCAAATGATAAATTTGTTTTTTGAATAAAACATTAAGAAAGCATAGTAGTCATAGTAAAATACTTGTTTTTGTTTTTTTCTGGCGAGCCTTCGAATATATGCACGGTTACAAGTTTTTTTGCGCATCAAATTTTACCATATCAATTAGGTACTTTAAGGAAAATACGACATGGGTAAACATGTCGTATGTGTCAACAGGAACATTACCCTAGAAAATACTAGCACTAATCACACATGCTTATCAACTGTATGTACTTTCACACAAGCATCTTAACGATAATTTTTGTACATAGCAGTAATAAATTTGATCTTAACCTATTCAGACGTGTCCGCATATTTCTTTATTGAAACAAAGAGATTCCCCAAAATTTGGTGACCCCGACGTGATTTTGATAAATTTAACACGCGAATATATCGTACGTCGCTGTTATACCGTACGTCGAATCGTATCAGTTGAACGCGCAAATTCGTTATTCGCACAGTCTTTGAACGATTTAAATACAGCGATACTGAAGTGATGGACACTGGCAAGAAAGAAAGTGGCGAAAAAGTGAAACACTAGCCGAAGCCGCCACAATGATCGCTAAGACTAGTTACTCTCCATTCGATGCAGAGGATATCGACACGTGGTTCATTTGATTAGAAGCCAATTTTAGTGTGAACCAGATAAGGCAAGATGAATATAAATTTAATGCCTTGATCGTGGCACTCGGCTTACGCGCTAAGTTTGTGTATTCCACCATTGCTACATGTAATATCATGGCCGAAAACGATCGCTATTAGACGCTGAAAGCCGCAATTGTTGCTCATTTTCGTCCATCAGAAATGCAAAGGCTAACCAGTTTACTGTCTGGGATGACATTTGGTGATCAAAAACCGTGTGTTATGCTGTCCGAGATGCGTCGTTTGGGTGGAACTAGTTGTACTGACAATGTCCTTTCCAATCTTTGGTTACGCGCTTCGCCCAGCACAACACGTTCAATCACCACAGCAATGTCATCGGCGTCACTTGAACCGCATTGATGCCCTTACCAGACGTTTAGAAGAAGTTATTTCCAACAGTTTTCACGATAGAGGACGATCACGCGCCAGATTTGGAAATCGTTCGAAAAGTAGACGTTCGCCTACACCAATTCAACAAAAAATCATCGTAGATGGATTTGTTGGTTTCATTATCGTCACGGCGCGTAAGCAATCAAGTGTGAGAAGCAAAAGGGGAATAATCAAGGGGAGGACGCTTAGAACAATGTGCCAATCTCACATTAACACAATGCGTTGGCGCATTTATCAATATTAGCACTTTCGTTTTCATACAGTTGCACAGTTGCGGCACACAAAGGGCTCAGTTTGGACAAGTAGCTGTCTCATGGGAAACAGCATGGCACGTTTAAACTCACAGTATATCACGTGTTTTTTTAGAGGCACGATGTAGTTTGTGTTAAGCGACTCTCCCCTTGGGAATAACCCAAACGTCCCATGTATTTTCTACGACGGCAGTATCGAAACGTACACTCGTCGTGAAAAAAACTGATGACCTCGCAGCCAACCTGCTTTCAAATTCCTGAAACATTATCAGAAACAACCAGTACTGTACTGAAGCAACCCCGCTTCTGGCAGATACAAATTCTTGATCATAAAACACATCAGCGTTTCCTTATAAACACATGAGCTGACATTTCCGTTATTCCTTAACCCAGAATCACGAGACCAGCTGCGGCCAATGGAACTTCTATCAACACCTACGGCACAAAGCGTTTGAACTTAGACATCGGACTTCGTCGACCATTCACGTGGGTGTTTGTAATCGCAGACGTGAAATCACCGATAATCGGAGCAAATTTTTTGTAGTATCATGATCTTCTAGTAGACCTGCGACGAAATAAACTCATTGATAACCGTACCAACCTGCAAATCAACATTTATACGAATTCCTCATGCTAGAACCAATTACGGATATAATGAACCCTTTTCCAGTATGTGCCGTTTATTCAATAGTTGCTCACAGGAATTTGATTTTCATCTCTCTCATAATGCGATACAACGATTATTCCATGATTCTTTATTTTTGCAGTTATAATACTAATGTTAATTCTTTCCGCTCAACCACCCCTTCGTTCTCTCCACCATCTCCATTGAAAACTAATAAATTCGCTCGTTGTAACTAATCTTGTTGTATCTCCTCTTCTCCGCTCTTAATCGTTCTTCTCTTATCTTTTTGAACACTAATTAGATCTATATGTCGGTTCTAACCTCGTTTGCTAGCCCTTTTTTTATCCGTCTTCCACCATCTTTTCGACCACTAATTAGATCTACATGCCGAACCTAACCCCGTTTCGTTCGCCAACTCTCATTCACCACTCCCTCTTTCTACCTCCCATTTTAAAGCATATTTCTTTTCTTCTTTAGTTTTAATGCAAAATCACCATTGTTTACCCAATGGGTTTAGTGGCAGAGTTAGTTAGCTAGAATTAGTTTTAATTGATAGTATTAAGTACATACATGTATCTGTTGGACTGTTGTAATCTGTTGATATAAACGATGAGGAGGTTTTATGCCTGCTGGAGTGAGAGATTATTATTTCAGCTCCATTGGGCTTTTCCTGCTCCAAATAAATAAAAATAAATAAATGAACAACATAAACGCCGCTTCGGAACCGTCAATTACAACCTACGAAGTAAGATCACCCTTTGCTGATATTATGAAGGAATTACAGGACATCACTGTGCTTAACATGAACCAACGCCCAACCAAGGCCAAAACGGTTAATCAAATCATCACCACAGGCCGACCAGTTTTTGTCGCCCTCGAAGATTACCAATCGACAAACTGAATGAGGCTAAGGCCGAATTTCGGTTTATCATGGAGCAAGGCATCTGTCAGCCCTCAAAAAGATGTTGGGCCAGCCCTTTACACCTGGTAAAAAAAAACTAATGAAGCTTGGCGACCATGTGGTGATTATAAAAGTTTTAATGCTATAACTGTACCGGACGGGTCCCTATATCGCATATACAAGATTTCTTCAAAATCCTTCACGGTTAGAAAATATTTTCCTGTATCGACCTTCAGAGAGCACATCACCAAATTCCGGTTGCCCCTGAGGATATTCAAAAGACGGTCATCACAACACCTTTCGGAATGTTTGAGTTCAAGTTTATGACATTCGGACTTCGAAACGCAGGTCAGACGCTCCAGCGACATCTGCATTTTGGGCGATCTCGATTACATATTTCCTTACGTTGATGATTTGTGCGTTGCCTGTGACGACATCGAACAGCATGAACAGCACTTACGTGTTTTGTTCACCCGGTTACGAGAAAATGGACTCACGGCCATCGCCGATAAGTGCCAAATTGGTAACCTGGAGCTTGAGTTTATCGGTCACTCAATCGAAACGTTTATTGGGAACAATAAAGTTTTATCGACGCTTCATTCCTTGCGCTGCCGAAACCCAACAGATATTGCACACCATGATTCCTAACAACGTTAGAAACGACCAGACTGCTTTACAGTGGACCGAAGAGAAGAATGTAGCTTTTGAGAAATGCAAGTTGGATCTCGCGAATGTTGCTCTTCTTGCTCATCCTTCCGTCGATGCATAATTAGTTCTGGAAGTTGATGCTTCGAGTACTGCAATAGGAGCAGAGCTACACCAGATTACTGAACAAGGTCGTCAATCCCTAGCTTACTTTTCCCGTAAACTGAGCGACAGCAAGATTAAAACTAGCACATACGACCGCGAATTGTTCGCCATATATGAAGTTGTGAGGTATTTCAAAGATATTCTGACTGCACGAGAGTTCTGCATATATACGGACCACAAACTGCTGACTTCCGCTTTCCAACGGCGTCCTGAGCAAACAAGTCCAACTCAGCAACGGTATCTCACTCTGATCAGCGAGTATACGACGGATATTTTGCATGTGTCCGGTGAACAGAATAAAGTAGACGATATGTTGAGCCGTATTCAAACTATCACCAATGCAAACGAAGCAATCGATTTCAACGCTTTAGCTACAGACCAAAGAAACGATCCCGAGCTGAAAACTTTTTTATCAGATCCGCCAGTCAACACAACTATAGAACTGAAAGCATTGTCATCTCCACTATCCTCGCTACCCATCTACTGTGACATCTCTACGAGAGCCATATGACCTTTCGCACCGGCAAACGTCCGGAACAACATCATTGCCAAACTACACAAAGCTTCACAGCCTGGGGCTCGTGCAACCACTCAACTCGTCACCGAACGTTACGTCTGGCCATAGGTGCGTCGTGATTGCAGAAACTACGTATCTCGATGCATTCCGTGCCAAAAGTCGAAGGTACATCGATACAACAAATCCCGAACGTGGCAGATACCCACACCAGATGAACGATTTGCACACATTCACATGGACATTATAGGACCATTACCACCATCAGAAGGTAATAACTATTGCTTAACATTAATCGATAAATTTACTCGTTGGCCAGAGGTTATTCCGATACCGAACATGACGGCAACAACTGTGTCACTAACGTTCATAAGTGGATGTATCTCCCGCTTCGGCGTTCCTCTCAACGTCACTACTGACTCAGACAGGCAGTTCTTTTTAGTTAGCTGACAAGAGTACTCGGTATCACCCATCTCCGTACCACGCCGTATCATCCACAGGCTAACGGGCAAATTGAGCGAGTACACAGACAACTAAAGGCTGCGATCATATGCCATCAGAATCCGCGCTGGACAGAATCGCTGCCGGTTGTGCTACTCGGTATGAGAACAACACTCAAAGAAGACCTACGTGCATCTACAACCGAGCTTACTTACGGTACTACACTTCGCTTGCCTTGGGAATTTTTTATTGAGAGCAGTCGAAGTCTAAAGCCGACACCAGAGTTTGTTACGGATTTAAAACGAACAATGACAACACTGCGACCCACACCTACAAGCAACCATTCCAAGCAAACACCGTTCATCCAGAAAGAGATGTCCACCTGCAGTCATGTGTTCGTGCGAGTTGGGGCAATCAAGCCTCTGCTATCACAACCTTTTGACGGTCCGTACCGCGTGATACGCAGGAAGAAAAAAGTATACATCATCGACGTCAAAGGAAAACCGTGTCCAATCTCCGTCGACCGATTGAAAACAGAGTGTACAGAACCAGTGCATGGCTGGTGCTACGGTGCTACTGACACTACGAATCCTTCCAGGTTGGGGCTAGAACATACGACAACTGGTTTGTAAGACCTGCACCCTATGCATTAAACCTCCAACCCAGGACAATGCATTGGTAAACAATATAATAAATATGTAGACTATCGAAAACATGACAAAATTGCAACATATTCTTCGCAGATACTACTCATTGGACTGCTATTTTCAATGCTGTTTTCACTTTGCACGAAGTTTAATTTGAAAATTTCATTTACCGACGGAATAAAATTGGTCTTGAGTACGATAACATATTTATTTATTATGTAGCATTCGTCACTTCCTTGATGCTTGGAATCTTCCTAAAAAAACTACCTGTGCTGCCGATTCCTCTTTTGCATATGAATCGCGTTCATACGCATTCGAGTGAAAACAAGAATGGTTTTTAATTTTAACTTAAGTCTGTGCCAGAACTGATAGTTAAAAGATAGTGAATACGAATTTGATATACTTTCGAACGTATCGCATACGGCCATAAACGAGAATGAGAGTGATAGCCTTTAAACTTGACACAGTTAGAATTAGATAAGGAAACGCTATCAAGGAAAATTAAAATTGCTAGAGAGAAACTTAAAGGCCTAAAGCCAGACAGAAACGCGGATTAATTAACGCATTATCAGGAATCAGGAATCAGAACAAATTGGCTCAAATGGCACGTTCCCCTTGATATTTGGAGATTTGTGCCTTGCCATCAATTTGTTTTTAGCATCATTTTCCCGATATATAAGAGGGAAGGATTGAAAAGAAATGGTAAGGGTTGGACTAGGAGGATGGGAAAAATTGACGACACAAAAACACAAATAAAGTACAAAGCTTTTCTACACTCCCAGAGGGATGCGGAATGCTCTGCTGGTTAGAAAGCAGAATGAGACACCCAAATCCTAAAGGAAATTGGTGTTTCATATTTGCTCGTAAAACACTAAGCTTTCCAGAAGGAATGCTGAATGCCTTATGAGTGCCTATTGGCACGAAAATAAAACTTTGTATCTCCGTGAAGATTTAAAGTTTTACTTTATCAGATGACAGTTTGTGTCTTATGACACGCGCTGTCACCTTGTGAAATCCATAATTCATTCTGAATTCGAGCTTCTTCAGAACATCCAGAGACTCATCATCAATGCTGCAGAAAATCAACTGATTACCTGCAACACTGGAGTTGGACTTCAGGATCCTCCATCGAAGCGCCGGAATTATCAGGTTATGGAAATTTAACCTTTTCAAAACGTCGATCGCCTTCAAGCTTTCCTTGCTATTCCAAGGAATACTAAACGAGATCTTATTTTGATGAAGGCCATAGGGTTCAATTACGAACCTGTTGAACCTTGCCTTCTCATTTACCATTTCCAACCTCTGAATGAGCCACACGCGACTGTCTTCGTTCTCAGGAGAGAACCAGACAGCACCGTATCGTAACCCACAACCTGTGAAGCTGGGAATGAATGAGGAGGGCGGGGTTGAATAAAGGAGACCATTAAGATCACTCAGTAAATCGTCCTTCAAGTCCGAAGTAAACATTCCGTCCACTATTCGTACTTGAACGCGATTTTCGACAGTAGAAGCTGAATTTTTCCCAGAGGAAGTATCTAGTCTGTCTGCTTTCAGACGATTCAACTTCTTCCTCATGGTTTTGTTCAGATTCTTTTTCTTTTTCGGCGCATCTTGCTTTTCAGCATCGACGGTCGAAATATCAGATGGCAGTAAATTCCTTGAATCCGGATTATCTACAGCAGGTGGAATCACATCATCAACCATCATCCCATCAGTACAAGACTCATTGGATGAAGTTGATGCAGTAACATCCTCCCGCAATAAATCTCCGGATACTTTATTGGATTGAGCAGCCATTTTAGTCTTACCAGTAGAAGACACTTATTTCTCTAGAACCAGCAAAAACGAAACGTTATCGTCGGTGTTCAAGGATGAAAAGAAAGACCCGACCGGGAATCGCACAACAGATTTCTTCCCGATCGACTAACACAAGTAAGAATTGTGTAAGAGCAAATCATATAAAAATTTGCCTGTTGCGAATATGATACGCTCGCTAGCGCTCAAATTCGAAAAAGTGACTATATATGACACAAAAGGTCACTGTAGTGCGTGACTTACTACACTATATGGTTTAAGACCAATACCATTTCAGCCCCAAAGCCGAAAAGGGTTTAATCAGCACCACACAGTCTTGAAGTCCCACACCAAAACATCCAGTAAAAGTAACATTCTAGAAAAGGACAGAAAGACCTAAAAGTTCGAAAACTCCACGAACGCAAAAATGGACCCCATTAGGTGCCGCGAACCAAATTCTGGTTTGGAATCAGCTGTCACACCTAAGCCAGAATCCACCATGACCCGCTTCGAAATTTGATTTCGATAAGCAGAAAGATTTATGTCAACTAAGTAGTACATTAGATCTTCAATATGCAGCACAATATACCGTATGTTTGAAAATCAGACCTATTCCCTAAAACAGAAAAGAGTCTAATCACCACCACACAGCTTCAGCGCTGCACACCAAAACATCCAATCAAGATACCTGAGAAAAGGACAGAAATACTAAAATGTGAGTTGTGAGCTACCAACAATTCACACCGCATACTATTAGATAAGGAAACGCTATCAAGGAAAATTAAAATTGCTAGAGAGAAACTTAAAAGCCTAAAGCCAGACAGAAACGCGGATTAATTAACGCATTAGGAACAATGGTTAAATACATAGCACGTAATCCCGATGACGATGATTTAAAAACCATACAACTTAGCCTAGAAATGCTACAAGACCAAGAAAACAAAATAGTAAATAACCAAATGAAACAAATCAATATCAATTCAAGTTTCCAAAACAGAATTAACAATGCTACAAATATCATTAGGAAAACAGTTCTTAAATATTATTGATAAACAACACACTTAGAGAAGATACTATTACAAAACACATTAACTTAATATTCAGTATAGATTCTCTCATCCATACACTAGATAACATAGAAGAGCAAGTAGAATTTTCAAAACAAGATATATTGAACAAAAATATATTACCGTTATAAGAGAAAGAATACATCTTCCATAGACTAGTACAGCAGAACATGAACCTTAAATTCATAGACGAGATTTTTCAATTCAGTTCAGCAAGTTCAACAATCAGGGGAGACAAAATTGTTATTCTGATAAAAATACCAATACTGGACAACAACCCCTACGAACTACTAGAACTGCAGGCTACCAGGATAAACCCAACAAAAATCAGCACAGGAATAGAATTTGCAGTTGAACGACAGAACCACATATTGCCATAACGACACCACATCACTGGAAGACCAATGCATCTATGCAATTCTAACACACCAGAAATCAAGGTATCCTATAAGAAAAACAGATCAAACGACTTACGTCATATTCATTGATACAAACATTCATCTAAAAGTCTCTAGATCCTGCGGCGACTCCACCGTCATAAGGAAGTCGAGCCAGAGAACTGCACCATAAAAGTACTAAACTACACTTTCCACAAAGAAGATGAATTCTCGGCAAAAGAAGAACACCTGTTGCCAACCTACAACAAATACACAGAAACAACCAATAACATACAAGAGAAAAATGAAGACCTCAATACAGAAAATCTGGAACTCCTTAAGGAGAAGATCAACCTAAAATCTTACCAACACAGAAAAACCATCATCGTTGGAAGTACAATCGTCACCATAGTAATTATAAGTCTTCTTATCTTGGTAACCGTTATCACGAAGAACCGGAAACGCAGTGAAGATAAATACACCACATGAAAATCTGCGGATCCTGAAATTTCGGAGATTAGAATCGAGAAAACCGAACCAAAGACGATACATTTCAACAAGATTCCAACAGTACTGCTTTCAAACAGTCGACCGTGGACGATCGACGCTCTAAGAGGGGAAGTGTTACGAAATACCGGAACGGCACAGCAACGCCAACAGCAAAGAACCCGTAGTTCAACATAGCGACCGCTGAGCGACCCGTCGACTAACGCAGCAAGGAAAATGCTGACATAGTATAAACCCGACATAGCAACCGTTCCTGCCGACAACACAGCCAACAATACGACATCGAAGACAACGTGGCAGATCGACGATATTGGACTTAACTGAATTATCAAGTTCAAATTAATAAACGGTTTAGTGATAGGAATTTTTAGTCAGTCTTGAGTGGTTTTTAAATGGTTATCTAAAAACGCGAAATCTCCCTTTGCTATTTTATAGTCAGCATATCCAAAAATTGACAAAATTGTTTTTGTGATTACCTAGCTATGGATTAAAACAAGCCAGATTTCCAAAAAATTTATCAAAATAAATAGAATTTTTGTTCCACTCTAACAAAGTCACTTGAATGGCAATATATATATATATATATATATATATATATATATATATATATATATATATATATATATATATATATATATATATATATATATATATATATATATATATATATATATATATATATATATATATATATATATATATATATATATATATATATATATATATATATATATATATATATATATATATATATATATATATATATATATATATATATATATATATATATATATATATATATATATATATATATATATATATATATATATATATATATATATATATATATATATATATATATATATATATATATATATATATATATATATATATATATATATATATATATATATATATATTGCAAACCTGATTCTTATTTTAGCAATTATGGCCATACGCGTGTTGTTGGATCATGACGTGCCAGAAGAAAACATCATGCTGGTTTCTCTTTTGATGGCCGAGATTGGCGTTCACTCCATTGCATACGCCTTTCCGCAAGTGCAAATTGTTACTTCTGCACTTGACCCTGAAATCAACGAAAAGTTTTACGTTATACCAGGCATTGGAAACTTTGGAGACAGATATTTCGGTACCGAGCCAACAGACTCTGAATGCTTATTCGTATAATTCACCAATCCAACAATGAACCGTATCTTTACTTATTGGTGATCTATGTTTATACCATTTACCACTTTCAATTGAATGAATGATTGCTATGTCTACTTTTTCTTCTGAAACAACATTTTCGCTAGAAAACATGTTTTGATTTATTTCGTAGTTCATTAATTCATCTTGAATATTTTAACAAGTAGAGTGGATGTAAATAAAAGTCCTGTCTAATTCTAAAACCATATTTATTTAATCGAACGCGTAATTTTCAAGTTGGATATTCAGATCTAGATCAAAGGAATTAACTCTGCTTCGAGATTGTTATGATAAAATAAAAAAGTTAAGGAGGCAAATTAAATGTATTTTTGTACTTTCTGGAAAGAAATATTCACAGCCTTATTTCGATGACACGACCAGGACTGGGCAAATCGAAAATCAAAAATCATTGGTGATCTAAGATCACTGCTGATCTTAAGATCACTGATCTCGTACACTACTGAATTCATCACAAGTGATCTCTAAGTGATTTTGATGTTTGTATGATCACGATCATGGTAAGTCGAGAACAGTAAAGATCTAAATTCTAAAAAATCATCACTGATTCAATCGGAAATGATTGATGTTGAAATTATTTTTATGTGATTGATTAGCAAAAGTGCACAAAGGGGCGAGTCAATTAACGAACATAATAAATATGCCTAATATGAGTATTGAAAGATGATGCCTTCAAAGGTAAGTTAAGTTATGCACTGATAATTTTAGTCAATTTATATTAGCTTTGGTGTACCAATAGCTGGGAATTATGGATTTTCTAACATTAGGGAATCTAATGATAGGTGGTAAGCAGAGAAGGATTATGAACCACACCGGTACCAAACCACAACGATCTAGTATCACGGTTCCGGTAAGAAAATCTGTTATCAGTGTTTGGTCTTGATTGCACTTGCACAGCGATTGAGAAAAATCATAGTCACTTTACTAGAATTATGTATGGTAGAATGAATGAAAGAATTTCAATGAGTTGGTTTAGTCGCATCGGAATTTCATGCTTTTTGATGTATTTGAAATTTATTCAGCAATACCGTGTTGAAGGAGTAATAGCAATAAAACCAGCAAATAACATTAACATATATACTGTGATTAATAATAATGATAAGGTAAACATGTTCAATCACAAAGCATGTCATGCAGCTGATTAATTTACACTATTTAGCTTGAATATCATACACAGAAGTAACAGGACTGTAGCTTTTGCTGCGGCAATTCAATCGCGCTTGAGTGTATGTTTACGATTATGCCGTTTATAATGTTCCCAATGAATTTAAATGAGGGAAATGAAACGTACTTTTTCTAAAGTTGTCAAATTGTTTACGTCACTTCGATTGAAGTGTATTAGGTAAAGTTCATGGGAAATTCCAGAGCGAGGTTTAGAAGTACCATTCGCTCTTTTTTTCATAAGTATTACTTGGGAAAGGGCAAAACCAAGTAATTCTTTTAGTTCATTTTTAATTTCATCAGTACTTTGATCATTTGATAAGCCTTCAAGACAGCCTTGAAGAGTCTGTCTGATTTTATATCATATGAATAAAATTTATGAAGTTTCTCGGACAAATATCGAATAAGGCGTTCATAATCTTCCAATCCATCAACCAAGACACGACATTCTCCTCTTCGTCCGATTTGAAATGAGACTTTTCCTTCCGGGAGAAAAGTAGAAAGCTCAGTACGGAATGCTTTGAAGTCGGAAATCATCACCGTCACTGGTGGCATAGATTGTTGTTTCTTCCCAGAATAAAAGTTTCTTCCCACCATAAAAGTACTAAACTACACTTTCCACAAAGAAGATGAATTCTCGGCAAAAGAAGAACACCTGTTGCCAACCTACAACAAATACACAGAAACAACCAATAACATACAAGAGAAAAATGAAGACCTCAATACAGAAAATCTGGAACTCCTTAAAGAGAAGATCAACCTAAAATCTTACCAACACAGAAAAACTACAAGGATCAGCCCCATGGGGTTGTTCGAGCCGTTGATGTGGAACAAGGCAACCAAAATTTCTAATGATCTACAATCAAAAAGTTCAATCAATCCGAACCTACACCGAACATCATTTGTCTTGATTTGCATTTGTGTTATGACCGACGAAATTACACCATTATCCCAAATATATGCAATTATATCTTTGTACATACTTGCGATTTTGATAATTAAGCTTCTCTTCGCCAAGCTTGTGTTCAAGTGTTTTATGCAAGCAGTTTTTTAGCGTTAAGTTTCTCTACCATTCTGCGATTTCGGTTGAAGCGATAAACTATTTCTCATTATTAATTGAGTTCATATAAATTAGAAATTAACCTTAAGCACTCCTTTATCCAGAGGTAGTTGGCAATTTCTCATGGGGAAACGACATAACATGGAATTCCGAGCGTGCGCGACACAAGGTCAGAGCATACCAATTATGGGCTGAGACCAGTGTGTTTTAGGGCGTTTTAAAGGGATATTTTCACGCTTCAAATCTGATTTTCTCAGAAACGGCGACGAATATAAAAAAACCCAACTGTCAATCTCTTAGAAATTTAGTTCAGATTATTCTGTGAAAATTTCAGAATGATTGTTTGACTTTAGCGGTCGGGAAAGTCTTTTTTCTCATGGAAGAATTGCATAGCTGAAAACGGCAACTTTCAATTTGTTTATTGAATATCTCGCCTTCAAAAGCATGGATCAAAAATCTATCCTGACAATGTCTAGATAATTTAGTTTAGATGCGATTAGTGCATAAAAACATATATGTTGTCGCGATAAAAATTAAGTGAATGTTATTTTTGTAGTGGTAAGTACGTTTCTATGGCGGCACCATTTCTGCCTGGTAACGCAACGAAACATGAGAGAGAAATAAAATCGGCTCATCAAGGCTGCCAAACAAGCGGTAGCTTTATTGGATTTTATGTGATGTAGTCAAACTTGTAACCGAAAATATCAAAACTTTCTTGGCCACCCGACCACATCGAGAGTCATTTTACACATTTACGAGAGAGCATGAAGAGAAATGTAATACGCACAGCGAGCTTTTAAAGCTTCAAATCGTTTTATGGCGTATATCTCTTGCTGTCTAGCAGCAACCTATCTCTAGCTTGCTACGAGAAGGACTGAAACGTTAGATTTAATTTCGCTTCTATTTATAGATTCGCGTGCTTCCAGCAGCTTCGCTTTTGCATCGATTGACCAATCAGAGCGATGCTCTCTCTTTGATACATCGCTTACTTCTTCAAAACCGTCGTCTATGGCAGAGAAATCCGGTATGCCAAAGATTTTTAGCAGCCAAATAAGGCACTGCTCGCTACTAATCAAAATTTCAATCATGTATAATTGAAAATACGTGGCTTGATACATTCAAATCGAAACGTAGAAATATTTCCTATCAAATGATGAAATAATAATCGTAATTGATACAAAATAGACTGAGCTGTAAGTGTTTAAAACCTGACCACATTTCTACGTGTAGTTTTTCTTGAGTTTCTGATTTGCACCCCTATATAGAAAATAAAGATGTGTTCCACATAAAAAAAATTAATACCAAAAGTCTTAGAATTGCATGTAACGTCAAGATTTAGTGTCATATTGAAAAAAATTTTTTTAGAAAAATCGACTTTGAAAAAACTTTTTTCTTTCAGGTGACACTAAATTTCGACGTTTCATGCAATTCTAAGACGTTTGACATAAAAAAATTTCAATCTCGGAAATCTCATGTGGTGGTGATTTTTCAAGATCGAAAATTTTTCAACCTTAACCGCCGGGTAGCACCCCTTACCCATATCCGATTCAGATCAAATTTTGCATGGGGACTTCGAGGTGCCTAAACTTTTGAACAATAGCGCTTTACGAAATTTGAGGTGATCCCAAAATATTTATTCGCACCCTTATATACATTAGAGCGGTAAAACAGTGTTTTGTCGGTTACTTCACTTATACCATTATATCTCCGGAACCAAGAGTAACAGCCATTTGATCTTCGAACTTGGTCAATGGTCTAACAGTAGCTATCAAGCGACCACAAGTTTGTTAAAATCGGTTCAGCCATCTCTGAGAAAATTGAGCGCGTAAAATTACAACGCGTTTTGTCGGTTACGTCACTTATACAATCATATCTCCGGAACAAAATTTCACAGCCATTTCATCTTTGAACTTGATCAACAGTAGCTTTCAAACGAGCATAAGTTTGTTAAATCGGTTCAGCCATCTCTGAGAAAATTGAGCAGCAAAAATATCTTCGAAAAGTACACAAAAAAATTAAAATTAAAATTTACCGCGTAAAAATCCGCGTTGAAATTTACCGCGTTAAAATCCTTCGAAAAGTGTACACACACATACAGACACCTTACCTTTACTTTCTGACATATCAGAGACTCGGATGATTCGTATCGCTAAGATGCCTAAGTTCGACTCCTCTGGTAGAAGGGAAAAGTTTAGATACGAGAAGCCTTATGCTTACTTAAATGATCCTTGTCACGGCTCACTTTTCCGCACTTTAACTTCACATTCTCGCTCTTCCTTGAGTACTGTGGCTCTATAATTTCTTTCTCCTCTCATAATCTGTAGTTAGTCTTTCTCCTCTCATAATATGTAGTTAGTTACTGTAGTAACCGAAAAAAGTACCAACTTTTTATTCATCGGCACTTTTTCAATCTTCGACTTCGCGTATAGAAACAAGTTGACTCAAATCAATATATTAATAAACAATTATTAGTTTTTGGTATATTTATTCTTCGTTTATTCTTTCGGGTTACAGCACTTTTCATACACTAGTTCTCTAGAGTTTTCACACCAGTTACACAGGAGGTATATAACTCTAACTAATCTAACAACTCTTTCTATTATTTCTCCCGGTACAATATACTACACTACTGTACGTATTTATGGCATTAAAACTCCAAGCCGATAAGCACTGCAAAACTAACTGATTTGGGCGTTTATGACGACATTCCCCCACAGACTAACAGACATGACAGTATGAGTAAATTCTTATAAAAATAATTTTTCGTTATGCACTAGTTCCACCTATATTGTACTGCGCGAACTATTTACTATCTGTACACCCCTTGTGTTACGTAAAAGTTTTTTTACTAGTTGGTTTCCCCTCGTTTGTCAACACCGATCAGCTGCTTGCAGGGTTGCCTGATTTCATCGAAATATTTGAAAATGAATCGTCACAATAAATTTTTGGATTACGTTGATAATATATTCAACTTTTTCAGCGATGTTGAAAGGTAAACATTTAAGTTACATTAGTGACCAGAAGCAAGTAAATATTGTAACAAAACGGGTTCGATTTTGTATTGCGTTGTAGGATGAGAAGTAGGCACAATTCTGTATATAGTTTTGGCAATATGTAATTAATCTCTATCCTGCATGAAATTCGCATGGAGGTATACAAATCAATACATTACAGGTAATTCTGTATGAATGGCAACTCGGTTGGTAAATGAAAAAAATAAACACAGTCTAGATGACAGACAGAATGTTTTTGATAGGGTAACGTGGTGCCATCATGACACATGTGAGTACTGTCCCAAATAAAGGAATATTCGAAATGACCGTTTATATGGTTAAAGAATCTAATTTAAGTGTCCTGTCTGTTAGTCTGTGATTTCCCGTTACTATCTAAGAACCTGACTTATTGTCTACGGGTCGACGCCCGAGACTTACGGCTATTTACCGCGAACCGACCTATTTACCGACGAAAAGGTCCCCGGGACCGACGCTCCCGAAATCCATGAACGGTTCGAAGGGCAGGAGGCCTGGGTCGGTCCAGTGATTCCGGTTGGAGGATAACTTCTGTTTCATTGGCGCACCGACGATCCATACCGGATCCATACTCATCTAATCCCCGTCGAAAGATCTAGACTACGCCGACGGAGAGCTCCCTGACGAAAGAGTTTCTTTCGACACCGAATCTCGTATTTTGCCACACGGGACACTTGAATGAGTGCCGAGGTCGATCCTGTGATTCCGGTTGGAGCGTGACTTCCGGTTCACTGGCGCCCCGACGACTCAACTTCGATGCTGTGGCTTCTTGAGTTCCCCGACAACGGAAACACTCCCGAACCGATGCTTGTTCGCTGATCCCTCTTTAGCGGTCGCGGCTGCCTGTTGTTCTGCACTGCAATTCCGCTACAAGATGCCCGCGATCAGGGAGGTCGCGATCGACAGTGTGTTCCAGTTTTCCTCGCTGTGGCACATCCTCTGGACTAGGTTCTCTGGTGTAGTTTCTCTGCCACATACATCCAGTAGACCATTCCTTTGTGTCGCAAAGCGGGGACAGGCAAACAGGACTTGTTCTGCCGGCTCCAGCTCATTTGGGTAGGCAAAGCAAGCAGGAGATGTCGCGTGGCCGAATCTGTGGAGGTACAACCTAAAACAACCGTGACTTGAGAGGAACTGCGTCAGGCCAAAGTTTACTCATTATTTTTACGTTTCGTCTTTGACTCATCAGTGCAGAGCAGTTCAAATTGAACTGCTTAGTGCTAAACTCGGCAGTTCAATTTGAACCGCTAAGCAGACGTAAAGTTTCTGCTATTTACAGAACACTTTTTGTTTTGCAATGAAGTGCAATGTCTTTTCTGACGTGCCGAACGAAAACGTGTTTTCGACTATTTCTGGCCGATGCAGGTATGGTCATTTAGGGGTTAGCCAAATTTTGTGCTAGGGCACATAACCGTTTTCATTATTTTTACGTTTCGTCTTTGACTCATCAGTGCAGAGCAGTTCAAATTGAACTGCTTAGTGCTAAACTCGGCAGTTCAATTTGAACCGCTAAGCAGACGTAAAGTTTCTGCTATTTACAGAACACTTTTTGTTTTGCAATGAAGTGCAATGTCTTTTCTGACGTGCCGAACGAAAACGTGTTTTCGACTATTTCTGGCCGATGCAGGTATGGTCATTTAGGGGTTAGCCAAATTTTGTGCTAGGGCACATAACCGTTTTCATTATTTTTACGTTTCGTCTTTGACTCATCAGTGCAGAGCAGTTCAAATTGAACTGCTTAGTGCTAAACTCGGCAGTTCAATTTGAATCGCTAAGCAGACGTAAAGTTTCTGCTATTTACAGAACACTTTTTGTTTTGCAATGAAGTGCAATGTCTTTTCTGACGTGCCGAACGAAAACGTGTTTTCGACTATTTCTGGCCGATGCAGGTATGGTCATTTAGGGGTTAGCCAAATTTTGTGCTAGGGCACATAACCGTTTTCATTATTTTTACGTTTCGTCTTTGACTCATCAGTGCAGAGCAGTTCAAATTGAACTGCTTAGTGCTAAACTCGGCAGTTCTGAAAACGGTTATGTGCCCTAGCACAAAATTTGGCTAACCCCTAAATGACCATACCTGCATCGGCCAGAAATAGTCGAAAACACGTTTTCGTTCGGCACGTCAGAAAAGACATTGCACTTCATTGCAAAACAAAAAGTGTTCTGTAAATAGCAGAAACTTTACGTCTGCTTAGCGGTTCAAATTGAACTGCCGAGTTTAGCACTAAGCAGTTCAATTTGAACTGCTCTGCACTGATGAGTCAAAGACGAAACGTAAAAATAATGAAAACGGTTATGTGCCCTAGCACAAAATTTGGCTAACCCCTAAATGACAAAGTTTACTCGCCGTGGGGTCTGTCGATCCATCCGGAGACTTTTAGAATGAGCCGATGTGTCCACCTGCTCTTGATTGGGCTGTCCCATTTCCTTTGCCACTCATCTAGGGAGGCTGCGTTGGCAGGCCTACGGGCGTTCCTGTCCCTCCGCATATCGTAGCACTCCGCGTCCACCTTGATGAGCAGGAATCAGAACAAATTGGCTCAAATGGCACGTTCCCCTTGATATTTGGAGATTTGTGCCTTCAAAATAGGCATCACGCACGCCACCACGCACCACGTGCTCCCCAGCAATTTTGCGTTGCGTTCCACCCGGAGTGCTTTTATTTTTAAACGCAAATAACCATCCGAAAATCGTTACAATAATAAAAATTTCCCGATTTTTTTTCTAACCGCTATATCTCGATAACGGTAGCACATAGCAAAATATTGATTCACATCGTTTTAATTGAAAATTTGACGTTCTATCATAAAATTTAAAAATATTAAGATGGGTGGGTAATATTAGAGAATTTCCATTACAATATACATTTCCAAATATCAATGAGTTGATAGATTGTGTGAATTGTGTAAGCATGTAACTCTTTTAACTATTAGAATTTAAAACGATGCACCTACACTAAAGTACATATTAATCACTTTTATGAAGGCGTTCGTGTTGGAGAGTGACGAGTTGAATTTGAATTCCGATGGATACCGCTGACTGACGTCATCTATTTCCAGGCTGACCTGTTATCCGTGGGTTCGATACTGATATGGTTGGTGTAGGCATCACATGGACCTTTACCATGCGATTTTGCGAAAAAATGCCAATTCAAAAATCTATATTATAATTATTCTTATATTAATAAAGACCGGAAAACTTCTTTCTTTTTATATATTATGATGCAGCTCAATCGGACACGAAATAAATTGTTTTCACATATAACTGTTTTTCTTGTCGTATAAACCAATCATTTTTGAGATCAACAAGTTAACGAATATAGAATCGTGACGCAAATCTTCGGAAATAACTACAAAACTTAAATGATTGGGCATGTCATTAAGATTAAAATATGTCGCAAATGGATGAATAGTGGCTTGCTGTGCATTCCAATGGTAACTTTGAAATTCATCTTGCGGTACAAAAGTGTAATTTAAACAAAAATACGGGTGTGTAATGTCAGAGACATAACTGGATGTCGTGAATACGAATAAAACTGACATGATTTCTCTACACTTTTGAATTCGAATTGATAGTTGATCGATTGTGTGAATTGCGAAACTTTCCCCCTTTTACATTACTAAAATTTTCAACGATTTTTGACGTCGATTATCTCATTTCGGATTTGCATGTTTTTTTTATTTTTTTTATTTTTTTTAAAGCCCTCCGCACTTCCTCCCACCAAAAAGCTCACAATTGGAGTTCCCTGGTCACGGACACATACATACCTCAGCTTGGAAAAGCAAAAACTATAGCAAAAGAAAAAAAACCGCGATGATGATAAACTGAGGTCATTACTACTAACGTTATATACTAGCGAAGAGACATTTAACTATTTACACTATACTAGAGCTTCCACACGGAACAACCAGCGATCGCAAAACAACTAAAATATTAGTTGTTTTTCTGATTTTGATTGGTTAAAATTTGGTACAACTAATCGACTGTTGTTTTAACTAATCTGTCATTATTGATTGATCGTGCTGGCAGCTTAGCAACGACACCCAACAAGTAATGAAACGTTTCAGTTGAGCAATGCCAAACACCCTGAGCGAACAATGAAACGTTTCAATGAGATGTCACTCGTGCAATTGAGCAAAGACACAATCCCAGCAAAGTTACTTGTATGCATGAAAGCAAAAAAATGTCTCAGTTGTTTCAACTAATTATTCAGTTATTTGAACTTAAAACGCCAATTGCAATAAATATTTTTTACTGTTACCCTTTTCGGGGGGCAGCTAATCGTTCACTGCTTGAACAACGAAATTTTACCTATTTAACTGCTTATATCTTTATCACTAAACTCACAAAGGATATGGAAATGAACCAAAAGATTACAATTCTCAAAAGGGAACTCACCAGGTCACAGGAAAGTACGAAATTTTTCCTTCACTTGCAGAATGGCTCGCTGGTAAACCTAATGCTACAGATACACTTTCAAGAAAATACAAATAGTACCACTTCACTTTAGCAGCAAATTTTTAAGCGTTAAGCGGTTTTAATAACATTGACATGAACTGTCCTAGAATACATTACTCTCAGATGAAATTAAGCATTTATACTGTAGGAATATCTATTTAACACATGGAAAACTTGTTTTACAATTAAC
Source organism: Malaya genurostris (assembly GCF_030247185.1). NCBI lineage: Eukaryota > Metazoa > Arthropoda > Insecta > Diptera > Culicidae > Malaya > Malaya genurostris. Next base: position 152,769,078 of record NC_080572.1, read on the forward strand.
TGTTATATTCTTCTGCATACTTTCATTTACATAACTACGTAACTAACATAAATGACGTTCATTTACCATTGAAAATTTTCAATATGAAACGCTTCTGGTGAAATGAAGAGGTTTTTTGTTCTGTCTTTTGCTGTCTTCGTTCTCCGCCAAGTGACAGCATTTGAATACAACAATTTCGGTCACCTGAATGGTTATTTCAAAATCAACAGATATGTTAGTTAAATCAACAACATTTTAGTTGAAACAACCAGGGCGTGAAACAACAATTGCAATATTGTAATTTTGTGATCTGCGGGTTCTCCGTGCAGTGGAATGTAGAATTACTTTTAAGGGCCCTATTTTTACCTGGAGCTGTTAGCGGAATGTATTCAACAGTTGCACTATTTATGTACCATTTAATTGTAAGGGGCTCTTACTAATATTTCAAAGCTTACAAAAACTAACAGTAATTATTTATTAACTAACAGTAATCCATTCATTTCAACACTTGAGCAGAAAAAAACCCTCTTGAGTAAACTGTGGTACCAGCACTTGCTCAAAAGGGCACAAAAACCTCCTCTACTTTTAAGATTGCAACATTTGAACAAAGACTCAAATTTATAAGTTGATAAATGTATGAATGAATGGGTACATGATGTTACGAATTAATAAATGAATTAATCAATGAATGAATGAATGAATAAAAGAGTTTATGAGTGAGGGAAGTAATGATTGAGTGAATCAGTGTATGAATGAGTGAATGAATGAATGAGTAGGATGGAAGGATGAACTGTACAAACACAAAAACACGATTGATACGATTACAGTATATAGTTAGCTATCTCTGTCTTTAAGGTAAAATGTAGCGGAATGCGAAAATCGCGTTTTTGATCAATTATTCAAAAACTAGATCGATTTTCGAAAAACCAAAAACACTTAAGTTTTTGAAATCAAATTTATCACAACTAAGTATTCTTAGAATTTTGAAATTTTGCTTTGCCGAGCCGTAATTGGTTTTTGAAATGTATAAACGGTTACTGTTCCGTTCCACGGGGATGATTTTAAAAGTGAAAAGTAGTGTTTGTAGCAGAATTTCACAAAGAATCTGAAAATGCAACTCAAAATTATAAAATATTAGCTAAAACAACCGAAATTTGAAAAAGTTTACATAAACTTTTTCGCATTTTTTTTATTGCTTGCGCGCTGCTGTTTCGTATTGAGGTGGTGTGAGAAATGCACGGTGGGCACGGTGGCATTATATCGGGAGCAAAAAAAAATGCATACATATAAAATAATGACGCGAATTTATGCAGCATTGGGTTTTGTGTTGAAATAAAAAAGAGTTGAATACAATACAATGGGTATTGTAAGAAATCGTTTATTTTCTAAGTAACTGTCATTTATAATGCTAATAATGTCCAATACTGTTGAGTTCAATGCATTGATGTTGCTGAAGCTATAAAGCTTGGCTGTGTAATATCGTATAACAGGTATTATTTTAGATTGTAGCAATTTTTATAGCAAAACTATAACTTCATCATTGACAAGCTACTGAATGAAATGAATACAAGCCAAGCATTATCGTTCATTAACCTGTGATACAAACAATAATAATAAACAACTCGAATAAACGTCGTCAAGCAAAGCAAGTCTTGGTATTACATTTATTGTTGAATATGACCATTTGTTTCAACAGACTTCGCAGCCAAGGAGTGGCGGAGCCGTATTGGGAAAATACTGAATCCACACCAGGAAAATGTCTGGGTTTGGAAGTCTTGGAATTACATTCCTTTTGAGAATTTTTTTACAAGTCAATATAACGAGAGGTAAACCCACTGCGCTCAATCATTGAAAAAAGTTCTTGTTTCTATGTGTCCGTTTTTCTTGGTATGCTTTGTGCGACGGTTCGTTCAACTGAAACGGATAAAATTTTGCGCGCATTTTATGACGCTACATTTCACCTTAAGGTGAAATGTAGCGGAATGCGAAAATCGCGTTTTTGATCAATTATTCAAAAACTAGACCGATTTTCGGAAAACCAAAAACACTTAAGTTTTCGAAATCAAATTTATCATAACTAAGTATTCTTTGAATTTTGAAATTTTGCTTTGCCGAGCCGTAATTGGTTTTTGAAATGTACAAACGGTTACTGTTCCGTTCCACGGGGATGATTTTAGAACTTAAAAGTAGTGTTTGTAGCAGATTTTCACAAAGAATCTGAAAATGCAACTCAAAATTATAAAACTTTAGCTAAAACCACCGAAATTCGAAAAAGTTTACATAAACTTTTCCGCATTTTTTTATTGCTTGCGCGCTGCTGTTTCGTATTGAGGTGGTGTGGAAATGCACGGTAGGCACGGTGGCATTATATCGTGAGCAGAAATTACATATAAAATTATGATGCGAATTTATGCAGCATTGGGTTTTGTGTTGAAATAAAAACGAGTTGAATACAATAAAATGAATACAATTATTTTCTAAGTAACTGTCATTTATAATGCTAATAATATCCAATTCTGTTGAGTTCAATGCATTGATGTTGCTGAAGCAAAAAAGCCTGGCTGTGTGATATCGTATAACAGGTATTATTTTTGATTGTAGCAATTTTTATAGCAAAACTATAACTTCATCATTTACAAGCTACTGAATGAAATACAAACCAAGTATTATTGCGATACAAACAATGTGATTACCATTGAAAAACAACAGGCATATACATGGTTAGCAAGTTGGTCAATACATATACATATAACCTCATGTTAGTCATTCATAATTACTCTTGATAATTACTAGAGCTATATAGTGTAAGAGTAATCAATAACAATAACGATTGAATTAGCATATATTCAAAGTGTGAAGGATTTAAAAATCCATTACGTCCAGTCTTTTTTACAAGCCAATATAATGAGAGGTAAGCCCACTGCGCTCAATCATTGAAGAAAGTTCTTGTTTCTATGTGTCCGTTTTTCTTGGTATGCTTTGTGCGACGGTTCGTTCAACTGAAGTGGATAAAATTTTGCGTGTATTTTATGACGCTACATTTCACCTTAAGTAGCGCTTTATTCTCATTTTGAATTCGACCGGATTGAAGGTTTGTTTGAGCTCATCAGGAAGACTATTATATATCGATTGCATATATTTCGATATTTCATTGAAAGAAACTATCAAGATGTTGTACAGGATTCATTTCTGCCTTTCAGAAGGACCAAATTGTGGAATTTTCTACGATATTTAGCACAGTTCGGAACATTTATCTCGAACGATTTTCGCACAGCGAAAAGTGCACGAAGCAAATCAAATTATTTTGGATTTTCACTAAACTGATGATTTCTACCTTCGATTTGCAAAGAAGTATTCTTAATAGTTCTTTAGATAACATTTAGAGCCATTAGAGCGGCTGATTTTATACAATGTGTTCACTTTTCGTTTCTTGTTTTCTTTCTCTTCAATGCAAACCATCAGCAGCTAATGCAATCGTTCTTGCTTGCATTGAAACTAGCTAAAGAAGACAAATAAATTCTGATCAACAAGTTAACAAATATAGAATCGTGACGCAAATCTTCGGAAATAACTACAAAACTTAAATGATTGGGTATGTCATTAAGATTAAAATATGTCGCAAATGGATGAATAGTGACTTGCTGTGCATTCCAATAGTAACTTTGAACTGCATCTTGCGGTACAAAAGTGTAATTTAAACAAAAATACGGGTGTGTAATGTCAGAGATATAACTGGATGTCGTGAATACGAATAAAACTGACATGATTTCTTTACACTTTTGAATTCGAATTGATAGTTGATCGATGGTGTGAATTGCGAAACTTTCCCCCTTTTCATTACTAAAATTTTCAACGATTTTTGACGTCAGTTATCTCATTTCGGATTTGCATATTTCATTGAAAGAAATTATCAAGGTGCTGTACAGGATTCATTTCTGCCTTTCAGAAGGACCAAATTGTGGAATTTTCTACGATATTTAGCACAGTTCGGAACATTTATCTCGAACGATTTTCGCACAGCGAAAAGTGCACGAAGCAAATCAAATTATTTTGGATTTTCACTAAACTGATGATTTCTACCTTCGATTTGCAAAGAAGTAATCTTAATAATTCTTTAGATAACATTTAGAGCCATTAGAACGGCTGATTTTATACAATGTTGTTCACTTTTCGTTTCTTGTGTTCTTTCTCTTCAAGGCAAACCATCAGCAGCTAATGCAATCGTTCTTGCTTGCATTGAAACTAGCTTTGCAAACAAACAGACACATCCGCTCGCAGTGCCAAATGATGCCAAACTGAATCAATTTTTTTGTAAGAGGCTTTTTTTACGTGATTTCGTTTGTAGCTTTTTCACAAATGGGCGGTTCCAACGGCCACACATATAGGCACTTATAGAATTTTGACGTCGATTATCTCATTTCGGATTTGCATATTTCATTGAAAGAAACTATCAAGGTGCTGTACAGGATTCATTTCTGCCTTTTAGAAGGACCAAATTGTGGCATTTTCTACGATATTTAGCACAGTTCGGAATATTTTTCTCGAACAATTTTCGCACAGCGAAAAGTGCATGAAGCAAATCAAATTATTTTGGGTTTTCACTAAACTGATGATTTCTACCTTCGATTTGCAAAAAAGTTATCATAATAGTTCTTTATATAACATTTAGAGCCATTAGAACGGCTGATTTTATATAATGTTGTCCACTTTTCGTTTCTTGTTTTCTTTATCTCTAATGCAAACCATCAGCAGCTGATGCAATCGTTCTTGCTAGAATTGAAACTAGCTCCATACATCGATTGTTCTTGATACCGAACGGACGTTTTATCTGATTGCGCTATCCGAGAGTCAAACCGAAATTATACTCGCGTGTTTTTTCCAAACTCGATTTGATTGTGCCGCGTCGCGTGACCGGTTTCCGTGATGAGACGTGAAAACACCTTCAAAATAGACTATTCGGGTTTCCCCATCAAGCCATCTTTCGAAAAAGTGCATGGGTTTTGCCGTACAGTGCTTGGCTTGAAGAAGGAAGATGTGATGAGACTGCAGTGCCACCGAGGTGGAGCGTGTGCTTTCGTGAAGGTTAGTAACCTAGAGTTAGCACAAAAAGTGGTCGACGAACACGACGAAAAGCATGAAGTAGAGTTAGAGGGGAAGAAGTACAAACTCCGAATAACATTGGAGAATGGAAGTGTCGAAGTGAAGGTACATGACCTCCCCGAAGATGTAAGCGAGGAGAAAATCGTAAAATTTTTGAGCGCATTCGGTGAAGTATTAACGATTCGTGAACTGACATGGGGCGAAGGGTTTGATTTCGGGGGAATTCCACTCGGAATCTGGTCTGTTCGGATGATCGTGACACGGAACATAGACTCGTGGGTTACGATTGATGGTGAACAAGCGTACGTTGTGTACAAAGGACAGCTGCAATCCTGCCGGCACTGTAAGGAACAGTCACACACAGATATATCTTGTGTCCAAAACAAAAAACTGCTTGTTCAAAAGAGCTACGCAAACGTTGCAAGCCAAAATGTGACACGACAGCAGCCGAAAAAGCAAAATGCTATGAAATCGGTCAATAAGCGACTGGCCGTAGCTAGAAACTCGACCTCACCTCAACTAACGTCTGAAACGTTTCCCGAACTGACTAAACCGCCTGGTACAACAACGCCTACCAGCAGCGAAGCGGTCGCAAAACGACGAATTGCCCAATACCAGCGTAGCTACAGCCGAAATGTTAAAAAAACCCTGCATTAAGACACGAGCACAAAACAAAAGTACCAATGCACAGTGGTCCGAATCCACGATTTAGGGGGACAAAAACATTTGTGGCTTAGCCTTATACTTTAGAGCTATGATGTCTTCAGAACAAATGATCAGTGAAAGATAAGCCACATTTTGAAGCATATGGTATTAGGGTGGTTCTTATTATTAGGGTGATCCAAAAATTATTTTCCGTATGTGTTGAGATAGAGGACTGAACCCTTCGGCAAAATTGTAGGAAAACTTATATCAAAAAACTTTGCCGAAAACACTATTGTAGTATCTCTAACGGTTTTAGTTTCACAGCTATTTTAATAGAGCAACTTAGGGTGTTCCTAAAAAAATTAGATTTTTTGCTCTAGGTTTCTTATTTTTCACTTCTCGTTTTTGGTGTCTTTGAATATCTTTTAGAGTTTGTTGGAACCAATTTTTTGATGACTAGCGCATTCAGGTAGCGTTATCTGAACCTAAGTTATAAGCAAAACTAGTTCAAAAACAGATCATTTTTAAACTGCTATATCTAGCATTGGAGCAAATGAAAAAAATCTGTTGCTTTCATTTGATAGAAAATACTTTCGAGCATGTTTATAAAAAATGGCAGAGGAGATATTTTTTTAAATTTTTTAAATTGTGTTCAAACATTGGGTTTTTTCATTTATGTAAGACATTTATTAGCTATATACATATATTAAAATAAGGTATTGCTGTCCTCTAGCGTGTTAAAACTAATTCTGGCAACCATGCCAAAGGTTATACGTTGTGAATAGATGCGGTAGCGACAAACAACTAAAGTGTATACCGTTTGCTGTAAATGTGTTTTTCCGATAACTAAATATTACTGGATGTTCGTCACGTGTTTTCGCGAACTGACCACTACCAGATCGTTCGTTTTCGATATTCGTTATAATTCTAACTAAACTGTGTAACCGCCATTTGTAAATCCAACTGTTCTTTATTGTGATGATGGCGAATGACGAGCGTAGTATGAAGCGGTTGCGAATACTGGCACTGCCTCGGTATTGATGAAGGATGCTAAGTCTGATGGTACAGCCGAAATAACCTTGGAAGTTGTTATGCAAATGTTGATCAAACGTTTCGACGAAACGAATTCTAAAATTGATTCTTTGAAAATGGACTTGAACGCGAAATTTGATGATATAAAGCAGGATCTCCAAAGTCGAATTAACGCAGTCAAGTGTGACATTGATGATATTAAGGTAAAATGCTCGTCTGATCTAAATTCGTTTAGAACGGACGTTCAAACAGTCAAATCTCTTATTCACACTAGTACCGAGGATATTCATCGGCTTGAAAACAGATAGGATTTGATCGTTACTGGTGTACCGTACCTTGTCAATGAACATCTTCGTGATCATCTGACAAATATTACAAAAGTTATTTGTTTCGATACTGAAAAACTTAGTAATACAGAGATTGGCAGCTGTACCAACAAAACTTGGCATTGTATACGTGAAGAAAGTACCTGAGGGACCATCGATGGCTATTCTATCTGTTGAGTAATTTGAACAAATCTAAATCAACTTCATTCGTGCACTTTAGTTGTATTGATGGTATTATTTTATAATTCGCTTGATTTTTGTAATGATTGATAATGAGTGTATAAATAGTTCTTATAGTTTAATATTTGTCACGCTAATGTTCAAAGTCTCTGTGCCCGAAGATTTAGTAAATTTGACGAGATTAAAAACATGTTAGAAATATCGAAAGTTACTGTTGCATGTTTGACGGAATCATGGTTGAAAGAGAGTGTACCGAACAATGTAGTAAGGATTCCTGGTTATAAAATGTTACGAAATGATCGTTTGTACAGACGACGAGAAGGAATAATCATGTAAATCAAAGAAGAAATCCAGTTTGAACAGGTTTTTGCGTCTGTTGTCGAGTTATCTGACAGAGTGTCTTGCAATCAGAATTGTCAGAACTTCTTAATTCGTACGAGCATATTTTCCTAGTTGGGGATCTTAATAACACATGGATAAATAAGTCCCGAGACTAACAATAGAAACAACATATTTTTTGCAAAAATTTTTTTTATTCATCAACATAATCATCTTTTAGGGTGATACAATGGTTCCAACGTTTTTCCAATTTTTCAATACCATGTTTATAAAAAAAATTTATCTTTCGCTTCAAAATAAGCTTCAGTTTCAGCGATGACCCCCTCGTTGGAGCCAAATATTTTTCCCTGGAGCATTTTTTAAGATCAGCAAAGAGCCAGTAGTCACTGGGGGCTAAATCTGGCGAGTATGGGGGGTGGGGAAGCAGATCAAAGCCCAATTCATTCAATTTCGCCATTGTTTTCACCGACTTGTGGCAGGGTGCATTGTCTTGATGAAAAACGGATGTTTTTTCTCTGCATGTGCGGTCGTTTTTTTGCCATTTCCTCCTTCAAACGCACCAGTAAGTCAATATAATAATCACTGTTGATCGATTTACCTTTTTCGAGGTAGTCAATGAAAATCACGCCATGTGTATCCCAAAAAATTGACGCCATGACTTTGCTTGCTGACTGCTGCGTTTTCGGACGCTTCGGACGGCTTTCGCCAGCTGTGCGCCACGCAGATGACTGCCGCTTCGACTCTGGAGTTTAGTGATGTATCCATGTTTCGTCCATGGTCACGTAACGACGCAAGAAATCTTTTTTGTTGCAAGTAAATAGCGATAAACTGCTTTCTGAATCATCGACTCGTTGCTGTTTTTGTTCCATCGAAAGCAATCGCGGCACCCACTTGGAAAAAACCTTTTTCATGCTAAATTTTTCATGAAGGATAGTAAATAAACTTCCATATGATATCTGTGTCATCTCAGCAATCTCACGGAGCTTCACTTTACGATCTTTCATTATAATTTTTGTCACTTCGCTCACATTTTCTGGTGTAACGGCTTCCACAGGTCTACCCGAGCGTTCCGCGTCATTTGTGTCGGGACGACCACGTTTGAACTCGGCGAACCACCGACAAATCGTTGCTTTTGATGGACAAGAGTCCGGATAACATTTTTCAATCCATTGTTTTGCTTGCACGGTGTTTTTACCCATTAAAAAACAATGTTTTATCAAAACACGAAACTCGGTTTTTTCCATTTTTTAAACAAACTACAAAACGACTTTACTCCAACCTCGATAACTCAGCTGTTTCTGGTCGGATCGACTTAAAATTTTGACCCGTTTCAAGCAAAGGTTAGTACTCTAAAAAGACGTGGTTACTGGTTTACTACGAGCGCCATCTCTGCTTTAATCTCGGGACTTATTGATCCATGTGTTACGGACTTCATGTGCGATGGAAAAAAACGAGACAATTTGCTGGCAGTTTTCGACACCTTCTCAGTGCAGGTGATAGGAGTGGAACCCATTTATTTCCATACTGGCGGATGTTCACAACTGTTAGTGACTAATGAACCTGATCGGGTACGTGTTTTCAATCAAGTGAGCGTACTGGGTCTATCTAAACACGATCTGATTTTTGCATCGCTGGATTTCGACACTCATCGACAAATTCAGAAGTCTTATAGAGATTACTTCAACTTTGATGCAGAGTCCTTGCGCATCGCCATAGAACAGATTCCTTGGGCACAGTTCTATACTCTCTACTCTCTCTTTCAGTCGTAGACCACGCAGGTCTCTGCTGTATACTGGAGACGTCTCCATTCAACTCGGTTCATGGCTGTTCGCGCGTAGCTGCGAAGGGTCCGCAGGTCGTCCTCAATTTGATCAATCCATCTTGCACGCGGCGCGCCTCTTCTTCTTATACCGGCCGGATCATTATCGATAATCATTTTAATCGGGTTGTTCTCCAACATTCTAACAACATGCCCGGCCCACCGTAACCGCTCGACCTTGGCCGTTTTGACGAGGGTTGGTCCTCCCAGCAACCGGTGCAGTTCATGGTTCATTCGCCTTCTCCACGTACCGTCTTCCATCCGCACTCCGCCGAGGATGGTTCGCAACACCTTTCATTCAAAAACACCTAGTGCGCGTTGATCCTCCGCAAGCATTGTCCAGGACTCATGCCCGTAGAGGATTACCGGTCTAATCAGCGTTTTGTAGATAATTAACTTCGCACAATGGCGAATTTTGCTCGATCGAAGCGTCATGCACAGTCCAAAGTTAGCACGATTTCCTGACAATATGCGTCTTTGAATTTCTCTGCTGGTGTCATTATCGGCAGTCGACCATTTCGATTTCATCACCACCAATCAGAACTCGTAATGGGCGGCTGACGTTATCTTCACTCGAGCCCCTGCCTTTCATGTACATTGTCTTTGACACATTGATGTCTAGCCCGATCCGCTTGGCGTCAGCTTTTAGTCCGATGTACGTATCTTCCATCTTCTCAAATTTGCGTGCTATAATATCAATATCATCAGCGAAACCAAGTAGCTGGACGGACTTTCTGAAAATCGTGCCACTCGTGTCTATCCTCGCTCTTCTTATCACACTCTCCAAAGCAACGTTGAATATCAGACATGAAAGGCCATCACCTTGCCGTAGCCCTCTGCGAGTTTCGAAGGGACTCGAGTTTATCCCTGATACTCGAACAACGCACATCACTCGATCCATCTTAGCCTTGACCAATCGTATCAATTTGTCCGGGAATCCGTAGTCGTACATGACTTTCCATAGCTGATCTTGATCGATTGTGTCGTAGGCTGATTTGAAATCGATGAATAAGTGATGTGTGGGCACATTGTATTCGCGGCACTTTTGCAACACCTGGCGGATGGCGAACACTTGGTCCGTGGTAGCGCGTTCGCCCATTAATCCTGCCTGATATTGTCCCACGAATTCGTTTGCAATCGGTGAAAGTCGACGGTATAAGATTTGGGAGAGTACCTTGTAGGCGGCGTTCAGCAGAGTTATCGCGCGGTAATTGCAGCAATCCAGTTTATCGCCCTTTTTGTAGATGGGACACATGATTCCTTCCATCCATTCCTCCGGTAAAATCTCGTCCTCCCAGATCTTGGTAACGACCCAGTGCAGTGCTTTCACTAGTGCATTACCACCGTGTTTTAGTAGCTCGCTTGGTAGTTGGTCAACGCCAGCGGCCTTATTATTTTTCAACCGGCTTACCACCTCCTCCACTTCTTGGAGGTCTGGGACCGGCAGTATATCGTCCTCCGCACGCGTTCCAAAGTTCGTTACCGCGCCGCCACTTTCGTATTGCGCCACATCGGCATTGAGGTGCTCGTCGAAATACTGCCGCCACTTCTCGATCACCTCACAGTCGTTCGTGAGAAGATCCCCGTTGGTGTCCTTGCACATATCGGCCTGTGGCACATGGCCTCTGCGCGAACGGTTCACCTTCTCGTAGAACTTCCTTGTGTCATTAGCACGGAACAGCTGTTCCATCGCTTCGCGATCTCGGTCTTCCTGTTGGCGCTTTTTTCTACGGGATACCGAGGATCCCCGTTGGTGTCCTTGCACATATCGGCCTGTGGCACATGGCCTCTGCGCGAACGGTTCACCTTCTCGTAGAACTTCCTTGTGTCATTAGCACGGAACAGCTGTTCCATCGCTTCGCGATCTCGATCTTCCTGTTGGCGCTTTTTTCTACGGGATACCGAGTTTAGTCTGTTCCGCGCCTGTCTGTATCGCTCCTCGTTTGCTCTCGTCCGGTGTTGCAGCTTGCTCGCCCAAGCTGCATTCGTCTCGGCCACCAACTGTTCACATTCGTCGTCGAATCAGTCGTTCCTTACGTTCGGAGCCGCCGTACCTAGTGTTGCTGATGCAGTGCTACCTATGGCAGAATGGATGTCTCTCCTGCCATCTTCAAGAGTAGCTGCACCAAGCTGCTCTTCCGTTGGTAGTGCCACAGCCAACTGCTGCGCGTAATCTTGGACTACTCCAGCATCCCGGAGCCGCGCGATGTTAAACCGCGACGTTCGGTTTCGACGTTGGGTAGCCACCGTCGAAAGTTTTGAGCGCATGCATACAGCAACCAAGTAGTGGTCCGAATCTATATTCGCACTGCGGTAGGTGCGAACATTGTTGATATCCGAGAAAAATTTTCCGTCGATCAAAACGTGGTCGATTTGGTTGCCGGTCTATTGGTCAGGTGATCTCCAGGTAGGTTTGTGGAGTACAGACGCTCCGACATCCTCTAAAGAGGACCCCCTTCCCTGTCAGCATACGACCAAGGTCCCACCGGGGTTGGTTACCCGATCTTTCCTATGGTTGCTCGTACCCCAGCCGGCACCGCGGGGAGGTAGGGATAGAAGTTACTGGTCAAGAGGCTAAGAACCACATTGGGGCCTGAATTGCGCATTGTCCAGTCGTTTACCAACCAAAACACAGTTCTATGCTATGAGTGAAAAGGATCATATGGTCGAGTTCTTCACTAGACAAATTAATGATGTTCATGATTCCGTTATTCCTTTACGATTTGTTAAACAACGTAAACAACATAATACGTAATTTACTACTGAAATCCATGCAAAAATAATGGAAAGAGACATAGCTTGGAAATTTGACACAGAGATTGGAAATTTGCTGCGGATGATCAGAAAGATAGATTAAGGATGATCTACAAGGTAGCTTCGGAAGACAGAAGTGTGAGATCACATGTAACTTTGATCCTAACTTAGTAAACAACACCTTTGCATTTCACTTTACGCATTTTAGAGATGCTACAACATCGAGTGATTTACGACCCAACGAATGTCTAAATGTCTTTTCGTTCCGAGAAGTTCAGCAGTATGAGGTTATAAATGCCGTTTTTTGATATTAAATCGAATGCTGTTGGGTCTGATCATGGAAATTTCAAAAAATAATTACTCCTCTCATCATTTCTCACATATCGTCCATCTTTAATAGAATTATTGTGTTCCAAATGCCAGGAAATCGGCTAATGTAGTACCAGTAAACAATAAAAAGCATTTAAACACGATCGTCAACTTGAGACCGATAAGTATTGTATGTGGACTTTCTAAAGTTTTTGAGAAACTACTGAAATCGCAAATTGTTTCTCATTTAAATCGTAATCGTCTGCTCTCTGATAAGCAGGCTGGATTTCGTCAAGGTCTAAGTGTGAAAACTGCTCTGCTCAAAGTCTATGATGATATTGCTGTTGCTGTTGATAAAAAAAGTCAAGTATTGCTTCTGCTGTTGAACTTCTCTAAAGCCTTCGATACAATTTCACATCTACGTTTATGCGGCAAACTTCGTTATCTCTTTGGTTTCAATCAACAGGCAGTTACATTGATAAAATCATATTTATCCGGGAGAACGCAGTTTGTGTGTTGCCACGGTTCTACATCAGAAAGGGTGTCGGTTGTTTCTGGTGTCCCGCAAGGATCTGTGCTTGGACTCATTCTTTTTTCAATGTATATCAACGATCTTCCTGACGTTTTGAAAAACTGCGGTGTCCAGATGTTTGCTGATGATGTTCATTTGATATGTTCAAAACCTGGTATGACGCATGCGGAGCTTGTGGCGTTGTTAATGGAAAATATACATGCAGTGGTGCGATGTGCTAAAAATAACTCGTTATGCATTAACTTTTCTAAAACTAAGCTTGTGCCGTTCGGAGTACATCGTCGAGACACCTCATTATCCGAAGTGGTTATCGACCAAAATATTATTGAGGTCACGGATAATGCTAACAACCTTGGGCTCATTTTTCAAGCAAACCTTCTATGGGACAGAGCTGTTGCAACTCAGTGTGATAAAGTTTATGCTTGCCTTCGAACTTCGAGATCAACAACATTCGCTTTGCCTCAACACATCAAATTGAATCTGTTCAAGAGCCTCATCTTACCGCATTTCATCTTCGGAGACGTTCTTCACATAAATATGAGCGCAGCTATGATTTTTAAACTGGAAGTTGCTCTTAACGACTGTGTTCGTTTTGTGTATAATTTAAATTACCGCGCATCGATACGCCACTTGCAGAAAAACTTAATTGGATGTCCTTTTGCTCAGTTCTATCCCATGCGTTTTCGAAGATTTTCACAGTCAACATCAGCGATTATATGCTGAGCTACGGTTAGCGTACGACGGATACTTTCGAAACCCTGGAATGTTACCCTCCATCAACCGTTTGAAAGGCGAAATGTTGGAGCTTCAAAGAAATTTCTCACACACGTTAATGAGAATCAATGAAACGTACGTAGCAGGGGAACCGATATCGGTTTTTCAACTGGGAGAGAGGCGAAGGAAAAAAAACTAACATCACGCAACTACAGACTGAGGGGGGAGAAATCGTCGAGGATCCACGTGCCATCGAGTCGCACATAACAGACTATTTCTCGAGTCTCTACGGCGAAGAAACAAATGACGAGAGCTTAAATGACTTTATCTCAGAGAGAGTCATTCCATCGAACGATCCACTGAACGAGGCATGCGCGAACGAGATTACTACAGCAGAAATTCTATTCGAAATACGTACTAGTGCACGCAGAAAATATCCCGGCAGCGATGGCATCCCGACAGAGTTCTACCAACGCATGTTCGACGTCGCCCACCGAGAGTTAAATTGTTGCTGAACGAAGCGCTCACTGGAAATCTACCCGCTACCTTCGTAGAGGGCATCCTCGTTTTGGTCAAAAAGAGGAGGAGACAACACAGTCCGATCGTATCGCCCGATCTCGCTCCTTAACAGCGATTACAAATTGTTCTCTCGCATTCTGAAAGCCCGTCTAGATCAAGTGATGAAGGCTCACCGCATTCTGAGTGACGTACAGAAATGTTCGAATTCTGATCGAAACATCCTCCAAGCCACTCTTGCTCTGAAAGACCGAATTGCTGATTTACGCCACCGTCGTCGTGCCGGTAAACTCATCAAATCAGAACAACGTGGATACAAACAACGGCTGCCGTGAAAATCCTGGGTGTCGTGTTCGTTAATTCTATACGGACGATGACGAAAATAAACTGGGATGCGATTACAGGAAAATTCGCTCAACTTATGTGGCTGCACTCTCCGCGGCAGCTGACACTTCTTCAAAAAGTTATCCCGCTGAATACATTCGGAACCTCAAGGATATGGTACATGTCATCGATACTACCACCACTTGCAGTACACACGGCCAAAATTACATCAACGATGGGAACCTTTCTATGAAGAGGAATGATAGCCCGCGTCCCAGTTGACCCGCAACAGAGAGGAAGATGGACTGAAACTGCAACTACCAGCGCTGAAGTACAAATCGCTAGCAGGCATCTTCGTGAGATCGACTCCCTACCCTACTACACATCCTTAATTCGTCACGAAAATCCCCGCCCAATAATTCCAGCAGATCTTCCTGACCTCAAACAAATCCTTTCAAATATATCCCAAATTCCCCACCTACTTCAACAAAACCCGTCCGCCGATCTAATACAACGACATTTTGTGAAGTAAGCCGATCTGCCAAGGGTGGAACGGCATAATCCAACAAACGACTGGCCACGCAAGTGGCGAAACATAACTCTGAAACAGCTCTCCTCATCGCAACGATCGGAACAGAGGTTAACAGGTATAACAAACGGATGGAGACGCCTATCGTTCAAATATCTTGTCAGACCTACTATCAGAGGCTTGGACAAAAGAAAAAAAAATAAAAAATTTTAATATATTTATAAAGTAAATTTGCTTCGTAAATGGAAAAAACGGTAGAATAGATGTAGCTGAAACAATGTTTCACATTGATTGGTAAATAATGAATGCTGACCTAATTTGAGATTTGACAATAAACACAAATATTTTACAAAAAAAGCTTTGCAAACAAACCGACACATCCGCCCGCAGTGCCAAATGATGCCAGACTGAATCAATACATCTTAAGAGGCTTTTTGTCGTGAATACGACTTACTTTACTATGGAGTGCCTTTTCAAAATTTACCCTCTGAGAGAGTGATAAGTTTTTGATCGTGAATATCTCTTGTTGTATCTAACGAATCAACATAATTTTTGCTACATGCCATCGGAAATATGATTACAATTTTATGATAAAATTTTCAGTTGTGTGACATAATCTCAAATAGTTCAAATTAAACTTTTCTGAAATGTTTGGTATAAACGAGTATCAAAGAGGATAATTCATATGGCGCGTTTGCCTTTCTCGTATTTTGAAAGCTCATAGCTCAGTGATCTGTGGAAGGATTTATATAATCTAACTACCAATAGAATCGAAATTTTTCAACTTAAACGTGTATAGCAAAAGCATTGAAGTATTTCAATAGTACACTATTTAAAAACCTATCTTATTTGACCCATGTCAACACCAGCCAATCAGAACGCGTTCTGAGGAAGAGAAGAAAATAGCTGCTGCTGTACAACAAATCGTTCAAGAAAAATGTTCCGAAAAGTGGTGAATATCGTAGTGAGTTCCTCAATTTGGTCCTTCTGAATACTAGAAACGAATCTCTACAGCATATTGATAGTTTCTTTCAATAAATTATGCAAATCCGAAATGAAATAATCGACATTAAAATTCTGTATGCGGCTATTTTTATAGCCGTTAGGACCGCCCATTAGTGAAAAAGCTACAAACGAAATCACATAAAAGGAAATCTCTTAACAAAAATTGAATCAGTTTGGATTCTATCGCCACTGCGAGCAGATGTGTTTTATGTCATCTGCACATGCAGCAGCCCTAATTTTTCCAAAGAAATCTTTATCTAGTACAGTCAGTAGACCAGTAGAGTAATAACTGATAACGATGATGACAGTGTATCGATATTCATCAACTATACAGAAGTAATTCTTACATTTACTTACATTGTAACTGCAGCAGCCCTAATTTTTTCATAAAAATCTTTATCTTAGCTAGTACAGGCAGTAGAACAGTTGAGTCATTGTAATGCCCACGGCTGGCTATTTCAACATCATCAGCATCAGCCAGAAGAAACCGATCGAATTAATTGATTATGTACATAAGCGATGCGATCGCAGTGAATTCACGTAGGTAGTTATAGGTGGTAGTTAGTCTACCAGATATATATATATATATATATATATATATATATATATATATATATATATATATATATATATATATATATATATATATATATATATATATATATATATATATATATATATATATATATATATATATATATATATATATATATATATATATATATATATATATATATATATATATATATATATATATATATATATATATATATATATATATATATATATATATATATATAAGTATAGTGTTTTGTTAGTTACATAGGTTGGAGTATAAAAGGGTCGGTTTTTGGTTTAAACAGGGCTTTTTTCTTAATTTTACTGTAGAGTAATGCTCCTTGGGCGACCGGGTAACACCGTAATCAAACTTGGACACCATTACTCAGGCCAAAAGCAGTAGTTAAGCAGAAACATTAAGTTGTTCATTAATTAGGAGTTAGGTCAGGCACGAAGTTATGTGCTGTAGGGAAGATAGGACAGTAAAGTGTAAAAGATATTAGAAGAATAAAAAAAAACGAGAGAAAAGGAAATTGTGCGATTTTATAAGTGTTTTAAAAAGAAATACCCCCTCTCGCCGCTCGGGCAACGCATTGTGGTGACAGTGAAAAAAAAAGAACATTTGAAAAAATATACGGAACGCTATTCGAGACGAGGTATTGTGCCGCGAGTGAATTTAAAATAAAGAAAATTATAATCAGGTGAGTCTGCATTTAAATTTTTTAAATAAATAAACGCACGACAAGGCAAGTTTATGAACCCAGCAGTGTGTACATTGTCGGTACCAGTGATATCCGCGGTCATGTTAAAAATTTGAGTTTATATTTCTTCACTTCGGTCAGGTTTGCGAACGATAGAGTAGAAAAAAAATAGGATTTATTACGCGAGCAGACGGTTAGAACAAAAGCAGTCAGGTACATAATTGACTGAGTGCATATGAAGTTCTGATCGTACTAATAATCAACGTCCGCCCGAGTATTTCGGTGCTAATGAAAGCACATAATATATATATTGATAAAACGAGCAAACGCAACAGATACAACCGCGTACACATATCGACAATAATATCATTGGGTAGCTTTTGCACTTAACGCGCGCGCGAATGAAATGAAATAAAAAAACAGACATATATCTGACTCTTATATTTGACAACCGCTTATGCTTCGGCAATGATTGTTGGTTCATATTTTTGCAACCAACTATAACATAAGAAAAATATCGGAACAAGTAGTTTTGCATTTTAAATTCAAAGTGTCTTAAATAGTACAAATAATCCTCAAATGAAACGGTAGAACGTTTTCTCGTACTAATTGAATATATTGAAACCCATTCACGATGACGACATGTCATCCACGATTCAAAGTAACAACCTATGCACATATCCGGAATAGTGACAAAAAGCGCAAACAATGCATTTTAAACCACGCGCATAGCAGCGGTATGATGAATGATGATACATACAGTGTAAATAATAATAACAATAAAGGGTAATAACTTCGCGCGATCGACTTCGCGAACGATTGAAACCTTACTAGCGCAGGTTAAATTCTCGTATGGTATGTGTTGTGTGTTGGCCATGGTCAAGATATTGCGGCCTACGATGATTTGTAGATGTTTGGAACATATCAAATTTGCTATGACTAACAAGTATTTCGAGATTCCAATCAAAATATTAAACTAATATAGATTGCATGAGTTGTAGCAAAATAATAAATTACACTTACATGTCAGTTTGGTATTTTATGCTGGTTAGAGTTGCACACGATGCTAACATTTGTGTGTATGGTATATCATACGGTGTAATAATTTCGTGAAAAAAAAGAAAGATTTCTAACAGTGGTTTTGCGTTTCCCATAATTTTCAACACATAATATGATGGAACTGATGTTATCAGTTCATTCGATTCAAATTTTAAAACCCCTGTGTTATAATGGATGTGGTAATACTAAAAGAACAGCGCAAAAATTGCATTTCCGGGCGAAAGTTGCTCGTGCAGGGCTTCTTATATTGCGATGTGTTATACAATGACCAGTAATTTAAAACTAGGTCAAGTTTGTTTACGATGATTGTTCTTTTTGTATGTCGATCATGACCACGGTCAAGATCGTAGTTTTTCACTGTTAAAGATAGGTAGTCGACGGAAATCGTACTGGTGGGGGGTAGTGAAAACAAAACTATTAGAAGCGCACAGCGTGTTTGAAAAATTCCTGCATATGTTAAAAATGATGCTCGTAAAAAACATACAACTGAGGTTTTACAAAAATACAAGAGTATAAAAATGAAATGAAGTGCTACTAGTTAAAAAGATAAAGCGGCATAGCGAATTAAAGTCACATTGACAATGGCGAACGAAAACAATACTGAAGGCGGTGGTGCCTATCGATTTCCGATGTTGGATGCAATACAATGTATACCAGAATTTCATGGTTCAGTTAATGAACTGGAACCATTTTTATGTCAAATAAGTTATTTTGCGGAGCAAATCCCGCAAGGTGCGAATGAAAAACCTTTAGCAAATGTGATACTTACGAAATTAAAAGGAAATGCCGCAACTTTTATCAATAGAATAAGAGCCAATACAATAAATGATGTATTCCAAAATTTGAGAGATCAATTTGCAGTAAAAGTTACAGTAGAAGAGATTCTTATCAGGATCGAAACTCTTGAACAAAAATATGGAGAATCTTTTGAAGAGTACGCTGGAAGAGCGCTACAAATAATGGAATTTATTGACGCTCAACAAGAGAATCAAGTCACGGAGGAAGTACAAAAATCCAGAAAATTACAGAAAGAGCATTAACGATTCATTTTATAGCAGGATTATCGAATAAAAACTTAAAGCAACTAGCAAAAAATCACAGGCTTCTTAAGTTTCAAGAATTAATAGGATTCCTAAAAGAGGAGGCAAAAATCAGCTATATATTAACAAATATCGAAAATCGGCTGCTATCCTACCATGCAATTGATAAACCAAAACTCTGTCCAAGCAACAAATATAAATGTTATCCAGAGAGACAAATTGAAAATTCCCATAAATACAACCGGAATTTACACAACGAATTTTATCGTAACGACAGATGCTTGATCGAAGATAGCAATTTTGATAGTAAACACTTAAAATATAATGCAAAACAACTGTGGGTAAACTGCATGACATCAAATATATTATATATCAATATGGATCACTCTTGCGATTCACGAGGGACATCACAGTAAAGTGCGGTGATAAAAAAGGTTACTAATACACTACAAATTTTTTAATGCACATATGACAGCCATGGATTCAGTACACTGAATCAAACAAACCCAAATATATGGAATATTTCTCGATATGCACTGCACGAAAAAATAAGCTGTAAATACGATTTAGAATAGCAATCTGATACTAACACGGAAGAGAACACATTGTTATATAAAAAATCCCTATTTATATAAATGAGTGTGAAATGTAAACGCAGAACTAAACGAATTAATCTTAATGCTTATTCCAGAATTTTACCAACATTTCCGAATTAAGTATTGCAATTTCTTGATTTGAAAATTTAATCCATTTGTATTCAGGTTTACTGTGATAATGATTCCCGATTCCAGTCCAGTTTGTTTAGAGCATTTCATTGAACTGCAGATATGTAATACTACGGTATATTATTGTTTGTAATGCTGTTGGCACTACTGGCACAGACTAACAGACATGACAGTATGAGTAAATTCTAATAAAAATTATTTTTCGTGATGCACTAGTTCCACCTATATTGTACTGCGCGAACTATTTACTATCTGTACACCCCTTGTGTTATGTAAAAGTTTTTTTACTAGTTGGTTTCCCCTCGTTTGTCAACACCGATCAGCTGCTTGCAGGGATGCCTGATTTCATCAAAATATTTGAAAATGAATCGTCACAATGATTTATTGGATTACGTTGATAATATATTTAACTTTTTCTTGATGTTGGAGGGTAACCATTTATTCGACTCAAATTTGTTCATCTAGACTATTTTTTATTGTGTTGGTAGTTTTCACCCGAAATTAAGTGGCGGCAGACCAGAAGCAAGTAAATATTGTAACAAAACGGGTTCGATGTTTTATTGAGTTAGAGGATGAGAAGTAGGCGCAATTATGTATATAGTTTAGGCAATATCAAAGATAAACTCAAGATAGAGTAGTCTGCGATTTCTTAGGTATCATTTGAATAGGACCCCTCGATGAGCTCGGTTCACTGTCAATTTGAGTATTTTGAAGCAAAACAACAAGTGTCTGATCACTAGATGCGTCGTAACTATGACAATGATTGTTTATGTTTGGAAAAATATCAAGTTACAGTATGAACGATATTGAGAAATTTCGCTTTATATCAGTGATTCTTAGAATAAGAAAGTGAAAACTACTTAGAACCATTGTCTAGAATTTATTTAGTTTGTTATAGCCTCATCCCATGAAGCATCAGTTGTGGCAAGAAATCATTATATGCTGAATGTAAACATATGTGTGCTTCCTTTCTAACTTGTATTGTTTCCATGGCATTTTGTCGGAACTAGTCGACGCTTGTTAACGGAGGGTCAATAAAATTACATTATTACTGAACCAACTGGTTCACGATTACTGACCCAACATTTTTCAATGAAACGTATGGAACATTGTAATCTTCAGTTTATCTTTGGCAATATGTATTAAATCTGTATCCTGCATGAAATTCGCATGGACGCATACAAATCAATACATTACAGGTAATTCTGTATGAATGGCAACTCTGTTGGTAAATGAAAAAAATAAAGACAGTCTAGATGACAGACATGATGTTTTTGATAGGGTAACGTGGCGCCATCATGACACATGTGAGTACTGTCCCAAATAATGGAATATTCGAAATGACCGTTAAAATGATTGAAGAATCAAATTTGAGTGTCCTGTCTGTTAGTCTGTGCTACTGGTACAGCTCGATGTCTTTAATTTACTATTTATCCGTGAGACAAACAGATCGAAATCATAGTAAGTTTACAGTTAACAAATCTTTTTTGCTTACACATTAATGCACTAGAAAGAAGAACGGCTTCCCACATTATCAGATCCGAATGGATTCCGAATCAATTCCGAATCGGCGAGAAATTTTCATTCGGAATTTCATGTGGAAATCATAATGAATTCCGAATCAATTCCAACTCCAGTGCAACAACCGATTCCGAATGAATTTCGCCTACAACCGGTTGATTCGGAAATCAGTCTGAATTGAGTAAGAAGATGCGGACTGAATTGTCAGTTTGTCTTCTTCTTCTTCTTTTCCGATTTTGCACGTTTTCGTGCTGACTTTCAGTTTATTTTTAAATGAAAACATTACATAACTGATTATACACATTGAAATCTTCATGTTTTTCGTATATACAGAACTAGTAAATAACCGGTTCTTCTTAGAATTCCAACATAAACTGTTGAAATTCGCTGGAAATTAACAAAACAGCCTACCTTAGTCAGCATCATCCATTCCTCTAGCTGGAGTGTAATGAAATGGCTTAAGTCGCCTAAATTTTACACTAACACATTCATAAAATGAGCGAATATTCAATGACATTTATAATGTCACTGTCAATCAGGTTGATCGAGCAGCCAACTCAGGCGAAAATTCTAGCACTGAACCGATCGAGCACTGAAAAATCAAGCAGTCGAGTAAGAATTCATTACGCATTCCGTCATTTCGATAATGTGGGTTGATGCTGATTTTAATTACACAGTGCTGCCACTATGAACATTTGTTACAAATGAAATTGAAAAAAGTGAAACATCCTCCGAAAATTTTCATTTTCATTGGTGATTAAGACGATAGGTCTTAAAGAACGTAATTCTACATTATTTTTAGGCAATATTTACTTTCGTCAGAAAAACACATGAAAATGTTCACACCTCTATTTGGGCATCATGCTCAATTAGTTGTGACATTTCACTTCTGGGTGCACGATAAACGCAAACTATTAAATTTGACTGAACTAATAGCCTTGAGCGTCATGAGATGGTGTTACTGTGATGTCCTTTTCGATTTGTATTGAATTCGTTAAAGTGATCCATATTGATATATAATATATTTGATGACATACAGTAATAGAAACATATTGGGAAGATATGATAATAATATCAGAAGCAGAAAGGTGCCTGATCAAAGGAGATATGGAGCATCTAGATATTCGAACGCAAATAATTTCAAGGAAAAACGTCCAGAAGGGATATGGTTTAAACTACATAACACAAAAGACTATGAATTTATGATGTTATTGAGATCGGCAACCAGACCTAATAACGAAATGAGCTTCCTAGTAGACACAGGAGCAAGTGGCAACATGATAAGTAGACGAAACGCAGAGTACATGGGGGCATATACAATTAATGGGAACGAAGTAATAGAATATTCTGGGGTAACAGGTACTGTTAAAAAAACATTAGGTACCGTAGAACTGAGTTTTATCATCGCAGGAAGAATTTTCCAAACGAAGTTCGACGTAGTGGAGAATTTGACTCCAGGTGGTATTTTGGGAATGAGATTTATGAATAAGTATGTTCTTAGTATGCACAATGACCGAGGGTGGATATGCTTACGGAAAATACCTCTCACATTTGAACCAAAAACGGAATCGTATGAAACTCATCAGAAACAGGAGAACAGAGTCTCGGAATACGAGGCAGGTAACGAGGTCAAGGTACAGGAAAAATACCAAACAGAAGATCAAACCAATCTTAGTCTACAGGGTAGGCAATGTACAGAAACGACAAAAAATTACACGGGGCAATTGCAAGAAAGTATGCAACCACATGAATTGTTGAAAATAAATTGTACTAGAAACAATCAATTGTTAGTGAGAATTGCTTCAGTAAATAGACCGAATGAAAAAATTAAATATATGCTCGATACTGGAGCCTTTTATAACGTGATGAGATGGGATACTGTTGCGAAAATAGGAGCAGAGGAAATAAACTATAAAGATAATTTATACATTGCAGGCTTTGATGGAACTCAATCACAGACTATTGGGTCAGTGAAAATCACGTTGATTATTGGAAAAACTCAATACAGAGTTAGGTTTTACATAGTAAAAGATTTATGTGTTCCTGGAATCATTGGAGCAGAATTTTTAAAGATATATACAATTTATGTCACTCAGAATTTCGAGTACATATGCCTAAGGGTACCAAACGAGTACATTAAAACAGAATATATTCCAATATCGGAAAAAGAAAATTTTAACAGAGCTGAGAATTATGGAACGCGTGCTGCAAATAACGATAAGGTCAACATTGAAATATCAAACCGAAATGAAAGAAACAAAGTAGTTTGTGATAGTAAACAAAAGCCAAAGATGTTGTCAAAAAGCGACAACAATTGTTACATAAATAAATCAACAAGTAGAGAGAGTACAATCAAGAAAAATATTAAAAATAATGTGGAGAATGACAAAAAAGAATTAATCATCGTAAATGCTGAAGCCATCGAGCGCGGTATATCGAAGCATGATAAACATGAAACAAACCAAAAAGTGAATAAAAATGAAAACCTTAATGTTGTGCCTCATAACAACAATGAAATATACAACGACGACGATCGTTCAGATAGTATGCTTCCCTTTTGTGGAACTAACATTGCTAATGAAAAAGAACAAGATTTGTTAAATAGATATTGCAACGAGGAAGATATATATTTACTTGATTTAGAATCGAACCAAGACCTGAGTTTAACGGAAAATAAAAGATACGGTCAAACAACTGGTCAGGACCGGACGGATAAAGTACTGGAAACATTAAATACAGATCACTTGTCTAGAGAAAACTTTGTAGGCATAGAGAGAATTATGGCAACGTATAGCGATGTCTTCTATTTGAAGGGGGATAAATTAACTATCACCGATGCAGCGGTACATGAAATTGAAACTACTTCAAACGTGCCTATCAATAAACGGCAATACAGATTTCCAGAAGCCACTAAAAATCATATTAATGAAGAAATTGAAGAAATGAGGAGGCAAGGTATCATAAGGCCTAGTAAGAGTCCGTGGAATGCACCAGTCTTATGTGTTCCTAAGAAGGACGATGAATTTGGAAACAAGAAATACAGAATTGTGGTTGACTTTAGGGCTCTGAATTTAGTAACAAAACCATTTGTATACCCAATTCCACTAATCGACGAGATTTTAGACAATCTCGGAAACAGTAAATATTTTTCCACTTTGGATTTAAAATCGGGATTTTATCAAGTACCCATTAACCCAAAAAATGCTGCCAAGACAGCGTTTTCAACTCCAAAAGGCCACTTTGAGTTCACAAGAATGCCTATGGGTTTACGAAATAGTCCATCCACTTTTCAGCGATTAATGAATACGGTGTTGTATGAAATAAAAGATGTGAAAGCTATAGTCTACCTGGACGACATAATTGTTTTAGTTGAATTGAAGAACATAATGATAACTTGTGCAAAGTTTTAAGGGCATTGCGCCGACATAATTTAAAAGTCGAGCCAGGAAAATGTCAAATTTTAAAAACGGAAATAAAATACTTAGGTCATGCAATCGACAAGGAAGGCATCCGGCCTACTGAAGAAAACATTAAGGCAATTAAAGAAATGATAGCGCCCAGGTCGGTTAAAGGAGTCCGCTCATTTTTAGGGACAGTAAATTTTTATGGAAAATTTATACCACATATAGCAGAGAAACGTAAACCACTGAACGATCTCTTGCGAAAGAATGTGAAGTTTGCTTGGACAAACGAGTGTCAAAAAGCCTTTGAGGAACTAAGAAACTTTTTAACTTCTGACACACTGTTAGTTAGACCAAACTATAAAGATACGTTCGTGATCACGACAGATGCCAGCGAGTACGCTATTGGAGCAGTACTTTCCAATGAAAAATCGATCGACAGGCCTATTTCTTATGCAAGCAGAGGTCTAGTAGGTGCTGAAAGAAAATACCATACGATTGAAAAGGAACTGTTAGCCATCGTATGGACAGTGAACCGTTTCAAACATTTCATTTATAATCAGAGATTTATTGTATACACTGATCATAGACCGCTAATTTCAATATGGCATCTAAAAGAAACTTCGCCTACGCTAACGCGTTTACGTCTGAAACTTCAAGGGTTGGAAATGGACATTCGCTATAAACAAGGCAAAGACAATGTTGTGGCAGACTTTTTATCCAGACTGCCCGAACAGGCCGAGTCCTTACACCCTATTTCAATAGTCACTAGACAGCAAAAGCGTCAACAACAGCAGCAAGCAGAAAAAAATGAAATGGCGAAGCAGAAAGACGCGGAAAATAAAACAACTTCCCCAAAACAACTGAAAGACGAATCAGGCAGGTTTGCGTTATTTAAAAATAAACAAAAGACAGAATGGAATCCGCACATGGACGGATTAGAAAATATCGATTTTGGATGGGACGAAAAGGAAGATTTGGGAGTACTCTCACATTTCGAAGAATATGAAATATGCATAAATAACAATGACATCAAATTTGATCTGCTGAAATTTTCAAAACAAAAAACTAACGAAAGTGATTTTGATGGTACTTTCGTAATAGTAAACAGTAGATCAGCATATAAAGAACTAGCCGAGCTGATACACTTACCACACGGTTTAAAAGACTACCTAAATGGAAGAGTATTTTCAATTCCAGATCGTAAAATATGGGGATTGGTTCTAAATGGCTCGAGTAGATCAATAACCGATACAAGAATTCTAATAGATGGGTTAGTAGATGCATTCACTAACTGCCCTGAAGACCTGAAAAATGCAAAGAACATGCAAATTATCTCTTTTCGAAACATGCAGAAAACTCCTGAGGCAAATGTGTTGAGATTTATTGCCGAGAAATTTGATAAAATTTTCACACTATATGCACCGGAAAAAGATAGGATGTGGGTGCCGGAAAAAGACCGCGAAACTACATTGAAAGAATTCCACGATGCTCCTCTAGGCGGACATGTTGGAAGCAAACGAATGTTGAAAAGAATGAGTCCACTATTCCATTGGACTAATATGCGGAAGGATATTGAAAATTATGTTAAACAATGTAGCTCGTGCCAGAAAAACAAAATCGGTCGAGCGAACAAAATTCCAATGAGAATTACCACGACATCGTCCGAACCGTTCGAGAAATTGTATATGGACATAGTGGTATTACCCGAGTCAGAATGGGGGAACAGATACGGACTTGTGATGCAAGACGATCTGACTAGATATCTAATTGTAGCACCGATGGAAAATCAAGAGAGTGCCACGGTCGCGCAAACTTTCGTGAATAATTATATATGTAAATATGGAACACCCGCCGAATTGGTAACCGATAACGGAACCAATTTTGTTAGTTCTCTTATGAAAAATGTATGTAAAATTTTAAAAATTAAAAAAATTACTACAAGTGCATATCATCCACAAGCAAACTTGGTGGAACGATCGAATAGGGAATTGAAAACCTATTTAAGACAATACGTAGGTAACGAACCGAAAACATGGGATCAATTACTCCCATTCTTCAGTTTCGAATATAATACCACTGTAAATTCCTCAACGGGTTATACACCGTTTGAATTATTATACGGAAGACGGGCGAACATTCCAAACTCCGTTTACAAATACGATAATGATGGTCTCTACTATGAGGACTACGTCAATGAAATGCGATCTACATTTAAACGACTTCACCACCAAGCCCGGGAGAATCTAATTGCGTCTAAACACAAGCGCAAAGAATTATATGATAAAAACTCCAACGAGTGGCAGCCAATGTGGGGAGACTTAGTGTTAGTCAAAGCCAATCCCACAGGCGCAGGCCAAAAATTACAATCACTCTGGAGAGGACCATATGAAGTAGTCGCTCTACCTAGTGAACAGACAACAACGATTAAAAATGGAAACAGGCTTGAGAAGATCCATAATAATCGCTTGAAAAGATATACCGAATGATTTATACAAAAAAAAATTCCACTCTATAGAGTCTTTTAACTGAAAAGATAACCGTTAATACAATATAATAATAAACGAAATAATGGGATAAAGATCGTTTGTTTGTTAATCATGAAAAAGTGTAACAAAAGAAAGACTTTTAAACCAAGTATGGGATTTTGAAACACAAAATCAAGATGAAATTCAAGTTAACAAATTATGAAAATCAATAGCGAAAAATATATTCGACAAAGCGATATTGTTTGAATATGCAACATAAAAGTGTAGATAAATTAATGTAAAATGGACAAAAGTTATTTAAAGGTGTACGACTAGATATCAACACGAACAAAACATTAAATAATGATTCAGGGTTAAAAGTACCAAAGAAAAATCAACTTGGATGGATCTATGGATTACGAAAAAGGTTATGTAAAAAAAAAGAAGAAAAAAAATTCCATGCATGAAAATCAGTCAGGATAACAATGAGAAGATAAAAATAAAAAAATCACAAAAGAGAGAATTATGAGAAATATTTTTGCTTACAATGGAAAGCAAACTTAATGCAAGGGAAACAATATCAAGTAGTAGTAAAAGGATGATGGGATATAACTAAAAGGGTATACTCAAACGAGTTTTTTTTTCATAGAGTTTATGGATTCAAAATAAAATGACACGATAAACATTAGGTCAGCACAAATATATTGATTCGTAGTTAGACATTAAACTAATATAATGAAAAATATAATTCAACAATGACGTGATGGAATTAGAATACGACACAACGTTAGAGGACAACAAAATGAGAAAGATATAAGAAACTAGTGGACATATTAACGAATACCAAAACGACGCTGGCCAGCATATAATTCCTATGCCATAAAGGTATTTTAGCAATTTCTTCAGTATGAGTGTGGAAACTAGTGTGTGTGGACAAGGGGAGCCGGACCCCAGAATGAAAAGAAAGTGCGCACTATTTTGAACGGAATGGCAATTTGTATTATTAAACAAAGCATCTGGATAGAGATGAAATCAAATTTTGTGATAATTCTCAATACTCAAACAAGACTTCGCGACAATCGTAATGAAACAAGAATATGAACCTGAAAATCGGATTTTACTTGAAACCTCAAATTATTTATGACAAAATAAATACAACACTCAACGAATCACGCAGGGTCGTATAAAGGAATAATACATAAATCAAATAAATAGGAAATTAATTAATGATACTCAAAAAAAAACGTATTGAAAGGATGAAGAGAAATACAATTCATATTCATAAACCACTTTACAATGTATACTAACATATATATCTGATTTTTTCACAATTTTTGTTCAAATTAATCTAAAAGACAAATCTAAGTATGTTTTTAGAACAATATAGACCGCCGAAAACACATCTCAGTAAGTAAGGGGGGATAGTTGCGGCATTGAACTGACCATTCGACCTGGATGAAAAAGTAACCAAACAGAAAGAAGGAAGAAAGCAATTACCAGAGGCAAATAAAGGTAAAACAAAGTTGATGGATAGAGATGAGCAAAATGTAAGCAGCATTCATGGTAAGATAAGCTAAAATATTCGGCATGTAAAGTGAGTTGCAGGGAATACAAAAAAAAACAGACATATTTATAAGACAAAGGTTCATAATAACCAGCAACAAGCATTCGCATGCCGCAACTTTAATAAAAATTTTATTTCCACAGACAGACGTATTGTCGGCAGATGGGTACTTCAACGAAAGGACGGGTACCTCAACGGAAATTCAGTCGAGATAAATTATAGACGAATAAATATATCGACAGATACACCTAATTGCATTAAAGTTAAAGGAAAGCTAATAGTAGGTTGATTGCCAAAGATAGATTAGATAGATTTCTTTATGAGTTCCAAAAATAACTATACAATACGGAAAAATAAGAAAAACGAGCAATATAATCAGAGAAAAAAAACACGAGCCTGCAATTATTTACGAAATTTGATTTGTATAAAACTCAGTGGAAATATATATATAATCAGTCATGAGTCTTCAATTATTTACGAAATTTTATTTGTGTTAAAACTCAGTGGAAATAATGCATTATAGAAAGGATAACAATTGAGTGGTAGTTACAATTTATAGTTATGCGCATGCAAATTTATTAAGAGATTAGTTCTAGTAGAAATCGGAGCCCTCGCCAACGTGTGCATCCAACGTATTCATCGCGGTCGTGCAAGAAGGAAGGATGTCGGTAGCATAGCAAAGCTACCTAAGAGAACGAGAGGGTGTGGTCGAATGCGGTGGCAAGTCGAAGACAAAGGGGACCGTGGACCCATCAAGATGTCGGAAATATGAACAGAAGAGCCAGTAAATCGGAAGAAGGTGCAGATTCGGTATTGGGAACCATAGTAACGAATTGAAGTAAAACGCAGTCAACACAGTTAAAGACGATGTGCGGGTGCAGCACAACAGTCCAAAGTGCCATCCCATATCTCTCACGAAAGAAGACAAGAAGGAAGTGAACGCAGTCAACACAATAAAAGACGATGCACGGGTGCAGCACAACAGTCCAAAGTGCTATCCCATATCTCTCACGAAATAAGACAAGAAGGAGTTAAACGTAGTCGACACCGTAGGAAATGATCTGCGCGGGGGTGCCACAACAATACAAGGTACTACCCCGTCTTTCATTCAGTGGGCATCGTCAAAGCTCAACTGAGTGCCATAAACAAGCAAAGGAAAAGAATTCAATGATCATTGGGAAAGCGACCACGAAACCAGACGTAACATTTTTTGGAGATGCGCTAGAAGCCTCAACTCATCGGACAGAATAATGCAGCAGTTTCGATGATAATTAAAACTCAAACGAAACAGCGATTAATTCCTAAACTATGGTCAACAAACCGAATGATACTGAGATGAGAACCAGACGAGAAGAAGGAGCCACCATGGAGGAAATGACACGGCACCCAGAGTCCAAGACTAGCAACCGTTCGATCACCCCACCACACAGAGAAGGTACAGACAAAAGCAACTACAAGGCGGCACTGGGTCTGGAATGGAAGCACACGCTACGGCATTATAAGGTTAGGGAAGCTAACGTCATCAAATATTTAAATGAAACAAAGTGCATATGTAAACAGAAAAAAAAACAAATGAATATGTGAACAAAAAAAAAAGGAGCAAAAAAAAAATTATTAATCTTTTGTAACGGCAATCTTAGGGTTTACATTTAGTTAGCATAACGGGTTAAGTTATTACCCGCGCAATCAACTTGATGGTAGCATCAAGCTCAGTAAGTAAGGGGGCATGCAGCAGCCCTAATTTTTCCAAAGAAATCTTTATCTAGTACAGTCAGTAGACCAGTAGAGTAATAACTGATAACGATGATGACAGTGTATCGATATTCATCAACTATACAGAAGTAATTCTTACATTTACTTACATTGTAACTGCAGCAGCCCTAATTTTTTCATAAAAATCTTTATCTTAGCTAGTACAGGCAGTAGAACAGTTGAGTCATTGTAATGCCCACGGCTGGCTATTTCAACATATTGCATCAGCCAGAAGAAACCGATCGAATTAATTGATTATGTACATAAGCGACGCGATCGCAGTGAATTCACGTAGGTAGTTATAGGTGGTAGTTAGTCTACCAGATATATATATAAGTATAGGGTTTTGTTAGTTACATAGGTTGGAGTATAAAAGGGTCGGTTTTTGGTTTAAACAGGGCTTTTTTCTTAATTTTACTGTAGAGTAATGCTCCTTGGGCGACCGGGTAACACCGTAATCAAACTTGGACACCATTACTCAGGCCAAAAGCAGTAGTTAAGAAGAAAAATTAAGTTGTTCATTAATTAGGAGTTAGGTCAGGCACGAAGTTATGTGCTGTAGGGAAGATAGGACAGTAAAGTGTAAAAGATATTAGAAGAATAAAAAAAAAACGAGAGAAAAGGAAATTGTGCGATTTTATAAGTGTTTTAAAAAGAAATACCCCCTCTCGACGCTCGGGCAACGCACACAGCTAGTTTCGCTTTCGACAGTAATCGAGATCAAGTGAAGCCTTTTTTTGCGAAAAATGTTCCAGAGTTTAATATCGTAGAGAATTACGCAATTTGACCCTTCTGAATGCTGGAAATGAATCCCTACAGCATATTGATAGTTTTTTTTTCAATAAATTATGCAAATCCGAAATGAAATAATCGACATAAAAATTCTGTATGCGGCTATTTTTATAGCCGTTAGGACCGCCCATTAGTGAAAAAGCTACAAACGAAATCACGTAAAAGAAAGCTCCTAACAAAAATCTAATCAGTTTGGATTCTATCGCCAATGCGAGCAGATGTATTTTGTGCCGTTTGCAAAGCTAGTTTCGCTTCCGACAAGAGCGATTACGTCACAGCTCCCAGTCATTTAGATGGATGAAAAAGCAACGTTGGAGAGCATTATAAAAAATCAGCCGTTCTAATGGCTCTAAAAGTTTTCTGAAGAACTATTAGGATGTGTTGTTCGCAAATCGAAAGAAAATATCCTCAGTTTAGTGCAAATGTAGAACAGTTTGGTTAGATTTTTTCACTTTTCGCTGTGTGAAATTCACAGTAATCGAGATCAAGTGAAGCCTTCTTTGTTTTTGCGAAAAATGTGGAAAAGGGGAATGCTTGCATAATTCATACAATTGATCAACTAATTGATATTCGGAACTGTTAAGGAATATGTCATTTGTTTTCGTATTTACGACATCCAGTTATGTCTCTGACATTACCCACCCGCCTTTTTTAGTTGATTTCGTTTGTAGCTTTTTCGCAAATGGGCGGTTCCAACGGCCACACATATAGGCACTTATAGAATTGTGACGTCGATTATCTCATTTCGGATTCGCATATTTCATTGAAAGAAACTATCAAGGTGCTGTACAGGAATCATTTCTGCCTTTTAGAAGGACCAACCTAACTACCAATAGAATCAACATTTTTCAACTTAAACGTGTATAGCAACAACATTGAAGTATTTCAATAGTACACTATTGAAAAACCTGTCTCATTTGACACCAGCCAATCAGAACGCATTCTGAGGGAGAGAACAAAATATCTGCTGCTGTACAACAAATCGTTCGAGAAAAATGTTCCGAACAGTGTTTATTATCGTAGTGAGTTCCAAAATTTGGTCTTTCTGAAAGGCAGGAATAAATCCCGTACAGCATCCTGATAGTTTCTTTCAATTAAATGCAAATCCAAAATGAAATAATCGACATTAAAATTCTATATGCGGCTATTTTTATAGCCGTTAGGACCGCCCATTAGTGAAAGAGCTACAAACGAAATCACGTAAAAAGAAACCTCTCAACAAAAATTGGATCAGTTTGGATTCTATCGCCACTGCGAGCAGATGTATTTTGTGTCGTTTGCAAAGCTAGTTTCGCTTTCGGCAAGAGCGATTACGTCACAGCTGCCAGTCATTTGCATTGGTGAAAAAGGCGGGTGGGTAATGTCAGAGACATAACTGGATGTCGTAAATACGAAAACAAATGACATGTTCCTTAACAGTTCCGAATATCAATTAGTTGATCAATTGTATGAATTATGCAAGCATTCCCCTTTTCCACATTTTTCGCAAAAACAAAGAAGGCTTCACTTGATCTCGATTACTGTGAATTTCACACAGCGAAAAGTGAAAAAATCTAACCAAACTGTTCTACATTTGCACTAAACTGAGGATATTTTCTTTCGATTTGCGAACAACACATCCTAATAGTTCTTCAGAAAACTTTTAGAGCCATTAGAACGGCTGATTTTTTATAATGCTCTCCAACGTTGCTTTTTCATCCATCGAAATGACTGGGAGCTGTGACGTAATCGCTCTTGTCGGAAGCGAAACTAGCTTTGCAAACGGCACAAAATACATCTGCTCGCATTGGCGATAGAATCCAAACTGATTAGATTTTTGTTAGGAGCTTTCTTTTACGTGATTTCGTTTGTAGCTTTTTCACTAATGGGCGGTCCTAACGGCTATAAAAATAGCCGCATACAGAATTTTTATGTCGATTATTTCATTTCGGATTTGCATAATTTATTGAAAAAAAAACTATCAATATGCTGTAGGGATTCATTTCCAGCATTCAGAAGGGTCAAATTGCGTAATTCTCTACGATATTAAACTCTGGAACATTTTTCGCAAAAAAAGGCTTCACTTGATCTCGATTACTGTGAATTTCACACAGCGAAAAGTGCACAAATCTAACCAAATTGTTCTTGATTTGCACTAAACTGAGGATAATTACCTGCGATTTGCGAAAAACAAATCCTAATAGTTCTTTAGAAAAATTTTAGAGCCATTATAACGGCTGATATTGTGTAATGCTCTCCACCGTTGTTTTTTTCCCAATGCTAATGACTGGCAGCTGTGACGTAATCGCTCTTGTCGAAAGCGAAACTAGCTGTGCAGATGACACAAAACACATCTGCTCGCAGTGGCGATAGAATCCAAACTGATTCAATTTTTGTTAAGAGATTTCCTTTTATGTGATTTCGTTTGTAGCTTTTTCACTAATGGGCGGTCCTAACGGCTATAAAAATAGCCGCATACAGAATTTTAATGTCGATTATTTCATTTCGGATTTGCATAATTTATTGAAAGAAACTATCAATATGCTGTAGAGATTCGTTTCTAGTATTCAGAAGGACCAAATTGAGGAACTCACTACGATATTCACCACTTTTCGGAACATTTTTCTTGAACGATTTGTTGTACAGCAGCAGCTATTTTCTTCTCTTCCTCAGAACGCGTTCTGATTGGCTGGTGTTGACATGGGTCAAAAATGAGATAGGTTTTTAAATAGTGTACTATTGAAATACTTCATTGCTTTTGCTATACACGTTTAAGTTGAAAAATTTCGATTCTATTGGTAGTTAGATTATATAAATCCTTCCACAGATCACTGAGCTATGAGCTTTCAAAATACGAGAAAGGCAAACGCGCCATATGAATTATCCTCTTTGATACTCGTTTATACCAAACATTTCAGAAAAGTTTAATTTTGAACTATTTGAGATTATGTCACACAACTGAAAATTTTATCATAAAATTGTAATCATATTTCCGATGGCATGTAGCAAAAATTATGTTGATTCGTTAGATACAACAAGAGATATTCACGATCTAAAACTTATCACTCTCTCAGAGGGTAAATTTTGAAAAGGCACCCCATAGTAAAGTAAGTCGTATTCACGACAAAAACAACGGTAGAAAGCATTACACAAAATCAGCCGTTCTAATGGCTCTAAAAGTTTTCTAAAGAACTATTAGGATTTGTTGTTCGCAAATCGAAGGTAAATATCCTCAGTTTAGTGCAAATCTAGAACAGTTTGGTTAGATTTGTGCACTTTTCGCTGTGTGAAATTCACAGTAATCGAGAACAACTGATGCCTTCTTTGTTTTTTTGCGAAAAATGTGGAAAAAGGGAAATGCTTGCATCGTTCATCCAATTGATCAACTAATTGATATTCGGAAGTGTTAAGGAACATTTCAGTTGTTTTCGTATTCACGACATCCAGTTATGTCTCTGATGCAATCGTTCTTGCTTGAATTTAAACTAGCTTTGCGAACAAACCGACAAATCCGCTCGCAGTGCCAAATGATGCGAAACTGGTTTAATGCGTCTTCTCGCCTTGACGACCGGAAGGCAAATGAGAACTACGACCTGAGCGTTTGAGGTTTTTAACCATACATAATGTGCGCTCTCCGATGTCGCTGTTTGAATGCGTCTTCTCGACCCGACGTCTGCTTTCATTCAACGCACAAGAAGAAATGATCGAGTTTCGACCACGGGTCCCTTTTATGACGTTCAGTTGAAGATATGTGCCTGACTACCTCAAAATCGTCGTCCTTGAGCGAAAAACCCAAACAAAAGTAAAGTTTTCCGCGTTGCTTAAAATTTTCAGAAAACCTAATTTTTGAGTTGTGTGTGGTTATCTCACACTGTTCAAAATATTATCCTAAATTCCTGATCCTATTTTTGATGAAATAGTGAAAGAATTATGTTGCTGCCATTAAAACAAGTCGAGATATTCACGATTAAGTTCTGCCCATTCTTCCTTATGGCTAATTATGAAAAGGCGCCACATAGTAAAGTAAGTCATATTCACGACAAAAATCACATGTAGCTAAAAATTCGCCTTCCTGCAAGTTGTTTTTTTTTTGAAGTAGTAAACTGATCTCTTTTAATTAAATTATGTGGTGTCAATTTTTCTAATTTTTTAGCAAAATAGGAAACAAACTCTTCCTTCTGTTTTACAAACGTTTCTACATTGCATCTGTCAGTTCAAGAATGATTTCATCAATACATTTTTGATCCATTTCTTTTAATAAACTTAATTGAGGCTGAATCTATCCATTTGTCGCATTGACGTAAAAACTGTACTGTGTAGATGACGTACTGTTACATCTACACATGTCAAACTATGTGTACACTTTCAATTCATTCGACAGCTCGTGATATATTTAACAGAACTAATTTTTGTTTTATCAATTAGGGCAACGGCAATAATCCAGAATAATTCATTAAAACTATGAATATTAACTGTTCGGATATATTCTGGAACGTTTGAGTCCGTTGTCTCTATTGACGTTGCTGACGTCGCTTCTAATGTTTCCTGATTGAAAACAATCATATTGGAATTTGTTGACTCTATTGGTGTTTTTGTTGTTGCTTGTATTGTTCCCTGACCCTGAACATCCATACAAGCATCTTCCTCTACACTACTCGATAAGTCATCGCTATTAGATAGAGCAGTTTGTTTGTTCAACTCCAAACAACATGAATCGTAAACGTTAATTTTTTTGTTTTTTTTTCAGCAAATCTTATTTCAACTGATTTGGCTATATTACTTTCCGTGAGAGCTCAGCAATTTTTGAAAAAGATTTGAGATAACACTTTAAAACAATCCCGGTAGAAAAAGCTATTTATTTTGTACTTCATTTTTTAATTCAGCGCAATTTCTTCTTTTTACTAGATTATCACTTGCCTGTCACTCGTTTCTCACTAACTTGTTTATCCGCAGTACCAGATCGTTTTATATACAAGGGGCTGGGGTCCACTAGGAGATTGATAGTACCTATTAGATCTCTCCGGACAGTACCAGCCTAGATGCCGTGTGGAATCCGGGTGAAAAAAATGAACCAAGAATAGATCCACTGGGTTCCTGCTTCCATGTCGTAAAAGGCGACAATTGCAGGAGTTTCTTTTTCCTTTCAGTTATCAGATTTCAACATTTCACTTCTGATTACTCTGTTTTACTAAATTATCTCTTCATTCAACCTATAAATTTCCATCTAGCTTCGAAGAAAAGTTTTATTTGGAATGTTTTCTTCTTCCATGTTATTGATTGTCTTTCAGGATTATAAATTGAAAGTTAAAAATCAACTATTGCGCAAATTCGTTGATATTACAAAGTTAATAACAGAGATAACATATATCGGTATATTGAATACATAGTAAAAAACCTGTTTTAATCCACCTAGTGGTGTAATGATGCCTTTCTCATATAAAGCATACCATCATATATAATACTGTTATAATCTTCAAAATAATTTCCTTCGATTCCTAAAAACAATAACCGAAATCGGTTTGTTTGACCGTCTGCTGATTAAAAACTATTAATTGGAGAAGATTTGAGGTCGATTTAGAAAACTTTTTACGGTTTTTCGTCCTTTTCAGTGATGGTATACAATTTTTAACACACTTTACCCTATATTTCCGGATCCGGAAGTCGGATCCGCATGAAATTAAGGAATTACGTATGGGACCACAGCACCTTTCATTTGAACCTAAGTTTATGAAAATCGGTCGCGCCATCTATGAGAAAAGCTAGAAAACATATTTTCATTTTTTTGCACATTCTACCCCATAACTCCGGAACCGGAAGTCGGATCCAAATAATATTCAGGAATTTTGTATGGGACCACAAGACCTTTCATTTGAATCTAAGTTTGTTCAAATCGGTTCAGCCATCTCCGAGAAAAGTTAGTGCAAAAAAACGTTACATACACACATACGCACATACACACACACATACACACACACAGACATTTTGCGTACTCGACGAACTGAGTCGAATGGTATATGACACTCGGCCCTCCGGGCCTCGGTTCAAAATTCGGTTTGCACAGCGATTGCATAACCTTTCTATATGAGAAAGGCAAAAAGGTAAAAAAAATTTTTTTCTTCGATTCTTAAAAGAATAACCGAAATCGGTTTGTTTGACCGTCTACTGATAAAAACCATCAAATTGGAAAAGATTTGAGGTCGATTTAAAAAATTTTTTAAGGTTTTTCCCCATTTTCAGTGATGGTGTACAATTTTCAACACACTTTACCCTATATTTCCGGATCCGGAAGTCGGATCCGCATGAAATTCAGGAATTACGTATGGGACCACAGGACCTTTCATTTGAATCTAAGTTTGTGAAAATCGGTCGCGCCATCTATGAGAAAAGTTAAAACATATATTTTATTTTTTTTGCACATTTTACCCCATAACTCTCGAACCGGAAGTCGGATCCAAATAATATTCAGGAATTTTGTATGGGACCTCAAGACCTTTCATTTGAATCTAATTTTGTGAAAATCGGTTCAGCCATCTCTGAGAAAAGTTAGTGCACTTATTTTCACAATTTTTTGCACATTTTACCATATAATTCCGGAACCGGAAGTCGGATCCAAATAATATTCAGGAATTTTGTATGGGACCACAAGACCTTTCATTTGAATCTAAGTTTGTGAAAATCGGTTCAGCCATCTCCGAGAAAAGTTAGTGCAAAAAAACGTTACATACACACATACGCACATACACACACACACATACACACACACATACACACACACAGACATTTTGCGTACTCGACGAACTGAGTCGAATGGTATATGACACTCGGCCCTCCGGGCCTCGGTTCAAAAGTCGGTTTTCACAGTGATTGCATAACCTTTCTATATGAGAAAGGCAAAACACTTGATATTAATATTTCAAGCAATAAATTAATATTTTTCTCGGTAGCCGGCAACCAATATAACCAATTAATAATTTTAATAAATAATTTAAATAATTTTGTCTAAATCCTATTTACTTTTTTAATTTGTATCACGTAATTTCATTTATAAAAATAGGGAAGTTTTTATTCTTTACGCGATAGTATTGCAAATTTTTCTTTAGTTTCCTCGAATAAGAGCTGTGAATCAAGACTTCCCGGGACTTCAATATAGGATATTTGAAACGTTCACTCGGGAAGTTAGTGAGTTTAGTGATGCATCCGAGCATCTTTAAACCGGAACATACTGAGTCGCGCGCGTATACTACGGCCTCTAGTAACAACAAGTGTTGGACTAACAACCCTTCCCATTCCTTAGACGATCTTCGTTCGGACCTGGCCGGCGCCGGTACTGATCAATGAATTCTGGGATTTCCAGAAGATGTACATTGAAGGATGATTTACCAGTCCCAGGTCGGATCATCTAGAAAATCCCTGTACAATTTCAGCTAATCCCGATCAGTAACGGAGTAGCAACCAGGGGTGGTCGCTCAAGCTCAAGTACCAGATCGTTTTATATACAAATATGGGTACTGTAACAACCAACAGGTACAATTTTGTAAGACCAGGAAAAATATAACAACAGGCTTACCCTAAGAAAATCACAGGTTATATTAGAAAACAGGGAAACATATTTTCTCATTCTTTATGAACACTGGGAAACATATTTTCTGATTCCTTTCTCATATATTTTAAACATTCTAAAACCATATCATATAATGAATACAAGCTTTTGCTGAACAGTTTGATTACTGCTTAAATAAATTTGCTATATATCCGCAGGAACGGATACCATAAACCAACTATACCTGATATCGTCAAACGTTAAGGATTATGGTTTGGATGATACATGGAATAGATTGATAGGCAGATCTGATGGTGCTTGTTGTTGGAGAGGAAAGTTTCGGCTCTTTTCAGCCAACTTACTCTAGTTTTGCGTTGATAAATGCTAAAAGCTGAGAAGGACGTTTTATTATAAATTCGACAACTCAATTCAATAATTCATCTTACATCTGTTAACCTCT
Source organism: Malaya genurostris (assembly GCF_030247185.1). Taxonomy (NCBI): domain Eukaryota; kingdom Metazoa; phylum Arthropoda; class Insecta; order Diptera; family Culicidae; genus Malaya; species Malaya genurostris. The sequence goes on from NC_080572.1 coordinate 152,808,741, forward strand.
AATATCTTCTCACTCCAAAAATGATCTTGATCTCTATTTTAAATTATACCGTACTAGATCTGTTCAAATATAACATTTGTAGCTCAATTATTTTTACTATTTAGACATTATGTATTGATTACAATAATCAAACCCATATACTCACACTAAATCGATAGTTGCCACGCGGTTTTGCAGAACTAGTATGACTTGCACTCCACCGTATGTCCAGATCCATCTCACACGTCGCTGTCATTTGCAGGGTTGCCGAAAAATATAGAACTCGCGAGGTTCGGCATATACACCGAAACATTCCCCGGGCCGTAACACTGATCCAATCCCTCAGGATCAGATTTACCAGAACTCACATCTAATACCACTAATTTTGCCACTGATCTCCGATGTACTCCGGATGAAGTCTGCACCCGTGCTTGACGTATACGTCCATCTTGGCTTTGCTGAACCTTCAGAATCTTCCCACGTAACCACCCATTGCGGCATTTGTCGTCAACGATGATTACCAAGTCACCTTGCTTAACCGGCTTCACTTCTCCGAACCATTTCGTCCTGCGGGTTATAACGAGCAGATACTCCCGTATCCAAAATAGGTCCACCATGCGACGACTACGATTCCAGTCTAGTCTTCTTGACGGCTACACCACCCCTTCAAAACTGACAAGAAGGAAGTGGTTTAGGTCAGAGCCTCCTGATTTTCCGCATCAAGAGGCAGAAAGGTCCGAGTTGACGATACCTTCCGCCTCTACCAGAATTGTACTGAACATCTCTTCTGTAGGATGCTTCGTTGTTGATATCGCGTACAAAGCCAATTTAACGGAGCGCACCATCCTCTCTCAGGCTCTGCCCATGTGTGGAATAGACGGTGGAACAAAAAGTTATGGTATTTGTGGAAATTTTGGCTAAGGATGTGTTTATGGTCATGATTTCGTTCCGAAGTTCGTTGCTTGCACGTAAAAAGTTCGTCGCATTGTCACTGTAAATTTTAGACGAAGAGCCTCGCCTGGCTATGAAACGTCATTATCTTGCACGATTCCGTCGACAATGAGTGCACGATCTCCAAGTGCACTGCTCGGATGCATAGGCAAGTGAACAACGCTACCCATCGTTTTACGTTACACCGTCCCCACACCAATGGCCATCGGTCCGAAATAATCCAACCCTATACACGTAAATGGATGGACAAAAGCCCCAAATCTGACTTTTGGCAGTGAACTCATTCTCTGAACTCGCGGTATCGCGCCACTGATTTTACATCGAATACATCTTCCGGTTACACTCCGAACGACGGTGCGTAGATGATATATGTGGACGCGTGGTCTCAGTTCGTTGATGACCGTTTCTGTACAACCGTGCAGAAACTTGTAATGATACCACAGGTCAATGAGTTCTGTAGCATGATGATCCGGAGGAAGTATGATAGAATTTCTTGTGTTATACGACGCGAATGCGACCAAGCTTATCCGGTTCTCCATACGAATGATATCTTTCCCTTTCTGGATAGAGCGAATAGTTCACGTTTCTGCCGTTTCTAACTCTTTTCGCGTCAGGGACCCTTGCTCGGAAGCAATCCGACGTACTCTCGCTTTCAGATTACCGAGAAATCGACCGACACATCGAACAGCTCTCGTGAAACGTTACCAGTTCAAGAATCTTCTTCAGGCGAACACCGAATAGATTATTTTGTGTTCCATTACCAGGTTAGAACGCCGCTCCTCGCTTGTATCGTAGTTCACATCAGAAGATGGCGGCCAATAAGCATCGTAGCGTCATCTGAAGCATACTAATCCGACGGGGGCCAGTTCCATTCAGCTCGGTTGGTCTTAGCCAAAATCTATCCGATGCGGAAATCCACATATTGTGAGTATCTGCGTTAATCACAGTTATACCATCCCATCACGGTTTACGAATCAGTCCACATGAACCTCTTTGCAAATGGTAACGAGTGAATGGTACAGATGTCTTCCATCATTCGCGCTCCTAGCAGTGCAGCTTGGAGTTCCAGTCTTGGCACCAACGTTATTTAAATTAGGGCTACCTTCGCCTTCGCACACACAAACACACATTGCTGCTGTCCCGCTACTTCGGTACACAGGTAAGCAGCACAAGCAAATGCGACCAAACTGGCATCCACAAATACGTGTACTTCTATACTTTTAACTACTGCTGCAGGCTGTCCTGGAAAATAACAACGCGTTTCTTGCACCGATGCCAACGAAGGAAAAATTCAACCCACTGGTTCCACCATTTCTTCAACTCGGTCGAAATTCTGTTGTCCCATGTAGTCTTGCTTCGCCCAACGTCTTGGATGAGGAATATCAAGTGAATCGTTAAATTAGAGAGAAACCCTAGACGATCATATGACTAATCGCCGTTCTCAGCTGTTCTCTCTTGGTATGCCATTCCGGTACTATCGCAAAATTGGACGCGTAAGTGGATGCGTCTTTTCTTGTTATCAACAGTACGCCCAGTACTTGTTCCGAACATAGACCTGTACCGGTCACGAGTTTTTTCACTTCACCCGTCTTGTTCTCCCCTAACCATTTTAGTGCCTTCTCCCAGTAAGACATCCATCCACGAATGACAAAACCGCCTCTCGAATAAACAAACGTAACTTCTCGTACCCTACGAATTGCTTCTTCTTCACAATCCATGTTGTCGAAATAATCGTCGACGTAGTGTTTATGTATAATCGCATCGGCTGCTTCAGGGTATTAGGGCATATTCTGTAACGTTCATGTTCTTAACGAACTGCGCCGAACAAGGCAAGCTCGCGGATCCGAACGTGGCCACGTTCATGAAGTACACTTGTGACTCCTGGACTGGATCGTCTCTCAGTAACAATCGTTGCGCATGTCGATGTCAATCTTTTTTTTAAATATTGTTTATTTGTCAAGTGTATGTATACTTAAAGATCTAAAAGGAAGTTAAGTGCATCTATATTAAGTACATTTTGATTTTACATAAAAATTATATAACTTACAAAAACTTGTAAAATTTTCACTTTCCTCCTTTTTTCTACATTTAGTAGTTCAGGTTATTGAAACTCGTTGAATGTGATTTTTCGCAAGCCACCCAATATATTTGTTGCTTTTCGTTGTTATTCGATCCATGTGGTCTGAACCCTTGGACAGTCGCAAAATTTGTGTTGAAGTGTCTCTGGTCCTTATTACCGGTATCACTTCCACTCTCACAATCACTTCACTCACATGTTACTTCACTTGATTTTCCTATTATCAATATCACGCACAGTGAAATAATCACTGTTGTGAAAAAAAGCAATTTTCTAACAAAATTTTGGTGATGTGATGTTCGTAATAACCACAAGCTCATCTAAGTAATTACTTTTTTCTCCGAAGCGACTTTCGTAGTAATTTCCACCGTGAAGAGATACCTTATATAAGGGTCACAATCACTACATTTGGTTTTCACCGTGTAGTGATACTGGTAATAAGGGCCTCTGCATTACAAACGATGCAATTCTCACCATCTGTGCGTCTGATAGTAAACATCAGTTGCCTATTCACCCAAACATATAATGTGCTTCGCTGTATTGAAGTGAGCTCCTTGTTTGCAACGTTTTTCCATACTCGTCGCCATTGAATCGTTGGGTTATTGTACTCTACACGAGGAATTTCGGTTTACCTCACATAAAAAAGATGAGCCTCGTTCGCAGTTATATTACGCTGAATCTGAACTAGTAATTGAGGAAAGTTTTGGCATATACATTTTAAACACGGAAGATGCGCAGGTGGGTTCATTCCAGCATTGGTATTTTGCAGAATGTATGAGCTATATAAGGGTGTCGAATCTATTTCTCCCATATGTCTCGAGATCAGGAGACCCTTACTTTTAAATATAAGTAGCTGCAGTTTCATACCACCTTCTTCATGCAGTCTTGCTAGCCATTAAATTGAAACTCTGGTTGAGTATCTACCCCACAAGAAATTTCCCATCATCGATGTAATTTTTGCAATATAATAATTTCACGGAAGATTCGATTCTAAATAACCCATTTTTGAATAAATATATGTGTTCAATTGAATTATTTTTTGGTTAAGCGTAAGAGCGTGTCACTGTCGAATCTCTCTTCCGCATGATCACTCGCTGCTAGAGATGGTCGGGTATAGAAATTCTTATACCCGAACCCGACCCGTACCCGAGTGATCAGCAAAAAAAATTACCCGTACCCGACCCGTACCCGATTAAAAATTTAAAAAATTACCCGTACCCGACCCGTACCCGATCAATAATAAAAAAAAATTACCCGTACCCGACCCGTACCCGATAAAAAATAAAAAATTTTACCCGTACCCGACCCGTACCCGATTAAAAATTACCTGTACCCGTACCCGACCCGAATGAGTAGTAAAAAGTTTACCAAAATTCAGGATGGAAAAAATAAAGTGTTTTAGATAGCGAGCTAGATAGAGCGTATCAGGCTCTAGTTTGTCAGTAAAATACATTAAAATGCTTGTTTACATTTAAACATATAAACAAAGACAAATAATAAAGACATGTATGTGCTTACAAATCTATATATATAAAAATGGATGTAAGTTTGTATGTTTGTAACGCGATAACTTCGGAACTACTGAACGGATTGCCACCAAACTTGGCACAGGTACTTCTTGTATTTCAGAGATGGAGCGGAAGGAGCGTAGCACGTGTCATTACCAAGGGGGGGTCATGAAAAAATTCATATAACTTGACAAGAGTCGATACGTTTTGAAGACCGTAGAAACATTTTGCATACCTTAGATATGACTATATGGGGGTGGATGTAGCAAGTGTCTTTAAATAGGGGGGTGTAGTGTTTAAAACGGCATAATTCCGAAACTACTGAACGGATTGTCACCAAACGTGGCACAGATACTTCTTGCTCTTCTGAGATGGTCATAAGGATATTTTAATGGGGGAGGGAGCGTATTAAGTGTTCTTAACAGGGGGAGGTCATGAAAAAAATTGACTAATTTGACGAGAATAGATACTTTTTTAAGACCATAGAAACATTTTGCATGTATTAGATATGATTATATGGGGGGTGGATGTAGTAAGTGCCTTTAAAAAGGGGGGTGTAATGTTTGTAATGACATAACTCTGGAATTACTGAACGGATTGCTATCAAACTTGGCACATGTACTTCTTGCTCTTCAGAGATGGTCATAAGCGTATTTTTATGGGGAGATGGAGCGTAGCAAGTGTCATAACAAAGGAGGGGTCATGAAAAAATTCATGTAACTTGATGAAAACCGATATTTTTTGAAGATCTTAGAAACATTTTGAATACCGTAGATATAATTTAATGAGGGATGGATGCAGCAAGTGCCTTTAAAAGAAGGGTGTAATGTTTGTAATGGCATAACTTCAAAACTATTTAACGGATTGCTATCAAACCTGGTACATGTACTTCTTGCTCTTCAGAGATGGTCATGAAAATATTTCCATGGGGGAAGGGAGCGTGGGAAGTGTCCTTAACAAAGGTGGTCATTAAAATATTATCTAATTTGACAAAAATCGGTACTTTTTGAAGACACTTTTGCACAACTTAGATAAGATTATAAGGATATTCTGTGGAGAGAGGCTGTAGTAAGTGCCTCTAAAAAAGGAGTGTAATGTTTGTAACGGCATAATTCCGGAACTATTGCACGAATTGCTATAAAATTTGGTACAGTTATTTCTTGCTCTTCAGAAATAGTCATAAAGGTATTATTATAGGTGAGGAAGCGTAGCAATTATCATTAACAGGAGGAGGCATGAAAAAAAATTCAAAAATTTGACAAGAATCGATAATTTTTGAAGATCATGCAAACATTTTCAATACCTTAGATATGATAGATATGGGGAGTGGATGTAGCAAGTGCATTTAAAAAGGGGGATGTAACGGCATAGCTCCGACACTACTTAACGGATTGCTATCACACTTGGCATAGGTGCTTTTTGCTCTTCAGAGATAGTTGTAAGGGTATTTTTAAGGGGGAGAGCGTAGCAACTATCCTTAACAGGGGTCATGAAAAAATTTATTTAATTTGACGAGAATCGATACTTTTTGAAGACCATAGATACTTTTTGCGCAACTTAGAGAATCGACATTTAGACTAGAAGGAGGGTTTTTGAAAATAAATTTTATTCTCCCATTTTTTATAAAACAAGAGAGTGGCAAGAATTTCAAGGTCGTATTTTTCTTTAAATAATTTTAAAAGTTCTGGTTCCATTTTGCGGGGAATTCAAAGAACTAAGGGAAAATAGTCTTTGTCTGTTTATGAACGTGAGTGTATTCAAGTCTCAGCATAACTACAAAACAACTAAACGAATCGCCATCAAGTTTGGCACATGTACCAAAGGTGGGAATCGATATTTTTTGAAAAGCATAGATACTTACTACACTACTCAGGGTAATCATGAAGGAGATCTGTAGTACGTTCACTGACAAATTTCTAGCAACTAAATGAGGTTTGTCGAGAAATGAAATTTATGATTATTGAGAGATCTGAGATGGGGCACTGATCATTCGCAATTTGAACATGAACGGAGTATTGTTCGATCGGGGTTCCGTCTAAGTTATGTTTCACTACAAGAGTATTTCACTAAGCAGGACAACTTCGAGAAGTTTTTTCGGTCATCCCTTCACGAAAAATTTCCGAGCAACGCCGGGTAATTCAGCTAGTATTAAATAAAAATCTGGTCCGTTCCCGGTCTTCTGAAATGACCGCACTCACCGCTTGGTGGAGCGCGAGATTAATTGCATTGTTATCATTTCGACCAAAGTGTGCCATGAAATCTCAATATATACAAATGAGCTAACGTATCGAAAGGGTTCTCACGGTTTGACATTGGCATTATGAATGCGATGATGGGAACTCAGCAGTGCAACCAATTTATCACCATTGGTGCCAGTTTCACGGAGGACCGTAGATGTGCGCCAAAAAAAGATCGTGACTGTCATGTCTGGAAATTCGTTTGTGATATAAATACACTGTGAAGCATGAATAGATTTCCAATGTCTTTGGTACTTTATACTCATTTACAAATGTCAACAAAAGGGAGTAATATCTACTCAAATTTTTCGAGAAGCATATTTATACAAAATGTCGTAATACCCATTCTATTCAATTTTTGGTAGGTATGGTTTTTACGAAACAGTGCGACTTTTGATCCAATTCTTTAGAACCACAAGTAAGCGTGCTCATTATCTTGACACACAAATAAAAATTCACATTAGAATCACTTGAAAAATCACGAACATCCCCTAAAATTGATAGAGTATCATCGGTTCGTTTACGTGAATTGACCAAACATCGAATAATTCACGTGTATTCCCGGTGTGAAAAATTCAATTTTGAAAATGGTGAACTGTGAGTCCTTCAAGTGTTAGTAGTTTGAACATTTGTAGGTACTTTGTAGGTACACGTGAAAATTAAGGAGATATTCACAAAAAAGAAAGTAAACAAAGAGAAACTCTCATTGGTTTATGTGCCCTTATGAAATGTTGACATCGAACTGGCAATATAGCTCAACTTGCTGTGCCATCAATCGGTGTCATTTCAAGTGAGGTGACACCACCCAGAAGTGAAGAATAAGAAGAACTTCTATGCAGATTTTCTGAAATAAATGTTCATGTTTTTATGGTTAGAATCCTAATGATTTATATGTAAATTTTGAAAATCTCCAACCAATATTTAAAATAACAGTTTTCTGGTATCTGAATGTGATATGAGTACTACACTACATTTTATATATTAATCAAATAATTTTTACTGGATTGTGCATTAAACAGCTTTAAAATGGGAGCCCGCCTGGGTTCGATTCCCAACCCCGCACATAGGGTCAGAAAGTTTTTCTGGCCCGAAGAGGTGAATGACATTAATGTTAAAGCCTCTATAATTGTAACAAAAAAAATGGGAGTCCATTAAAACCTACGTGGAAAGTAGGGTCTGACCGCAACATCTTAGAGCTAAGGCAGTGTATCTTATTAAATATGTTATAAAAAAGTAGGGTGGAAAATATTCACATAACTTTTCACGTAACTATGATTGATCGTTTTTTTTAAATGAAGAAAAGAAATGTTTTTTTCTGGAAAAAGATGCCAGTTTTCAGGTCTGGTTCTAGGCGCGAATGTCAAAACCCCTTGAATCAAATTGTTTATTTTTCGGAACAACTGTTTTGCAATAAAAAATTTTCGTCAACGTGTAAACATATTTATGTGAAGTACAAATGCTCGGGTAATCGATCAGAAAAAAAAATTTACCCGTACCCGACCCGTACCCGAGTGAGTAGTAAATTTTTTTACCCGACCCGACCCGTACCCGAGTAAGCAGTAAATTTTTTTTACCCGTACCCGACCCGTACCCGATCGAAAATAAAAATTTTTACCCGTACCCGACCAAAAACCCGTCGGGTACGGGTACGGGTCGGGTTTCGGGTAAAATACCCGATACCCGACCATCTCTACTCGCTGCCTCATGTTCATACAGCTTTTTTAAATAACACTACATATGCTCTTCAATGTCCTCAGGTTGTTCAATACACTGATCGTTCCCATCTTGTAGTAGTGTGATGGTAGTTTTCTTGCGTCTTCTTTCACCAAGCTGGAATACTGAAAGAGCCTCCCCTCCAACGAAAGTTTGATGAATTCGGATGAACATTTGCGAGAACTCTCTTTGTAGGGCTAACATTTCCGCTTTGATTCGATTTATATTTACAAGCATCATAGGATTTTGGAAAAAATCGTCATACGCGGCTCTCAATTGTGCATATAATCGCTGGAACTTTTGATGAAACTTGTATTGTATTCCGTTGTATGCGAAGTTGTATTGTGTATGCGAAGTGCGATCAATCTATTATCTAGACTTTTTTCAACATGAGTGTATACTACATGCTCCTTAAGCGCAATTGCTGTACCAAGTCTTGCAGTATCAATATTGAAAATTATATAATAACCAGGAAGAAATAGTTGTTCGTTTTCCACTCCTTGTAGAAATATTATGTCAAGCTCATTCATACGTATGAAGATGCGAACTGCATCTATTTTGGTTGTGTTTGATATGGTGTTAATATTTATTGTTGCGAATTTGTAACTCTCAACCTCACTTTCGTGTCGTTGTTTCTTATCTGGGGGTCGTTCGCGTAGTCGTCGGCTTATCGAAGATGAAGAAGAATCATCTGTTTCGTTCCCATCCTTTCTTCCGCTGAATGTGACTTTTCGAAGCATTTGTCCTTTCGGTATTATTTGTTTTTGGATCGCTTGTATATTTTCGGCATCCAATGTTAGAGTGTCGTGTTTAGCTTGGCGAGGCACCGCACAGTGATGCCAAGGTGGCAGAAATTCAAAAAATAAATTTTTTTTTTCCTACACTGTATTAATTTTTTTGAATTCTCATATAAGTGAAGGATTGCAGTTTAAAGTATAAAAATTTTTGAATAAGAAATAATCCCTCCATTTCCTCTCAAAGATAGGGTATTGTAAACTTTCTTTTCATCCTTCCATACAAAATATATGGCGCAATGACGATGTTTTGCGATTAGAGTTCTATATAGGTAGGAAAGGGCTGCCACTGTTCAATAGTATTTGATTTTATATCATTTTTTCTCTACTTTTCAGAAACCATTATGCGATTCTGCACATTTCTGCACATTAAAGGTTGTTTTCAATAGTTTGCGGGGTCGACAATAAAAATCACAGAAACAAGGGCCAGACTTTTGTAACTGAAGTCGGTGTCAGTAAAATTTAAATAAACCGCATATGACATACATAACATAAAACACCTATATAAATGTCGTTATATAAATCTATTTATAATATATCAGGCGTTGGAATAAATTGTTGAACTTTCATGATTTTAGTGAGAGTATCATTGCAGTACAGTTTCTCAAAGCATAGTCCATCGTTATATACCACCACTAAGACTCAGATACCACGTTTGAAAAATTCCTTTTCCTCAGATTCGACAAACGAATCGATCCAATTTTTGGTGGTGTCGTAGTTTTTGAAACTGACCTGACAAGTTATGCGCCATGGATTGGAGCAAATGGCAACCGTATGGAACAATGTCTGAAAAAAATGGCGGTTGGGGCAGAACTTTTCATTGCAGCGATTATAAAAAAAAGCTTTTACAACTTTCGAAGCATGCAGTCTTGCATTATCATGAAGAAAAAATACTATGCCATGAAGATCTTCATATTGCGTCCGCTTTTCATGCAATGCTCTGTCCAAACGCATTTGAGTAGCTCATAATAAATAGCGCCCAGTTGATCCCGCCACATGCACTTTTTCTGCTCTCCGGAACTTTCTTGTAGTCCATATAAAAATTCCCAAATTTGAACCACAAAAACCACTTTATGCACTTATTTTTTTCGTCATTTTTCATTTTACATAGTTTAATGAGATACTTTAACATAATAAAAATCCACTATTATTAGTGAAGCGGTAGTATTCAACCAAATTTTGTTTTGTACTTGTGTTTGCGTTCTTCATAAAGTCGAAAACCTTAATAAATGCAAAATGCAGAACATTTTCCAAAAATTAGAATTTTTGTTAAAAACAAAAAAAAACACTTTTTTGATTGTTACTCTTCAATATATAAGGAAAAGTTTTTTATGTTATTTTCAATAGATAAGGAAAAGTTTTTTTTTCTCCGTGTATACATATTCCACACAGGTTTAATCATTATTTGAAACAGCTTAGTTTCCTTGCGTCTTCTTTCACCAAGCTGGAATACTGAAAGAGCCTCCCCTCCAACGAAAGTTTGATGAATTCGGATGAAAATTTGCGAGAACTCTCTTTGTAGGGCTAACATTTCCGCTTTGATTCGATTTATATTTACAAGCATCATAGGATTTTGGAAAAAATCGTCATACGCGGCTCTCAATTGTGCATATAATCGCTGGAACTTTTGATGAAACTTGTATTGTATTCCGTTGTATGCGAAGTTGTATTGTGTATGCGAAGTGCGATCAATCTATTATCTAGACTTTTTTCAACATGAGTGTATACTACATGCTCCTTAAGCACAATTGCTGTACCACGTCTTGCAGTATCAATATTGAAAATTATATAATAACCAGGAAGAAATAGTTGTTCGTTTTCCACTCCTTGTAGAAATATTATGTCAAGCTCATTCATACGTATGAAGATGCGAACTGCATCTATTTTGGTTGTGTTTGATATGGTGTTAATATTTATTGTTGCGAATTTGTAACTCTCAACCTCACTTTCGTGTCGTTGTTTCTTATCTGGGGGTCGTTCGCGTAGTCGTCGGCTTATCGAAGATGAAGAAGAATCATCTGTTTCGTTCCCATCCTTTCTTCCGCTGAATGTGACTTTTCGAAGCATTTGTCCTTTCGGTATTATTTGTTTTTGGATCGCTTGTATATTTTCGGCATCCAATGTTAGAGTGTCGTGTTTAGCTTGGCGAGGCACCGCACAGTGATGCCAAGGTGGCAGAAATTCAAAAAATAAATTTATTTTTTTCCTGCACTGTATTAATTTTTTTGAATTCTCATATAAGTGAAGGATTGCAGTTTAAAGTATAAAAATTTTTGAATAAGAAATAATCCCTCCATTTCCTCTCAAAGATAGGGTATTGTAAACTTTCTTTTCATCCTTCCATACAAAATATATGGCGCAATGACGATGTTTTGCGATTAGAGTTCTATATAGGTAGGAAAGGGCTGCCACTGTTCAATAGTATTTGATTTTATATCATTTTTTCTCTACTTTTCAGAAACCATTATGCGATTCTGCACATTTCTGCACATTAAAGGTTGTTTTCAATAGTTTGCGGGGTCGACAATAAAAATCACAGAAACAAGGGCCAGACTTTTGTAACTGAAGTCGGTGTCAGTAAAATTTAAATAAACCGCATATGACATACATAACATAAAACACCTATATAAATGTCGTTATATAAATCTATTTATAATATATCAGGCGTTGGAATAAATTGTTGAACTTTCATGATTTTAGTGAGAGTATCATTGCAGTACAGTTTCTCAAAGCATAGTCCATCGTTATATACCACCACTAAGACTCAGATACCACGTTTGAAAAATTCCTTTTCCTCAGATTCGACAAACGAATCGATCCAATTTTTGGTGGTGTCGTAGTTTTTGAAACTGACCTGACAAGTTATGCGCCATGGATTGGAGCAAATGGCAACCGTATGGAACAATGTCTGAAAAAAATGGCGGTTGGGGCAGAACTTTTCATTGCAGCGATTATAAAAAAAAGCTTTTACAACTTTCGAAGCATGCAGTCTTGCATTATCATGAAGAAAAAATACTATGCCATGAAGATCTTCATATTGCGTCCGCTTTTCATGCAATGCTCTGTCCAAACGCATTTGAGTAGCTCATAATAAATAGCGCCCAGTTGATCCCGCCACATGCACTTTTTCTGTTCTCCGGAACTTTCTTGTAGTCCATATAAAAATTCCCAAATTTGAACCACAAAAACCACTTTATGCACTTATTTTTTTCGTCATTTTTCATTTTACATAGTTTAATGAGATACTTTAACATAATAAAAATCCACTATTATTAGTGAAGCGGTAGTATTCAACCAAATTTTGTTTTGTACTTGTGTTTGCGTTCTTCATAAAGTCGAAAACCTTAATAAATGCAAAATGCAGAACATTTTCCAAAAATTAGAATTTTTGTTAAAAACAAAAAAATAACACTTTTTTGATTGTTACTCTTCAATATATAAGGAAAAGTTTTTTATGTTATTTTCAATAGATAAGGAAAAGTTTTTTTTTCTCCGTGTATACATATTCCACACAGGTTTAATCATTATTTGAAACAGCAGTTAAAGCTCCTACTCAATCACGAAATAAATAAAAATACACAAGGGGACGGGTATAGCGTGCTGGGATATTCGATGCCTATCACGCAGCCCACCTGGGTTCGATTCCCAACCCCGCACATAGGGTCAGAAAGATTTCCTGGTCCGAAGAGACGAATGACCTTAAGGTGTTAAAACCTCTATAATTGAAACAAAAAAAAATACACAAGTTAATTTATTAAAAAAGTCGTCATTTTCCGGTCCATAGAGAACGGTGCATCATGTAACTTTTAGGTGGATCGAATATTTTTTCCTACGTTATCAAGATGGAAATATATTTAAAGACCTCAAATTATTAATAAAACATCATCCAGCTGACGTTTATCGACGTATTTATGGTTTTTGCCAACTTTTGTATGGAGAGGCATCACTGTGCGCCGGCGGTGACATTTTTGTATGTATTACTGGCTATTTACCATTTGATGCCTGTTGTTTTGGCATATGTGCAAGCAAATTAGATTTTGTGTTGAGGGCTTTCGGATCGATTTTCGCTACGTTCGCGTACGATTTTTTCTCGGCTTCGACCTTCTGTATTAACAGTTTTTTTGTTTCGGCCACAAGGAATTCCTATATGAGCATTCTTCACAGTGTGTACATGTTAGACTCTGACCATACTAGGATAGGGCTGTTATTTCAACATTGACAAAGGACGGAATGTTCTTCTTCACTATCATTTTAGCAATTCGCACACCAGTCGGGATATTGCCAAACACATATTTGCTGTCCCATATCTGTCAATTTTTATGGCTGCGTCCTGTTGTTTACACTCTTCTCTAACCACTTGTGCAGTTGTTTATTCGTTTTCATTAGTTTGTTTTGAAATGCGTGGGCAGAACAACGTCGAAAAATTGTGTACAAATGGTGCACAGAACGCGAACTGTCACTGAAGTTCGGTGAGGATAACACATTTGAGGATAAACCGAAAACGGGTAGAAAAAAAGGTCCTGCTAACCCTCAGTTGGACAAACGTATACTGAGAGCGTTCGAGCAAAAGAAGGAGGTTTCAGTTCGGGATGTGGCCAAAAAAGTGGGCACTTCGAAGTCAAATGTTGTTCGTACTAAAGAACGTTTGAATCTTTGAACCTATAAGAAGCAGAAACAACCAAAACGTAGTCCAAATTAAGAAGCATCGATCAAGCCGAGGATACTAAAACTGTACAATACGATTCTTGCTGGAAATTTGAACTGCATAATCATGGACGACGAAAACTACGTGAAACTTGATTACTTGTTACGTCTTCGGAGAGATCGTACAATTTTACTTCAACTGCGCCATCCTCCATGGTGATACGCAGTTCGTAAACTTTACCATCGATCTCGACATCATGCTTATTATCATGTTCGTGTAATCGACGAACATGATAATAAGCATGATGTCGAGATCGATGGTAAAGTTTACAAACTGCGTATCACCATGGAGGATGGCGCAGTTGAAGTAAAATTGTAAATTGAGCAACTTCAATGTCAATTGTCTTCACGAAAGCGCACCCTAGAAATCTGCTACATTGTATGCGTTGCACCTCTTCTCGTTTTAGACCGAGTGTATCACTGACGCATTGATACTAGAGCTGTGCGCCGCCGCGCCACGCCGCCGTCGCCGATAATTTCGACACGCCGCCAATTTAAGAAAAAGATGATCAGCGCGCCGGTTATCACATTTTAATCGTGCCGCCGATAATATTACATCAGCCGAAAAAATGATTTTATCAATGTGGAAAATTGTTTACAGTTTTCATTGAAATTCATTGAAAATTACAGTACAGTTACTTTCCTCCTACTTATACTGAAAATCAGTACTACCGATGTCAACCGAAGCCAATGTCATTTGATTCAAAGCCTATTTTCTGTCTTTATTTAAAAGGTTTTGAGCTATTGACACATTATCGTTCGCAACATCTGAAAATAAAAAATGGAACCAAAAAAAGGAGGGTTCTTCCGAAAAAAATAAATAATGTTTGGTTTTTTTCCGATTAACATTTTTTTTAGAAACCAGTAAAGTGTTGATTTCTCAGGTACTAGAATGTTTAGTGATCGAGTACCATTTATTTTGGATACTTTATTTGTTATTTCCGGGCATTTGAAAAATGGTATTGAACAAAATTTCATGATCCATTCTAAATAAATGTTAGTTTTCGCACAATAGATTAAGATCAACGTTACCAACTCAAAGTAATACATTTTCTTCTACTTCTACTATGACTTTTCAAATGAATTTACCCGTTTTTATAAGAAATCGTTACAAATGTGAAGTAATTAAAATTTGAATTTGTTAATTTGATATTATTTTTGATATCTGAATGAATTTGAGCGCCTAATCGATTTTATGTTAATTACATACGTACGAAAAAGATATACTTATTTTTTGAGTTGATAAAACGATTTTTATACATGATAATTATCAACTATGTAAAAAGCGATTTGAAAAATAGTTCCGAATAAAACTTCATATTTCTTGCTCATAATAAAAAAAAAACCCTTTGTATATGAATGAAATATTTATTAAAACAATAATCAACCATCTCAAAATAACGCACTTATATTCATCTCAATTTCTCCTCTAATTCGATGCATTCGAAAACATTTACCATCTCCATTCACTACGTTGGCTTTAATGGATCACATAAACATTAGGATCGTTGATTGTAGGTCGACGAAACAATAAGATAGAGAAATACGCCGAATCGCGCCGCCTCCGCCGCCGATGTTTTCAGGAAATAGCGTCACGCCGATTCGCCGCCGCCGCTGGTCAAAAAGACGTTTCAGCCGCCGATGTTGACAATTTTGATCGGCGCACAGCTCTAATTGATACACTTCTTCGTAATTTCCTCGGAATGTTTGCGTAATCAACGCGAAATGTATTTTCGCGACGATTCATACCTATCGACGAAAGATATCGAAAAACTTTGACCCAATAGTCAAGAAGATATATATGTTAAATATTATCGATGAAGTTTGTGATAGACTTCCAGAAAACAATACGCGAGAAACTCAACTGTTCGGCTTGGAAGTTAAGCGCTAACTCTTTCGGCGAAACGGCTTTCGACGAAATGGGTTTTGCGAAATGACCCTGATCCTAACAGATGTAAGGTGAATTATTGAATTGAGTTGTTGAATTTATAATAAAAAAATCCTTCTCAGCTTTCAGCATTTATCAACGCAAAACTAGCGTGAGTTTGCTAAAAAGACAACACTGAGTTTGCTCTTCAACAACACTTCAAGATCTGCTCCAATGACTCAGATGACGGACGACAATCAGTGCAGTTGCCACATTAACAAAGGCACGTAACCAGTTACAAAATCCCGTTACGATTTCCACTGGATATGTATTATTGTAAAACTGGTTAAAGAATGCTTCATACGAATTACTATTGCTACACTGATTGCCTTCTGGTGGAGGGCACTGCACTAACTGGCAAACTATTTCCTATTGATGGGGGCACCGTGTCATCTAGCAAGAGGATTTCTCCTGATGGAGGCATAATACTATCTGGTAAGACATTTCCTGCTAGTGGAGGCACGTCCCACCTTTCATAACATTACCTCCTGCTGGGGGCACGATACTATCTGGCAATATATTTCTCCTTGTGGAGGCACGACACTGCCCTTCATGACATTACCTCCTTATGAAGGCACGATACCTTTCATAACATTACCTCTTGATGGTAGCACAAAACCTTTCATAACATAAACCATGGTGGTAGCACGGAACCACCTGGCGAAACATTTCCTCCTACCGATGTTTTATTATCAAGGTTGCCATGATACCGAATGTTTGAATTATTTCTTATACACACACACACATATATATATATATATATATATATATATATATATATAAAGGGTGATTTTTTAAGAGCTTGAGAACTTTTTTAAACAATAAAACGCATAAAATTTGCAAAATCTCATCGGTTCTTTATTTTAAACGTTAGATTGGTACATGACATTTACTTTTTGAAGATAATTTCATTTAAATGTTGACCGCGGCTGCGTCTTAGGTGGTCCATTCGGAAAGTCCAATTTTGGGCAACTTTTTCGAGCATTTCGGCCGGAATAGCCCGAATTTCTTCGGAAATGTTGTCTTCCAAAGCTGGAATAGTTACTGGCTTATTTCTGTAGACTTTAGACTTGACGTAGCCCCACAAAAAATAGTCTAAAGGCGTCAAATCGCATGATCTTGGTGGCCAACTTACCGGTCCATTTCTTGAGATGAATTGTTCTCCGAAGTTTTCCCTCAAAATGGCCATAGAATCGCGAGCTGTGTGGCATGTAGCGCCATCTTGTTGAAACCACATGTCAACCAAGTTCAGTTCTTCCATTTTTGGCAACAAAAAGTTTGTTAGCATCGAACGATAGCGATCGCCATTCACTGTAACGTTGCGTCCAACAGCATCTTTGAAAAAATACGGTCCAATGATTCCACCAGCGTACAAACCACACCAAACAGTGCATTTTTCGGGATGCATGGGCAGTTCTTGAACGGCTTCTGGTTGCTCTTCACTCCAAATGCGGCAATTTTGCTTATTTACGTAGCCATTCAACCAGAATTATGTAGACCATAAATCGGGCGTAAAGCGCGAAACACATTTCGAACCGAACACTGATTTTGGTAATAAAATTCAATGATTTGCAAGCGTTGCTCGTTAGTAAGTCTATTCATGATGAAATGTCAGAGCATACTGAGCAAATAATAATGCATGAAAATCATAACCTCAAAAAATCTGAGCAAATACTAATGCATGAAAATCCTAACCTCAAAAAAATCACCTTTTATATATATATATATATATATATATAAATATATAAATATATATATATATATATATATATATATATATATATATATATATATATATATATATATATATATATATATATATATATATATATATATATATATATATATATATATATATATATATAAACTTGTAATATACACGTTATATTTAAAAATATTGTTTATTAAAGAAATTGAAATGTGGCATTTTGTTCGTGGTATTGGAATGCATTTTTTATCCTTAACATGATAAACTTGTGCTTAAAATTTGTTTTCCAGTATTTAAGTTGATGAAACTATTCTCTACGATCTCGAAGCTGTGCCTGAGCCATGGAAATATATTGTCTAACAAGTCGCGAAATTTCATGAGCTTGTTCTGTTTGAACCCTGATAACACGTTGTTGGAGAAGATTTCCAACTTTCATATCCAGGAAAAGTGCGCCGTCCTCCGATCGAACCTAGAAAAAAAATCATCGTTTAGGTTTACATTTATACTGGCGTTTTCACGTTTGTTAGAAACTCATTAAATCTTCATATTTTTTTTATTCAATAATATAATATAATACATTTTTAGGCACACTGCTTAAGCTTCTAGGTGCCAAGGGTATTTTCTAATCTTAATTAACGACTAACTTTAAACTAGAATAGTATCATTAGACCATGTCATCACCACTGGTGCAGAGACCGCTCTCCGCGAGCCCAATACGTCGAAGATGTGCGTTGAAAGTGTAGTGATTTGACATGAGCCGCGACATAACACGAATGAAATAGCGACTCACGTTCATCTCCCTGAACCAAGGTTTCGTCGATACCCTAGGGATAATGGAATGTAGCCATTGTCCCAGTTCACCATTGCTCCATAAAGTTTGTCAATTTTCGAGAGTTTTATGACGAGAGATACTGAAAAATTCATTGAAGCAGATTGGTCTTTCATAAATGTTACCTTCTAATGCGCCCACCTTAGTTAATGAGTCTGCCTTTTCATTTCCCGGAATGGAACAATGCGAAGGGAGTCAGTGCCGTAGTTGTTCAAATTTCATTGGTTAGTCGTTGACTTTGTTGATGGGGCGCCTGGATTTCCGTGGTACAGGGGCGCATTGCAATTGACTGAAGTTAGATTTTTTTACGGGGTTTGTTGTTTCTTCATCTTCGTATTTTTGTATACAACAGTTAGATAGTTCTAGTATCAGACTTATTTGTTACGAGCAGTGCTTGAAAAATGAATGAATTGAATAGAAGTGAACATAATTCATTCACTTCCTGGTTCATCAATACACCAACAACTGAACATCATCCACTTCTAAGCTAACGGATTTGGTTCACGTTGGTTTGTATTGGTGAACCAACGCTCTTCTGTACTTTGAAGGTGACCGTATAGAACTGACACTCGTTACTCATTCTCTTTAACATTAGTAGGCGAAGCAACAAGAGAATATCGTTCGTTCCTCATCGCCTGCTGTATATACATGAATCTCTTCATGTGTTTTCTAGTGCGAAGATAGAGCAGTGGAATCGTTCCGCATGGCTGGAGCATTCATACTAATACTCAAATGTGCGGGTGTTTATGTTGCAAAAGGAAGCAGAAGACTCACAAGGCATTAGATATGTAAGGTTCTCTCATATTTTCTCGGATCTGCAAGTATATTGTCTTTCGAATTTGCTGTCTGACAGTGCATATCGTTCGAAGGCTGTACAAGTTTGTTAGTACTTTCGTTTGTATCTCGCATGAATTTGAATTCATAGATATGGCACCAAAAAGAAAAATCAAGTCTTCAGATGGACCAACATTGAAGCAAAAAGTTCTGAGTATTACCAGAGAAGAGAACGGAATTATTTTTTGTGATGTTGATAAAACTTGTGGTTATAAGCAACTGTCGTTCAACCAACACAATTTCGCTCGTCACATGAAAGCATTTCACCCAACTATTTACAATGTTCTCGAAATTGGTGATAAAATATTAGAAGTAGGAGAGTCGGCTAGTTGTACTGCGAAACATAAAATGAGCAAAGCCGAAGATACTGCACTAGTTAGAGTATCCAAACAGAAAGTCATTGGAGGTGTTATTAAACTAGTGACAAAACACAATATGCCATTTAATGCTCTTAGTTGGGAAGGCATCCATGACATTATTGATGATTTATTAGCTCCATTTAATGTAAAATTAAATAATAGGAACATAGGCGACTACGTCAAGGATTTGCGGGTTGCAATTGACAATATAATTGTGGACGAATTGAGAAATGAAATAATTTCTTTAAAATTCGATACGACAACAAAGTGCTACCGAAGTGTGTTGGGTTTGAATGCACAATACTATAAAAACAACATGCTTGTCAAAAGAACCTTAGGTAAGTTAATATTTCATTCTCTGAACAAACTAGTAAACAGGTTAACGAATTATTGCACATACGAGATTGCTGAAATCAAAGCTATCTTATATCTATTACTATGTGAAAATCAATATGTTGTTTCATTGCTAGTGTGCATGTATATTCTACCATAATCCCCTAAAAATCCAACAAATTACCACCAAAATTGGACACAGATACTTCTTGAACATCAGAAGTAAAAATAAAAGTATTTTTGAGGAAAATTGTGCATTCCGTGTTTCTGGAATAGAGAGTCTAGGACTAATTGATCAAAATTGACAATAAAACCTTGTTCTTTGACGAGTAGAAATATTACTTGTATCGAGATTCGTTGGAGTTTTTTCAGGAGTGAAGATGCAATAAGGAAAAGAAGAGATCAAATGTGAATTAGATTTAATGAGAAACGATACATCTTAACAAACACATTACAGCTTATTTACTAACACAAATTTTTTACTGTGAATACCTTTGGGAAATAGTCATCAACAAAAGCAGGATTTAATCACAACCGAAAAACTCTTAGTGTGTATAGTATATGTAACCAATTTGTTTTACACGACATATTTTAAAATAACAGAAGTCATTTGACTGGAAAATCTAAACAAAAAAAAAACAAGTTAAATGAATCTATTTAATAGGTCAAAAGTCGTAAGATCGTGTGAATTTTATGTATGTATGTGCATTTAATAATAGCACAATAGACGATTATAAGATAGTAATAGAAAACACCTAACAAAATTATAACAGATCAAATTGTTGTTTTGGTTGGTCTTATTTTGTGATATTAAAACAAAAACCCGCAAACTCACGCGTGTTCAATTCTCATGCGGAATATTGATATGTCACCAAAAGCAGTAATTTTTCATGGTAGAATAATTGCAGCGACGCGTTATTATGTTATTATTCATTTATACAATTCTACTATTCTTTCAAAATCTGAATTTGAATTATTTTTAATGTCAAGAACAATTCCAAAATTGTTAGCGTATTTTCAGGTTTACTGGAAACTGAAAATCATTCTCTCGATTTTGGGTCACTGTATAATTTGTCATAATTTCTATATAATTTTTTAAAGGTATGGTAGAACTTCACGAAAGACATTCTGCAGTTAATCTTACTAAAAAGATTGAAGAAGTATATGCAAAATTTGGCATTCAATCCTGGCAAATATATAGTGTAACTGTTGATACACAGTTCGAAAAATTCTTGTGATTTTACATCTATTCAGATGCACATAAATGGAGCGTCATATTTCACACAAATTTATATTCAAGAACATGTAAAATTGTGTGATTTAAATATTACATGGCTTCAAAACGAATGGAATAAAAATCAAAAGATCAACAGCAACAACGCGACTTGAACCGAAAAACATTAGATCACGAAGCACACCAGCTAGTCGACTGAGCCACAGAAGCACATTTCTGCTTGGCTGGTAAATCGTGCATAATAATTCATACAGTCTCACTTGCTAACCGAGTGCAAATTACACTCGGAACCAGTAAATTTCTGTACGAATGGAATATTGCGTCATTTGAGAAGCTAAGTAGTTATGAATTGTATCGTTTGTAGAATTACGTCACCTGTAAAATTCATAATTTTTTACTGTGTAATGCTAGGAATGTGGTTGCGACTGGACAATTGCTGAAAGATTTGCAAAAAGATGATTTTACCAATTTTCTTGACGATTCATTGAATCACAGCGATGATAACCTCGAAGATGATGACGATGATAATGAAACCAATAAAATTGAAGCATTGGCTTATCGCCTTAATTTCCACCAGCTTGAATGCATTGGATGCGGTGCCCACACCTTTAACCTGGTAGTAACTGATAATATTAATGGAACTCGAAATAAAGAAACTGCTGCAATATTGTCTAAAATTATCGAAGTGGTAAAAGCTTATCGGCTTTCCGAATTCAAACAAGCTTTTGAACTACATCACCAAAAATATCCCCCAATTCCAAATGTGACCAGATTGGGCACGTACTATCTTTTAATGAAAGTACTGAAGGATGGACGTCAGTTTTTTGAAAAAATGGGTAAAAACCATTCTAAGCTAGGTAATAATTGAATAAATTACATAATTACTCAAGTTCAAATAGCTTATTATTCTTTAGACATGTCAACATATTGGGAGTTTATAAACGAGTTTAATGAAGCGTTTTTGTCTCTGCATTCGGCTACAGTACGGGTTCAAAGTCTTGATTGTACGCTTAGCCAATTTTATTTGGAGTGGTATATAGCTTTTGGGAAAATTTCTACAATTTCATCTAATAATCGGTTCAAACTGGGAATACTCAATTCTATGGAAAAAAGACAGTCGACGATTTTCAACAATAAAGCATATCGAGCGGCACTCTACATGGATCCTAGATGTGTTTATAATGGATCAACCATGTTCACTGCAAACGAAAAGGAGTTGATAATAGTAAGAAAATTTTCCTATGTCTCACAATTTAATAAAAACTATTTTTTCCAGCAATATCTGATCGGTGTGTGGAACAAATTGAAGCTTCGTTCTAACACACCTGATGTGAATATTAGTGTGCCACCTGAAACAGAAAAATGTGATGCAGATGATTTTGATATTGATAAATACATATCTAGTATTTTTGGAGAAGAAAAACAAGTAACAAATGCAACTGAAAATGATATCGAGATTGCTATACGAAACATACAGTTTCAACAACGCCAATCGGCTTCTGATCTCAACTTCAAAGTAGTTAATCATTACTTCAAGCTGAAAGTAGTCGATTCTCGCCTATGGGACATTGCAAAGGTTGTATACTCGGCTGCGTCCACTCAAGTGTCGGTAGAGAGGGATAATTCTCATTTCTCAAACGTTTTTACTCCGCATCGTCACGCAATTGGCGAAGAAACACTACAAAACATTATGCAGATAAAGCTTAATGAAGAATTGGTTTCGGTCGCCCTATGCGACGCTTTGCAGAAAACTTCTGACTAAATTTTTGGCTTGTATATAAAGATTTGAGAAAAAATAATACTATACAATAATAATAATAATAATTATTATTATTACTATTGTTATTATTGTTTTTATTATTACTATTGCTATTATTATTATTTTTTAATTATTTCTATATTATTTAAAAAATATACTATGAAAATTAAAATTATGAAATCAAAATCTCAATTACAGACTGTATCACAATCTAACGCTTATATTACATTTGTTCAAATACCACAAAATTGAATTTAACAAACGTAACATAACATCGGTTTGAATACAATTGATCTTAAGGAAGATATTTATTTATTCTCTAGCATGCGTCACTTCTTTGATGCTTAAAATCTTCTTTACCACAGGAATCGCGTAAAAACAGTTCGATTGGCGTTGTTCTTATGTATGTACGCTGGGCGATTGATTCGAACGTAAACGGTAAGACGAAACTGACATACTTTCGAACGTATCGCAAACAGCCATAAACAAGAATGAGGGTGAATATTAATTCTCAGTGACTCTTTTTAAACGTTATTCGATTACCTTAATTGAACTAAACGTTTTGTAGTTGTAGTTATTTGCGATTTCATTGAAAATCACTAGTGGCGTTGATGCTTTGAATTTACACTTTCAAGCAGAAGTGCTATCCTCTGACGGTGTTTAATTGCTATTTTTGCTCGAAAGTGCACAACCAAAGTTAAAGTCTTTGCATCACATTCCTTTTGTGGAATTTGACCTTTCTGTTTCAACAGAATTAGCAGCCGATTCATATCGTTCAGAATCATTCATGCTAGTACCACACCACCAGTGTTTTTAAATGAATAACGCCATATAGATACCACATCATCGATAAAGCTTATAATCATCAATATTTTTAAGTGAGAGTCAAGCTTCAGTGGTTATTTGTAATGCTTTTCTTAGCTCGTGCACTTAATAGAATACACGCTCTATCTAACCCGAAACATTGAGTATAGGTACTGGCAAATAAAACATGATTTGGAAGGTCCATTAAACAGCGGAGTAAAACATTAGAATTGTAGTTTTTCTTCACAAATTAAATTAAAAAAAATATTTTTACATTCAAATTCAACAACGTTCTTTGAAGATGAATGATTCATCAGCGAGAGCATGCCTGAACCAACTATACTATCAAGCAATTCTTCGAACGAATTGCCTATATTCGAGAGAAAGAGAATAATATCACATTCTTCTCTAGGAGAGTTCAATACTGTTAAACGTAATAAGGACCCGCTCGTCGGCAAGTATGTGTGGAATGGTTAGTTCTCGGATCTGCTTGCTCGTGTTTATTCGGCAACATCGAGACCGTTAACTTAGTATTTCAATGTGAATGTTATAGCTGTGCAGAATGTTCGTACTGCTCATTCGTCGGGTTCAAGCGTGAATGGTGAAAGCACTGGTTACGAGCGAGGCGCCGTATTTTCCTCAACAACTCATTTTTAACTCTTTTGTAAGTTTCCTTAAGCTCTACAATTGCCACACAAATCAACCATGAAGACTCATTTGCAACATACATAAGTGTTATCATAATCTGAATGTTAATGTTTCTAAGTACCCAGATGTTGAGATTTCCACTTTCTGTGTTTATTATTCTTTCAAATAATAGCTCCGATTGTGTGGTTTTGAAATAGAGTTCAAAATCTACTTCTTCAAAACTGCACAGAAAGAAATTATGAATTTAACAGGTGACATAATTCTTACTAACAGATCGGCTGAAAAGTTCGTATCGTTTCTATAAGAGGGCGCCACTAGAATTAAATCCATACCATTTTCAGTTAGTACCAACCTTCAAACGACACGTGTATAAATTTGACAGCTGTCTGATTATTAGTTTGTGAGATATTGCATTTTGAGTGAAGCTACTTTTGTTATTGTGAAAAAAATGGAAAAAAAGGAATTTCGTGTGTTGATGAAACACTACTTTTTGATGAAAAAAAGTGCCGCCGATACCAAAAAATGGCTTGATGAGTGTTATCCAGACTCTGCACCGGGCGAAGCAACAATTCGTAAGTGGTTTGCAAAATTTCGTACTGGTCATATGAGCACCAAAGACGATGAACGCAGTGGACGTCCAAAAGAGGCTGTTACCGATGAAAACGTGAAACAAATCCACAAAATGATTTTCAATGACCGTAAAGTGGAGTTGATCGAGATGGCTGACACCCTAAAGATGTCAAAGGAACGTGTTGGACATATTATTCACGAATATTTGGATATGAGAAAGCTTTGTGCAAAATGGGTGCCGCGTGAGCTCACAATCGATCAAAAACAACAACGAACTGATGATTCTGAGCAGTGTTTGGAGCTGTTATATCGAAATAAAACCGATTTTTTTCGTCGATATATAACAATGGACGAAACATGGCTCCATCACTTCACTCCGGAGTCCAATCGACAGTCAGCTGAGTGGACTGCACGCGATGAACCGAACCCAAAGCGTGGAAAGACTCAACAATCGGCCGGTAAGGTTATGGCGTCTGTATTTTGGGATTCGCATGGTATAATTTTCATCGACTACCTTGAAAAGGGAAAAACCATCAAAAGTGACTATTATATAGCGTTATTAGAGCGTTTGAAGGACGAAATTTCAAAAAAACGGCCTCATTTGAAGAAGAAAAAAGTTTTGTTTCATCAAGACAATGCACCGTGTCACAAGTCGATGAAAACCATGCTGAAATTGAACGAATTGGGCTTCGAATTGCTCCCTCATCCACCGTATTCTCCAGATTTGGCCCCCAGTGACTTTTTCCTGTTCTCAGACCTCAAGAGAATGCTCGCTGGTAAAAAATTTAGAAGCAATGAAGAGGTAATCGCTGAAACTGAGGCCTATTTTGAGACAAAGGACAAATCGTACTACAAAAATGGTATCGAAAAGTTGGAAGATCGCTATAATCGCTGTATCGCCTCTGATGGCAATTATGTTGAATAATAAAAACGAATTTTGGCAAAAAAAATGTGTGTTTCTATTAAACGATACGAACTTTTCAGCCGAACTGTTAATTTACAGCCAAGCAGGTATGTGCTTCTGTGGCTCAGTCGACTATCTGGTGTGCTTTGTGATCTAATGTTTTTCGATTCAAGTCGCGTTGTTGCTCTCGATCTTTAGATTTTTGTTTTTCCATTCGTTATAAAGCCATGTAATTTCCAAATCACACAATTTTTCATGTTCTTGAATATAAATTTGTGTAAAATATGACGCTCCATTTATGTGCATCTGATAAGATGTAAATTCATACAAGCATTTTTCGAACTATGTGAGTCGTTTTATATATCCATGGAAAACCTGCAGGTTTTTGGTTACATTGAAAACATCTTGCTGCGCAAGTTGCGAAATTTCTATTGATGATTTCCATATAGAAGAGAAGAAGTATCTGGTCACGATCAGTTTCAGTTTGTGTCATGTATGCCACCACACACCGTGCGTTTGAAATATACATGTTATTTCAATGTAGCTTAACGCGTGTTTTCCGTCTATCATCAAAAACCATTTGAAATTTTATATTGCACCAAATGCATGATACTTGAGAATATTAGATCATGCCTAACGTGCAACCGAAACTGATGTAGAACATGAAATAATCCATAACGTAAAAGGCCCCGTGTGTAGTGGAGGATGTACTCAAATATATTATATATCAATATGCATCACTCTTGCGATTCACGAGGGACATTACAGTAAAGTGCGGTGGTAAAAAAGGTTACTAATACACTACAAATTTTTTAATGCACATATGACAGCCATGGTTTCAGTACACTGAATCAAACAAACCCAAATATATGGAATATTTCTCGATATACACTGCACGAAAAAATAAGCTGTAAATACGGTTTAGAATTGCAATCTGATACTAACTCGGAAGAGAACACATTGTTATATAAATATTCCCTATTTATATAAATGAGTGTGAAATGTAAACGCAGAACTAAACGAATTAATCTTAATGCTAATTCCAGAATTTTACCAACATTTCCGAATTAAGTATTGCAATTTCTTGATTTGAAAATTTAATCCATTTGTATTCAGGTTTACTGTGATAATGATTCCCGATTCCAGTCCAGTTTGTTCAGAGCATATCATTGAACAGCAGATATGTAATACTACGGTATATTATTGTTTGTAATGCTGTTGGCACTACTGGTATTGCTCTATGTCTTTAATTTACTGTTTATCCGTGAGGCAAACAGGTCGAAATCATAGTAAGTTTACAGTTAACAAATCTTTTTTGCTTACACATTAATTCACTAGAAAGAAGAACGGCTGATTTTAATTACACAGTGCTGCCACTATGAACATTTATTACAAATGAAATTGAAGAAAGTGAAACATCCTCCGAAAATTTTCATTTTCATTGGTGATTAAGACGATAGGTCTTAAAGAACGTAATTCTACATTATTTATAGGCAATATTTACTTTCGTCAGAAAAACATATGAAAATGTTCACACCTCTATTTGGGCATCATGCTCAATTAGTTGTGACATTTCATTTCTGGGTGCACGATAAACGCAGACTATTAAATTTAACTGAACTAATAGCCTTGAGCGTCACGAGATGGTGTTACTGTGATGTCCTTTTCGATTTGTATTGAATTCGTTAAAGTGATCCATATTGATATATAATATATTTGATGTACTGAAACCAATTGCCAATTGCACTAATCCTGTGCTAAACTTTTTGCACCGATACCACTTCGCAGTTTGAAAGAAACCTGTAAAATTGAATTGAATCAGATGTAACAAAAAGTATCCATCAGAAATTACAAAAATTTACGTGTGATTTGCAAAAAATGATGCAAGAAATTATCGAAATAAAAAAGATAAGTTCGATAGATAACAACTGGATTTCAACCAAGAACCATTTGATTACAAAGCGTCCGTCTATTCATTGAGCCACATAAGCACGTATCTGCTAGCCAGGTAAATCGTATATATAAATTCATACAGTCGTACTAGTACTCGTTTGGAAACGGTAAGTGAAATTTACACGCTAAACATGGTAATTTCAATCAATCGTGATGGAAAATACAACTGATGGAAAGAAAAATGATTATCTATTTTAAAGTTTACTCTGCATAAAAAATTTAACGGCTACAAATTTAATATTAATATGTGAATAGATTTTTTGAAATTTATGTTACATTTAATGGAAAATTGTGTCTAATGCAGAATTCCGTTTTCACTGTTTTTGTAAGCATTAAGATTCCATTTTATTAACACAGAAAAAAATTGTAAATTTTACAGGTGGCACAATTCTACAAACGATACGATTCATAACAACTTAATATGTCAATTGACGCAATATTCCACTCGTGCAGAATTTTATTGGCTCCTAATGTAATTTGCACTTGGCTACCAAATGACGCTGTATGCGTTTAGAGGTATCAATTATTCACTATGCAGTTATGTGCTTCTGTGGCTCAGTCGATTAACTGGAGCGCTTCGAGATCTGATGCTTCTTTGTTCAAGTCTCGCGCAGTTGCTATCGATATTTTGTTTTTTATTTCATTCGATTCAAGCCATGTAATTTTCAAATCACACAATTCTACATGTTCTTGCATATAAATTAGTTTGAAACATGACACTCCATTTATGTGCATCTTATAAAATGTAAAATCACAAGATTTGTTTGAACTGAGAAATTTTCAGATTTTTTTACTGTATAAATTGTCAAATGACGCAAAAATTCCTTTGGTAATGACTTTTGTGGGATTGAAATGAATTTTATTTGTTCTTACTGTAATTTGAGCTTGGTTAGCAAGTGGGACTATATAAATTTGTATGGACCATTTACTCAGTCAACTAACGGACATACTTTGCCATTTAACGATTCTTGGTTGAAGTTACCATTGTTTGCTCTACACAGTTCGAAAAATTCTTGTAATTTTACATCTTATTAGATGCACATAAATGGAGCGTCATATTTTACACAATTTTATATTCAAGACGATGAAAAATTGTGTTATTTGAAAATTACATGGCCTTAAAACGAATGGAATAAAAATCAAAAGATCGGCAGCAAAAACGCGACCTGAACCGAAAAACATTAGATCACAAAGCACACCAGATAGTCGACTGAGCCACAGAAGCACATATCTGCTTGGCTGGTGAATCGTGCATATAAATTCATACAGTCTCACTTGGTAGCCGAGTGCAAATTACACTCGGAACCAGTAAATCTCTATACGAATGGATAATTGCGTCATTTGAGAAGTTAAGTAGTTATGAATTGTATCGTTTGTAGAATTATAACACCTGTAAAATTCATAATTTCTTTCTGTGTATGAGTTTTAATTTTTTGTTCATATCGTTGAATTTCATGCCATATAATTTTCAACACTCACAACATTACATGTTTTTTACGTAAGTTTGCGTGAAGCATCAAATAGTGCATGTTTTGCAAATTCTGTGAAAACTTATTTCAATCTTAGTTTGTTTAAAATTGAAGACGGCATTCATTCCTAGCAGCTGTCCCGGATTGTTCTTCACTATATCAAGCATATGTTTCAATTCCATGGTTCATGGCGCAAAATCTTTTTATAAGGAATTACAACTGGCATTTTTCCGCGCTTGACGAGTTGTTATTAATAATTTATATTTTAAAATTCATAAAATCCAAGATGACGGCTTTTGGTTTGTGGATATTCTATCAACTCGCTATACAATTACAGGGTCCGGCACTCGAAGTGTAACCAACTTCAGACAGCTCGCGCAGCTGACGCACGGGCATTAGCTCTCTAGAAATTTGCTAAATGACAGTTCGGAGTTGTATTGTTTACAAGCGCAAGAAAGCATTTTGCCAAAAGTGAACGCGAAAAAAAATCAGTGATGGATTTAAAACGTAATAGTGTGATTGCTTTATATTTAGATGGAAAATCACAACCAGCGATTGTTCGTGAGCTCAAACACCTTAAAGTGAATAAAGTTTTCGTTTATCGCACCATAACTCGTTACAATAATACTGGTAGCATCGCAAAACGTCATGGAGGTGGTCATCAAAAGACTGCAACGTCACGTGAGATGGTTCAAAAAGTGAAGAAGCGACTTGAACGAAATCCTCGACGAAGTGCCAATCAAATGGCAAAAGAACTGAAAATATCCGACCGTAGCATCCGCCGCATACTGAAAAATGATCTGAAGGTCAAGCCTTACAAGATCCAAAAGGCGCATGATCTCACACCGAAGCAGCAACAAGTTAGACTTGAGAGAGCGAAGGAGTTGCTTCGTTTGGCCGAAAGCGGTCAATTTCCGAACATTGTATTTTCTGACGAGAAAATTTTTCCAATTGAGCAATTCGTAAACTCTCAAAACGATAGGGTTTACTTGACCGACCGTTCATACGAGAATTTGAGTCATCGATTGGCCACCAGGAGGCAGCACCCGCAACAGATAATGGTTTGGGCCGCTGTAACCGCAGATGGGCGCTCTCCAATCGTTCTCATCGAGCCTGGCGTCAAGGTAAATGCGACATATTATCGGGAAAGTATTCTGGAGATTGCTTTGTAGCCGTGGGCAGACAAACATTTCGGTGGCACTCGGCACCGTCTCACAAAGCTCGAGTGAACCAAGAATGGCTGAAAAACAACGTCCCGAACTTCATCACGTCCACACAATGGCTCTCGAATTCACCAGATGTGAATCCAATGGATTATTCTCTTTGGGCCATTTTGGAGAGCAAAGTCCGAACTAAAAGATACACCAGTCTCGAGGCGCTGAAAAAATTTATTGTCCGCGAGTGGGCCAAAATACCTGCAAGTCACATTCGGGCAGCTTGCGATTCGTTTTTTGACCGTCTCAAGACCATAGTCAAAGCAAAAGGTGGTCATATCGAGCAAAAGTGAATTGATTCTGAATTTTGTATTATTTTTACACATTTTGTACTTTGAATTAGGTAAAAGTAATTTTCCAAACTGAATTTATGGCCTTTTTAATTGGTTACACTTCGAGTGCCGGACCCTGTAGTGTTTTCGAAACAGGTTTGATATGTAAGTTATTGTAATTAATGTCATATTATTCTCATGTGGTCTGCCGTGAAATTTTACCGTTACAATTATGCAAGTGACACAATCAATCAACTAGTACGTTTGATTATCGATATTCAGATATGTAGAAAAAGCATGTCAGTTTTATTCGTATTTACGTCATCCAGTTATGTCTGACATTACCCACCAGTTTTTTCTGCTAAAAATAAAAGATACTATTCTGGCTTACTGGCTTTCCCCTAACGGAGACGATGGTTTTGAAAGAATGGGGGATATATAAGCTGGAAAGAATTGGTCAATCAATGCAGAAGCGAAACTGTGGAGGCTGCACACTTCGAAAAAACCCTGTGATTTTACATCTCATTAGATGCACATAAAAGGAGTGTCGCCATTCACGTAAATTTACGTGGAAGAACATATAATATTGTGTCTTAAATTTCATTATATAAATTTATTTATAAATAAGAAATAAATATTGATAGCGACTTGAACCAAGAACCATTGGATCGCAAAGCACGTTGTTAATCGACTGAGCTACAGAAGAATACAAATGCTTGGTTGGTAAAAGAGGCATTTAAAACCAGACAGTCGCATCTGCTAGAGGAACGCAAGTTACAGTCGAAACAAGTAAAATTCAAGCTAATCTAACATTAAGTCATTACAAATGAAATTTTCTGTCATTTGACAAATTAGGTCTTTATGAATTACATCGTATGAGGGATTAAGTCACCTGTAAAATTCAAATTTTTTTGGTGTGTGTGATCAATTGTTATTAACTCGATGCAACTTTTTGCCTTGTCGTTTTCGCCTAAAATATCTGCTACTACCCCAGATAAATCTTGCGTGCTTAAGATTAATATCTAATTTAAATAAGATGATCTTGGTTAACCTGACATAACTTTTTACAAATTGAAAAGGTGATGGTAGTTTATACCGAAGAAAGTTTTTGATTTTATTTAAGTTTGAAAAAAAGAAACTTGACAGAATCTTCTAGTCATGTTTTTGAAAATATAAGTAATATGAAAAGAAATCATTACACCACTAGATTTTTCTTTAATTTTCACATATTACCCTGTAACTCCGAAATTCGGTTCCTGATGAAACTCAATAACAAGCCATGGAACCATAAGACCTTTCATTTGAATCTAAGTTGGTGAAAATCGTTTCGGCCACCTCTGAAAAAGTGATTGCGGTGATGGCGATATCAAAAATCTGTTTTAATCCACCTACTGGTGTAATTATGCCTTTGTCATACCAATCATAATATCATATATAATACTGTTGTATTCTTCAAAATAATTTTCTTCGATTCTTGAAAGAATAACTAAAAACGGTTTGTTTGACCGTCTACTGATAAAACCTATCAATTGAAGAAAATTTGAGGTGGAATTAGAAAAATTTTTACGGGTTTTCGCCCTTTTTTCAGTGATGGTGTAAAAATTTTTAACCCACTTTACTCTATATTTCCGGATCCGGAAGTCTTCTTGGTTAGGAAATTTATCAGAAATAAATGAATAAAGAACGCAACAGCTGTTCCAACGAATTGTATTTAGCCATGAACTAACAAGACCTACAAATTGATTTTGCGTATTTTTGCACTGTCACTTTCAAATAAAATATTCGTGGAAATTGAAATATTTAACACTGATCATCCTATCCCGGAATCCGTTGTTAGATTCAGATAAAATTCAATTGAAATTTCAGTTAAACTGTTATAATACTTTTCGTTTGAATTGAAATTTATGTAAATTAGCCAAGCAATTATTGTATAAAATTTGTCAAATATTTTGACACACACCTACACGAACATTTTGCCAGCTAGACTTATTCAAATGATATAGGGCAGTTGAACCAATAGTCATCTCATTAGTCAGGACATCACAGTATTGGATGGATACGTTTATAATTACTCCTGAAATGATTCTTGCCGCTGCGAAGAAACTGAAAAAATCGTATTCAGCCGGACCTGATGGTATACCCGCTGCAGTTTACACTAATTGTACTGCTGCTTTAGCTGAGCCTCTGTGCATTATTTTCAACAAATCTTTCGAGCAAGGCATTTTTCCTGAGATTTGGAAGCAATCCTTCATGTTCCCTATATTCAAGAGTGGTGACCGTCGTAATGTAAGAAACTATCGAGGCATAACAAGTTTATCTGCTGCTTCAAAGCTTTTTGAAATAATTTTAAGCAATGAGATGCTCTTTCGCACTAAACATTATATCTCAACTGAACAACATGGGTTCATGCCTAGACGCTCGGTCAGCACAAATTTATTAGATTTCACTTCGACCTGCATTTCGCGTATGGAGGAAAAGGTACAAATCGATGCGGTATACACGGATCTAAAAGCAGCGTTTGACCGAATAGACCACCGAATACTCCTTCGAAAGATGTCGCGATTAGGTGGAACTCAAAAGTTCATTGATTGGTTATACTCTTACTTGTGTGGTAGAGTTTTACGAATAAAATTGGGCTCGAGCGTTTCATCTCAGTTTACGAATGTGTCAGGAGTACCTCAAGGCAGCAATATGGGTCCGCTTCTGTTCTCTTTGTTTTTCAATGATGCTATTTTGCTGCTCAGTAACGGCTGCAGATTAGTTTACGCTGATGATTTGAAATTGTACCATGTAATTCGATCTATTGACGACTGTGTCCGGCTCCAACAGCTAATCGATACATTTGTTGCTTGGTGCAAAAGAAACTGGCTGATTACCAGTCAGGTCATAACGTTCCACCGAATACAGAATCCATTGCATTTTGATTATCAAATTGATGGACAAACGCTCCAAAGAGTTGATCATGTTAACGACCTTGGTGTTTTGTTGGATGCCAAACTTACATTCAACCTACATCGCTCAACTTTGATTTCAAAAGCAACACGGCAACTGGGTTTTATTGCCAAAATCGGACGTGACTTCAAAGATCCCCATTGCTTGAAGGCATTATACTGTTCATTGGTTCGACCGCTACTTGAGAATGCTAGTTTAGTTTGGAGCCCGTATCAGATTGTTTGGAACTTACGGATTGAACGTGTTCAGAAAAGATTTGTCCGACTGGCTCTAAGAAATCTTCCCTGGCAAAACCCGCTTGACCTTCCACCGTACCCCGATCGCTGTCGTCTGATAGGTCTTGATTCATTGGAACGGCGCAGGAAAATTCAACAAGCTGTGTTTGTGGCAAAACTAATCAATGTCGATATCGACTCACCGCAACTTTTGTCTCTACTTGATTTCCGTGCCACGCAACGATTGCTGCGTTCTACTAGCCTATTTCAACCGAGATATCATCGAACGACGTTCGGATTCCATGAACCGATAACTACATGTATAAGAACATTTTCCACTGTTGAAAATCTTTTCGATTTTAATGAACCGACACATAAGTTTATTCAGAAAGTGTTACGATCGAATATTTTATAACTTGACTGATATATTCATTAGGACTTATTATATTGTCAGATGAATAAATGGAATAAATAAATAAATAAATTTATCCGATTACTCGATCTTCAGCACACATATGATGGATTCGGAACCAATATCTTCGCCAATACAGCCCTAACAATCAAAATTAGTGTGAAATTGAACTATACTTCTGTTATGAAAACGTGAAAATCGGAGCAGAATGCATATATTTTCTTCTTATTCTTTGAACCAATGCACAGTAGGGAAAAATGGATCAAAAACGTTACGACTTTTTGGAGGCAGATGACCACAAAGCATTTTTTGGTGTAAAATGGTCAGTAAAATCGATTCTACGTACTTAGAAGGACCTCAAGGTCCCTTTTGTCGTGAATACTTTACTATGAGGCGCCTTTTACAAATTTTCCCTTTGAGAGAGTAATAAGTTTTTGATCGTGAATATCTCTTATTGTATCTAACGTATCGAAATAATTTTTACTACATGCCATCAGAAATATCATCATCAATTTATGATAACATTTTCAGTTGTATGACATAATCACAAATAATTCAAAATTAAAGTGTTCTGAAATTTTTGGTATAAACGAAAGAATAGTCATGACGTCTTTCTCGTGCCTGGGTAGGTTAAAACGTTAATACTTGATATATTTCGTTCAGCTCAGGTTCAAGTATCGAGAATTCAGTTCGATATTTCATCAATTGCGTTCAGTATTTAATCCCTTCAAAGCAGAACGATTGCGTCATCCTGCTGCTTATCGTTTGTATTCTAACAAAATAAGTGGAAAACGATGGGGAACATAACGCAAAATCAGCCCTTCTAATGGATTTAAATATTATCTAAATAACTATTAGAAATACCTATGCAAATCAAAAGTGAATATAATCAGTTTAGTGAAGGTTTACAGTTTAATTGATTCTAATTGAAAAATTTTCGCATTTTTTCCCGGCTTTTTTAATTGGATTTTGGTAGTGTTTTACTAATCCGTACTTGAGTGCAGTGCATCGTTTCAAACTCTAGTAAAGAAGGGGAAAGCTTGCACAATTCACATAATCGATTCACTAACTGATATTCGGAAGTGTACCAGTTTAATTCCTATTCAAGTCATCCAGTTATGTCTCTGACATTACTCACTCTTCTTTTTGTACTGGATTGTAATAAAGTTTAACTATATAACATATCACAGAAGAAGTTTCAGAGGACCGAATAGAATGTTTCTGATGTAAAAAGGTCTGACAAATCATTGGCATATAGTTTTAATGACAGCAGGAAACTCGTTGTACCGTTTTTAATCTACAATCCAGTAGCAGATCCAATACGATCTATCAATATTGGTTCACATTACGTAGGAAACTGCAGAAATCCAAGTACATACAATAGGATTGATAGTACTAGCTCTTTTAATACGTTTTACACCAATTTATTTCATAAATCGTATCATTGGTTAAAATTTCTATCGCATTCCGAAATGAGGCTTATTGCGGTTGATTAAAATTATATCAGTCAAAAAAAAAAAAGAACTAAAAAGAACTAAAAATTAAATTACAAATAACTTGAGAGACCGCATGAATCATGTTATACCGTTTCACACCAATATTGATAGGATAAATTGGAGTAACACGGTATAACATGATTCGTGCGGTCATTGAATCTATTTGTAATCTACTTATTCCACACAATATCAGTCGATTTTGATTAACCGCAGTAAGCCTTCTTTTGAAATGTGAAAGAAAGTTTAATTAATGGTACGATTTATGGAATTAATCGGAGTAATACGGGTTAAACGAGCTAGTATAGTCATTCCCATTGTATGTACCTGGATCACTGAAGTTTTCTAAACAATATGAGCCACTATGGTTAGGTCGCATTGATTCTGCTTCAGGATCGTAAATCAGAATTGAACTTAAAATTAAGTTTAAAGGAAAATTGGGGTAGAACGATGTTGTACAATTCATGGGATCATGGAAACTACATGTTAATTAGTTTGTAGGGCTATGTGCGTAACATCGAACTATCTTGGTTTAACATATTTGATGGAAGAAAATGAATGGAGTAAGACAGAAAACAGTTTTTTGTGATCGTTCTGACAAACAGCAATCTATTTATAGAACTTATAAAAATGTCAAGAGTACCTTTTCATTAGTCGAATACCTTTTTCAGGGTTTTACAGTTAGTGAGGTAGGAAAAAAGAAACATTTTGGGCAAAACGGCCATAATAGTGAATTTTACGGCTATTCTAATTGTCATCAATCGATTCTACGGTCAATTCTACATAAGATAAACCTACTTTGAAAATATTTTCAAAGATTTCTATGAAATTATTGAGTAAAGTCGCGTTTATCATCCTTTTTCCCCTCAGTGCAATGTATTAATCAAAGACAGCAGATATCATTATTAGTAATGATCCTAAAATGTTAAATTAGTGGTAAACCTGAGATGATTTAGGGTACAGATATCCGATGAAACTCAACCTCGTTTTAAAAGATGGTTGATGCAATTATTGCATAGCTATTCAAAATGAGAAAAACAAACGTTTCACTATCCACGAAATACAGTATCTATTCATACCAGGCGCGTACCCAGAAAAATATTTCGGGGGGTGTTTCTGAACATGTTGATCAATTTCCATACAAATGGAACTTTTTATATAATTATTTGAAATTTTTTTATTGTGGAGTCGTTTGTTGAAAATTATTCATTTTATTTTTTACTTATTTGAAAAAAAGAGTTTACATAATATCATACTTTTTTGAGTTTCGTAGGGGGTTTGAACCCCTAAAACACCCCCCTGTATACGCGCCTGATTCATACCCTAATTGCAACGACGAATGGAGCTCATGCCGGTAGAATCTATCTACAGACAACTTTATTTATAAAAATGTTATTTAATACATTCTGAGTACAGCTAAGGTATACGCGGCACAATATTATAATCCAGTCTACTCTAGTTCATTATCAATATTTTGGCGATTGATTATTTTCCATTTTAGTCAAATTGCCTAAACTTATGCAATTTCGTACTACGCGTCTTGTACACAAAGGAGTATACATTGACAGAAAATACCAGTAAACAGCTTTTCGAATTAATACAGCTTGTCATATCATTGAAAAAAATCATGATGTCTTCAAGTGGCTATCATAGCCTATAGCGTTAAATGGGTTAGATATACTGAAATCGGGGGAGATCTCGAAGTTCGAAACCGGTTATGAATCCATCATAGATTTTTTTTTCGTTCTTGAGAATAAAATCGCGGTGTTTTCAGTAATGTCAGAGCAGATCAATAACTGATTATGTTTTTCAATTTTGTTTTTGTTATTTGGCAGTAGAATTAAACTGAGAATAAGTTTTGTTATCAACTAGAGAAATTCCATATCTCTTTTCGATTTCAGTATGTTTTTCGATATTATAGGAATATTTATCTGCTTCCGATTTTGATTTTTTATCTTTTAAGGCGACCAATACTAAGCAAATTGAGCAACCAATAAATACGAATATCACATCAAATTCAGAAGAAAATGTTTATTTTAGCGCTTAGTGGATAGCTTTTTAAGAAAATAATTCCATTTATTTCCACAATATTGCAAATTTCCTAACTATTTCCCACTAATGTCACGAAATAGTAACAGACACAGATACTAATAGTGGGAGGAAATTGCGGTGCTATCTCTGTTGTACTAGTACAGTTGAATCATTTTACATCTTACAGATAGCTCATTTTGCTAAGTTACATTTAAATAAATGGTAACTTGGAATATTTATATTTACATATATTCTTAAACTTTCAGCTACGTTTAGTTTCTATCGGTTAGATGTTTAACATAAAATTTTAATGTGATTCGTTGTAAGCTCATAATTTTCTAAGCATGTTCAGCTATTTTTGACTTGGAATGATAACCTTATCTAATTTCTCCGAAGTGCACTTTGTTTATATGATCCGGATTTTTTCAAAGTATCTCTATGGTCTTATGTAAATCCTAGTATTATTCTTACGGAATACCAAATCCAGACCAAAACTTTTTAGTTTTGTTTTGGGCAGATGTGTAATATCATGACTGAAATCTATTAAAACTATTTTTAATTTTTCTGATGGTTGGATTGAAGTAGTAAGTGATTGTTTTTCAAGTTTTTTTTTATCAAAAATTGGTTGAAATTATTACTCCGAATATTAATTGAGCTTTCCAATATCGAGAATATATTTTTTCTTGTTTCTTACCGCATTTTCTGCATGAGCTAGGTTATGCATTCAATGAATCATGGTGAAAAGCTGCCATTTTATGCTGATGAGAATGATTAGAAGTATAACGTATAATACTTTCCGTATTAGTTAGCTTTCTATATATATAAAAGGATAAGTTTTACGTCTTCCTCGTTATGAAAATGTCTAAGGAGTCTGCTGTTATTTGCTTCTTCACAAGTGAATTTAATGCTTTTGTGCATGTTATCGAATGGTGAACTACCTCACTATGTATTGAGTAGGTATTTAATCAAAATGATAAAATAGCATAAAGTCTCTTCCCAGAAGCATATAAGAAATTGTAAAATACCAATGAATTTCCCATCAGTTGAATTCATATGGTAATTAATTCTACTATACCGACCTTCCACTATACAAGGTCGAGTTTTAAGAAAAGATACCAGTATTTATAATTATTCATCTCGTTCAAAATTATTGAAATTCATCATTTCTTATTCAAAACCTCATTATTGTCCAATTTTTCAATAAAGACAACTTAAAACTATTAAAAGCTGTTAATGAAGATTACAAACAGTTATAAATGCTAGTATATTTTATGTTTGAATATAATAACTGTTAGAAAATTGTCGTTAAGGCAGCACTGCTCACAGCTGACTTGTGCATTGCTTCCTCCCGAGATTCTATTTATATAACTCACAAACAAAGAAATAATTTGCGCTCCATTTATGCTTTCGAAAGCTTTGTAGTATTAGGTAAAAAAAATTCGTTCTGCACCCTGATGTCAATCCCGAGGCACTCCTTACTTATGCTATTTATTTATCTTGAAAATAAATAATGATTTGCGTCCTCAGTAGAATTATATAAAGTATTTAAAAAAATTTCCACCATACGCCCGGAATAAGTTTCAAGAGCACCCTTTTCAATTCTCCTACCGCTCTTAAAACATTCCTAAAGAATCCTTCCAAATTAGGCGTACAAGATTTTTTTTTGCTTGAAAATAGATAAAGATTAGCGCCCTCAGTTGGATCATTTGATGTATTTTAAAATACTTCCACCCTGCGCCCTGGAATCATTCCTATTGCGCCCTTCCAAATTATCCTTACAAAATATTATTTATTTGGATTGAAAATAAATAATTATTTGCGTCATCAGCAGGATATTTTACTATAATCAATATTACTTTAATCTTGCGCCCTGAGAGCAATTATGTGGGCGCCTTATTTATGTTTCCTACCCTGGAATTATTTCCAAGGCGCCCTTCCAAATTATCTATACAAGATGTTATTTATTTAGATTGAAAATAAATAATTATTTGCGCCCTCAGAAGGATATTTTACTTTTCAAGATTGCGTTCATCCTGCGTCCCGAGAGCAATTATGTGGGCGCCTTTTTCAATTCTCCTACCGTGAGTCTGCGCCCTGGAATCATTTCCAAAGCGCCCTTCCAAATTATTCATACAAGATGTTACAGATTTAGATTGAAAATAAATAATTATTTGCGCCCTCAGAAGGATATTTTACTTTTCAAGATTGCGTTCATCCTGCGTCCCGAGAGCAATTATGTGGGCGCCTTTTTCAATTCTCCTACCGTGAGTCGGCGCCCTGGAATCATTTCCAAAGCGCCCATCCAAATTATCCATACAAGATGTTATTTAGTTAGATTGAAAATAAATTATTATTTGCGCCTTCAGAAGGATATTTTATTATAATCAAGATTACTTTCATCCTGCGCCCTGGAATTAATTATATGGGCGCCCTTCCAAATTATCCTTACAAGATATTATTTATTTGGATTGAAAATAAATAATTATTTGCGCCATCAGCAGGATATTTTACTATAATCAAGATTACTTTAATCATGCGCCCTGAGAGCAATTATGTGGGCGCCTTTTTCAATTCTCCTACCGTCAGTCTGCGCCCTGGAATCATTTCCAAAGCGCCCTTCCAAATTATCTTTACAAGGTGTTATTTATTTAGATTGACAATAAATAATTATTTGCGCCCTCAATAGGATATTTTACTTTTCAAGATTGCGTTCATCCTGCGCCCTGAGAGCAATTATGTGGGCGCCTTTTTCAATTCTCCCACCGTGAGTCGGCGCCCTGGAATCATTTCCAAAGTGCCCTTCCAAATTATCCATACAAGATGTTATTTAGTTAGATTGAAAATAAATGATTATTTGCGCCCTCAGAAAGATATTTTTTTATAATCAAGATTACTTCCATTCTGCGCCCTGGAATTAATTATATGGGAGCCCTTTTCAATTCTCTTACCGTGATTCTGCCCCCTAGATCATTCCTATTGCGCCCTTCCAAATTATCCTTTCAAGATATTATTTATTTGGATTGAAAATAAATAATTATTTGCGCCATCAGCAGGATATTTTACTATAATCAAGATTACTTTAATCTTGCGTCCTGAGAGCAATTATGTGGGCGCCTTTTTCAATTCTCCTACCGTGAGTCTGCGCCCTGGAATCATTTCCCAAGCGCCCTTCCAAATTATCTATACAAGATGTTATTTATTTAGATTGAAAATAAATAATTATTTACGCCCTCAGAAGAATATTTCACTATTCAAGATTGCGTTCATCCTGCGCCCTGAGAGCAATTATGTGGGCGCCTTTTTCAATTCTTCTACCGTGAGTCGGCGCCCTGGAATCATTTCCAAAGCGCCCTTCCAAATTATCCATACAAGATGTTATTGATTTAGATTGAAAATAAATAATTATTTGCGCCCTCAGAAGGATATTTTACTTTTCAAGATTGCGTTCATCCTGCGCCCTGAGAGCAATTATGTGGGCGCCTTTTTCAATTCTCCTACCGTGAGTCGGCACCCTGGAATCATTTTCAAAGTGCCCTTCCAAATTATCCATACAAGATGTTATTTTGTTTATTTTGAAAATAAATAATGATGCGCCTCCTTAGAAGGATATTTTACTATAATCAAGATTACTGTCATCCTACGCCCTGGGAGCAATTATGTGGGCGCCCTTTTTATGTCTCCTACCGTGAGTCGGCGCCCTGGAATCATTTCCAAAGCGCCCTTTAAAATTATCCATACAAGATGTTATTTTGTTAGATTGAAAATAAATAATGATGCGCCCCTGTAGAAGGATATTTTACTATAATCAAGATTACTTTCATCCTGCGCCCTGGAACAATTTATGTGGGCGCTTTTTTCAATTCTCCTACCGTGCGTCTGCGCCCTGGAATCATTTCCAAAGCGCCCTTCCAAATTATCCGTACAAGATGTTATTTTGTTTAGTTTGAAAATAAATAATGATGCGCCTCCTTAGAAGGATATTTTACTATAATCAAAATTACTGTCATCCTGCGCCCTGGGAGCAATAATGAGGGCGCCCTTTTTATGTCTCCTACCGTGAGTCGGCGCCCTGGAATCTTTTCCAAAGCGCCCTTCCAAATAATCCATACAAGATGTTATTTTGTTTAGTTTGAAAATAAATAATGATACGCCTCCTTAGAAGGATATTTTACTATAATCAATATTACTGTCATCCTGCGCCCTGGGAGCAATTATGTGGGCGCCTTTGTTATGTCTCCTACCGTGAGTCGGCGCCCTGGTATCATTTCCAAAGCGCCCTTTAAAATTATCCATACAAGATGTTATTTTGTTAGATTGAAAATAAATAATGATGCGCCCCTTTAGAAGGAAATTTTACTATAATCAAGATTACTTTCATCCTGCGCCCTGGAACAATTTATGTGGGCGCTTTTTTCAATTCTCCTACCGTGAGTCTGCGCCCTGGAATCATTTCCAAGGCGCCCTTCCAAATTATCCATACAAGATGTTATTTATTTAGATTGAAAATAAATAATGATTTGCGCCCTCAGAAGGATATTTCACTATAATCAAGATTACTTTCACCTTGCGCCCTGGGAGCAATTATATGAGCACCTTTTTTCAATTGTATTATAATTTTTTTTGAACCCTTCAGGTTACTTGAATCAGTCATTATCAAAATTTAAAAAAAATTTTTTTTCGGTTGCAGTTTCAAGAGCTGGTTAGTCACTGACTAACTGTGACTAACCGCAACTACAGCACTGGAAGGGACCCAGACTAACGATGTTGAATAAGACCATTCAGATAAAGTTCGCAAGTGTTCCCGTATTTTCCCCAGGAAATACTTTCTTGGCTTCATTGCCCGGAGAGCTTCTATTGAACTTAGACTGTCCGTGACAATAAAGTAATGGTCTTTGGGCAAAGTTTCAATGATCTCGAGGGTGTACTGAACAGCATCTAATTCTGCGACGTAAACTGAAGCCGTATCACTGAGTTTATACGAAGCGGTGATGTTATGATCGAAGATGCCGAAGCCAGTGGACCTGTTGATATTTGATCCGTCAGTATAAAACACCTTTTCACAAATGACTGTTCTAAATTTATTATGAAAGATATTAGGGGCCACTCGACGGCGTTCGTGATCTGGAATTCCACGAATCTCTCCTCTCATGGATGTGTCGAAAAACACAGTAGAATCAGAAGTATCCCAGAAATGAGCACGGTTGGAAACAAACGAAAAGGTGGAATATTCTGAGCCAAGTAATCAAAATACAAGGACATAAAAAAGGGTCTGAGGATTGAGCTCGACAAGCCTTTCGCAGTTTTCAATCACCATCGGATTCAAGATATCGCATATATAAGCAATCGATATGAGAGATCACAGAATCGATTTTTCAACGATAAGACGCCCCCTTCGAGACTCATCGTATGAGTTGACTGCATGCAACCTAAGGCAATACGTAAAAGACGATACTGAATTCTTTCCAGTTTAATGAAATGGGTGTTCGCGGCGGATCGGAAGCAGAAGCATCCATATTCAATTACGGACAATATCGTTGTTTGGTACAGCCTGATCAAATCTCCTGGGTGGGCACCCCACCAAGTTCCGGTTTTCGTGCGAAGAAAATTGATTCTATGCTGGCATTTTTGTTTCAGATACCTAATGTGACATCCACAGGTGCCTTTGGAGTCGAACCAGACCCCGAGATATTTGAATATGATGACCTGAGCTATGGTTCCATCCCCTAGTTGAAATCCCCCCTGTAGTTGTGCTGGTTCTCGCTTCCTTGAAAATACAACCAGCTCAGTTTTCTCCGTAGGGAACTCGATACCCATTTGAGCCCATGTCGACAAGTTGTCGAGGGTATTTTGCAATGGTCCTTGGAGATCTGCAGCTTTGGATCCTATAATAGACACAACACTGTCGACGGCAAGTTGTCTTAGCGTGCAAGATGTGTTGATACATTCATCAATGTTGTTTACGTAAAAACTGTATAAAAGGGGACTTAAGCATGAGTCCCCTTGATGCCTAAGAAAACTGATGCCATTTGTTCTTTACGTGCAAATGCCATTTGAATTTCTGTTGAGAGTAACGCATGACAATCGTTCTTTACTTTGCCTCTGCGGAAGCCAAATTGTGTATCTGAAAGTAAGCCATTAGTCTCGACCCAATTGTCTAGACAAAACAGAATCATTTTTCGAACAATATTCGGATACAGGACAGCACAGCAATCGGCCGATACGAGTTGTGATCGGAGGCTGGTTTTCCTGGTTTTTGAATGGCGATAACTCTTACTTGTCTCCAGTCATGTGGGACAATATTATACTCAAGAAGCTTATTGAATAAATTCAATAAGCTCCTTTTGGCAGAGTCAGGAAAATTTTTCAACAAGTTGAATTTAATTTTGTCTAATTCCGGAGCTTTATTGTTACACCATAAAAGCGCAAGTGAAAACTCTACCATCGAAAAAGGTGTTTCGTTTCTGTTGGATGAGGCGACGCGCATGATCGTCCGTTCCGGAACAGAGTCAGGACATACTTTTTTAGCGAAATCGAATATCCAGCGGTTAG
Source organism: Malaya genurostris (assembly GCF_030247185.1). Lineage (NCBI taxonomy): Eukaryota > Metazoa > Arthropoda > Insecta > Diptera > Culicidae > Malaya > Malaya genurostris. The sequence continues at coordinate 152,853,173 of NC_080572.1, forward strand.
AATATTCCTCGCTTTCGTTCGTGGTGTTTTGTTGCGCATTCGTCGGGCTGTGTTCCAAAGAGTGCTCATTGATGTTTCTCTCGGTAATCCGTCTACGAATCGACGTCAATAACCGCTTTTATTCGCTTTAATCAAGCTTTTCATTTTAGCGTCCAATGCCGCGTAGTTTCTGAAGTTATCAGGGGCTCCGTTTTTCTTAAACTCGATAATTTTTTTTTATTTAAAAGATATTTTTTATTCAGGCCTATTTGCGTACAAGCTTTACGTGGCCGATTGAGCCGAATTTTTAAATAATTTTTTTTTTGAGTTGGATCTCGTTGTCACCCTTTTTCTAGGGGGAGAGGAGTTTCCATTTCCCTCCTGCGAGGATTGAGGGGCACGTCGTTCGTGGTTCGTCTCGTCATCCATTGCCACATCGATGGCATTGTTGTTGGTTTCATTGCTAGTTACTGGAGATGAGCCTTGTTGTACATTGTTTGCAGTTGCTGGTTGGTTGGATGGTAAGTTGTTCACTGCAGCTAATGCACTTTGTTCTATAGGGGATACGTTGGATGGTTTCGTTGAAGGGGATGCTTCACTGTTGTTGGTGACTGTTACAGGTGTACTGGGGTTGCTTGGGGTTGGTGTGAAGGAAGCACCGTTGTCCTTTGGTGTAGTTGTCTCCTTGTCCAGTTTATCACATGGCTTACCGTAGTGAACAGCTTTTTGACAATATTGACATGTGGCCATCTGATTGTCATAGGTAACAAGTGATTTGCACGGAATTCTTGTATCTTGACCGAAAATCACATAAGAAGGTATAGGCTTCTTCAAGTGTATGCGTAATAAACGTACGCCATTTAGAATACCGGGGAAAAAATTCTTCCACTTTTCTTTTTCGATAGAGAGAAACTCTCCGTATTAGGACATAGTTTTGCGAATATAATAATCGGTGACGCTTGAGTGAAGATCATGCACACGCACTTCTATAGCACTATCATCCATATATACTGGAATTTTGTATCTAATGTTCTCGTGCTCCACATAGTGAACATTGTTATTGTCTTTTGCAAATTGAATTGCATCCAACTCTTTATAAAACTGGATGTAAACAACATTATTAGTCTTATTGCATTGAAGTAAATACACACGTTTAATGTCCAGCTGCATTTGCTCCTTAAGCAAACCTTCAAGTTCTCGTATCGAAGGTCGAATTTTGCACTGCCTGAAGTCAACAACAATTGTATTTTTTCGTGTCGGCGGTAGCTTTTGTTCGTTTGGTTCACTCATTTTCGAGGTCTATTGTTCACTACACAATACTGTACTTGGTTTCTTCTGTTTCCAACGTAAGCGGTTTTGTTTTATCGACAGACTTGGATGAGATATAAAACCGAACTGCTCACAAACTCGATAAATGATGAAGCTCTCTTCGCAATTAATTCTGAGCACTCTTTGTCCCACCACGGATTGGGAGGAGGTTAATGCGATGGAAAGAATAGCATTTTTTGATCCCCAAAAGTACTCCTCCATAGGGATCATCTCGATCCAGACGAATGATATTAAAATCGAGGAAGTTTAAGGGTATTTCAAAAGTTAGCCAAGTTTCTCACAAAGCAATTGCGTCACATTTCAGATTATTTACTAGAAATTTGAAAGGATCTATTTTCGGGATGATACTTCTGCAATTCCACTGTATAACAATGATTGTATCCGTGACCTCGGTGGGTGACTTAGCCATCGAAGGATACGATTGCTGAAAGAAGGGGCCATTTTGCAGTCAACTGCTTCAAAAATGTTTTAACTGTAGGAATAAAAGCCATTATCAGGCTTTCAAGAGGTTCAGAAATATTGAAAGTAGACATGATCCAGTTCACAATATCAGAGAATTTAACGAACCTAGTATCTGGTAAGTTTTCTGACTGATCTTTAGGGACTTTCCGGGGTTTTGAAGTCCCAGGAAGTGATGGAAATTGTTGCTCGGAATTTAATTTTTCATGGCCTGGAGCTTTTAACATGAATACGACTCACTTTACTATGGGGCGCCTTTTTAAAATTTACCCCCTGAGAGAGTGATAAGTTTTTGATCATGAGTATCTCTTGTTGTATCTAACGTATCAACATAATTTTTGCGCAATGTGAAAATGAAAGTATTGATGTACAACACATCTTTATACTAGTATGGGTGTCGTTTGGAAATATGCCGTGTGGAACAGAATTGCCTATTATAAAGATTAATCTGTATGTTTATTATAAAGAACTATACTGGTTATTGCATAATATTTAATTGTGTTTCAGAATTTTTGATGTAACTAATCTAAACTTAAGTTTATATGCATCGTTTCAAATTCTAGTACAATTGATCAACTAATTGATATTCGGAAGTGTTAAGGAACATGCCAGTTGTTTTCGTATTCACGACATCCAGTTATGTCTGAAATTACCCAGAATATAGACTCTATTTGTCGTGTCAATAGCCCAAATGTATGCAATTACACTGAAGTCTTTTCTATGCGAATTTACGTACCGTATAAAAAAGGCGGGTGGGTAATGTCAGAGACAGAACTGAATGTCGTGAATACGAAAACAACTGACATGTTCCTTAACACTTCCGAATATCAATTAGTTGATCAATTGTATGAATTATGGAAGCATTCCCTTTTTTCGCATTTTTCACAAAAACAAAGAAGGCTTCACTTGATCTCGATTACTGTGAATTTCACACAGCGAAGAGTGCACAAATCTAATCAAACTGTTCTAGATTTGCACTAAACTGAGGATATTTAGCTTCGATTTGCGAGCAAGAAATCCTAATAGTTCTTTTGAAAACTTTTAGAGCCATTAGAACGGCTGATTTTATATGATGCTCCCCACCGTTGTCCTCTTTACGTTGTTTTTTCACCAATGCATACAACTGGCAGCCGTGACGTAATCGCTTTTGTCGGAAGCGAAACTAGCTTTGCAAACGACACACAATACATCTGCTCGCAGTGACGATGAATCCAAACTGATCCAATTTTTGTTAAAAGGTTTCTTTTTACGTGATTTCGTTTGTAGCTTTTTCACTAATGGGCGGTCCTAACGGCTATAAAAATGGCAGCATATAGAATTTTAATGTCGATTAGTTAATTTCGGATTTGCATTACATTGAAACAAACTATCAGGATGCTGTACGGGATTCATTCCTGCCTTTCAGAAGGACCAAATTGTGGAACTCACTACGATATTCACCACTTTTCGGAACATTTTTCTCGAACGATTTGTTGTACAGCAGCAGATATTTTGTTCTCTTCCTCAGAACACGTTCTGATTGGCTGGTGTTTTCATGGGTCAAATGAGACAGGTTTTTCAATAGTGTACTATTGAAATACTTCAATGCTGTTGCTATACACGTTTAATTTGAAAAATTTAGATTCTATTAGTAGTTAGATTATATAAATCCTTTCACAGATCAATGAGGTATGAGCTTTCAAAATACGAGAAAGGCAAACGCGCCTTATGAATTATCCTCTTTGATACTCGTTTATGCCAAACATTTCAGTAAAGTTTAATTTTGAACTATTTGAGATTATGTCATACAACTGAAAATTTTATCATAAAATTCTGATCATATTTCCGATGGCAGGTAGCAAGAATTATGTTGATTCATTAGATACAACAGGAGATATTCACGATTAAAAACTTATCACTCTCTCAGAGGGTAAATTTTAAAAAAGCGCCCCATAGTAAAGTAAGTCGTATTCACGACAAAAAACCGCATAACTCTGAAAATTCGCATAAAAAAACCGCAAAATTCTAAAAATCCGCATAAAAAAAAACGCATAACTCTGAAACTTCGCATAAAAAACCCGCAGAAGGGAAACCGCATAACTCTGAAAATTCGCATTAAAAAAAGACCGCATATCTCTGAAACTTCGCATAAAAAAACGCATAACTCTGAAAATTCGCATAAAAAAGTCGCGTAAAAACCCGCATAAAAAACGACCTCAGTGTATATGTTTGTACATGGTTGCGATACGGATATCGATATTTAAGCTTCTCTTCACCAAGCTTGTGTTCAAGTTTTGTATGCAAGCAGTTATTTTTATAGCGTTTCTGTACCATTACTACCATTTTGCGATTTTGGTTGAAGCGATACACTATTTCTGATTATCAATCGAATTCATCTTAAATAAATTAGAAATTAATCTTATGCACTCAAAATTTACCCTGGGGAGGTTGTCAATTTCTCAGGCGAAACGACATAACATGGGATTTTATCCAATCTTGTATGACACAAGATCAAAGCATACCAATTAAAGCTTTAAATGGTTTTATGGCATTTTTTGTCTTGCTGTCTAGCAACAACCTACCTCCAGCATGCTACACGTAGGACTGAAAAGTTAGCTTTAATTTTGCTTATATTCATAGCTTCGCGTGCTTCCAACAGCTTCGCTTTTGCATCGATTGACCAATCAGAGCTATGCTTTCCCTTCGATATATCGCTTACTCCTTCAAAACCGTCGACTATGGCAGGGAAATCCGGTATGCCGGAGATTTCTTGCAGACAAAATAGGACACTGCTAGCTACTAATCAACATTTCAATTATTTACAATTAAAAATGCATGACTAAGAACATTCAAATCATTACGTAGAAATATTTCCAATCAAATGGTGACATAATATTAATAATTGATACAAAATTAACTGAGCTGTAATTGTTCAAAACCTGACCACAATTCTACGTGTATTTTTTTGAGTTTCTAATTTGCACCCCTATATAGAAAACAAAAATGTGTTCCACATTAAAGCACTTTTTTGCTGTCTCTTGCTGCACTGTACTATGAAACTATACACGTTTTTTCACTATACACTGTCTAATGTATTTGCAAATAATAAAGCAGCAGCGCCCAGCGGGCGCTGGCTAACGGTACCACACACAGTGCTTCTTTACACAGCTCGCAATCGACCTTGATGACGGATTAATGCGAATTATTACTCGACCGCACTGATGCAGACAATAGAATACGGAATGACCTTGAAAACGGAATTTCACCGCATTATTGGAGAAACACGAATTTGCGTCCGATCGGCCCGATAGTTACAGTTGAACTGAAATCTTCATAATGTTGATTATTAGACAAAATAGGACGAAATATTCTTTATTAACGTTTGTATAAAACAAATGAACAAAAATTACCGATTTTTCATAGGTTTACCTATTTTCACCCGCATTGATTAAACTACCCTTGCAGCATAAATATTAGTAACTTAAAATTCAGCAGACAAATTCTGACAGCACAACCAGTCAAACACTAACAGTGATGGTAAAAACAGTGAAGCATGTTCGTGATGTGTGCGCGTTTTGTTCAAAGAACGACATCCCGTCGCGTCGAAAACGGACATCGTGCGGCCGTTTGTGGTCATATGATACACCCGTTCCGGCATCTACAACATCTTGGCTCTATGAGACAGCTATCAGAGGGATGGGTACCAATATTTTGGGATCACCTCTAATTTCGTAAAGCGATATTGTTCATAAATTTAAGCACCTCGAAAAACGTCCTCATGCAAAATTTGAGCTAAATCGGACATAGGTAAGGGGTGCTGCCCAGCGGTAAAAAAAGCGGTCTTGAAAAAGCACCATGAAATATCCGATTTTATTTTTGAAAAAATCGACTTTCTGGGACATACAAAAATTTTGATATTTTTATTAAGTCCCAGTAAGTCGATTAAAAAAAAAATTTTTTCGAGATGACACTAAATCACAACGTTTCATGCAATTCTAGGACTTTTGGCATCAATTTTTTTTTTCGATTTCAAAAATTTTCAGGAATTTCGATGTATATATATAAAAAATTTATTATAGCAAGTAAATATAAGTATAAACCTTTTTTCTAGCCATCTACAAGTTTTGGTTACACGTAACCGATTTCTTCCGAGTGCACATGACTGTTTTTATTATTTTTTTGGTATACATATGATTGAAAATAAATCAATAAGGAACAAGAATCCCAAAAACGCACACTTGCCACTCTGAAAAAATAACAACAATCTATGCCTGCAATTTCAAAACATTTTGTACAGAGCTTTCCTCGTTACTTTCGGAAGTCCAAGTGAAAATCTCAGTTCGACAGGAAAATTATAAACGGCATGATGGCACAGCGAACCTAACACAATATCGTCATTGCCAGGGCTTTGACCATGGTACAACAAATTGTCATATGGACACACGCTGTTTAAATTGTAGTAATTTGCCTCCAAGCACGTCTGTTCAACGAACGATACCCACAGATGAATTGTTATGGTCTGATTGTGATCAACAATGTTCTATCAGACAAAAAAAAATAAATTTGAAATGCAGCAATTTCAATAATTCAAATGATAGTTGTAAAAAGCACAAAATATCGATCTATTTTTCCTAATAAGATTCTAGATGCTCGAGGAGTAATCAGAAAACTAATCAGAAAGTACGAGTGTTATTATTATTAATATTATATTATATCTATTACTATTACTATTACTATTACTATTGCTATTACTATTACTATTACTATTACTATTACTATTACTATTACTATTACTATTACTATTACTATTACTATTACTATTACTATTACTATTACTATTACTATTACTATTACTATTACTATTACTATTACTATTACTATTACTATTACTATTACTATTACTATTACTATTACTATTACTATTACTATTACTATTACTATTACTATTACTATTACTATTACTATTACTATTACTATTACTATTACTATTACTATTACTATTACTATTACTATTACTATTACTATTACTATTACTATTACTATTACTATTACTATTACTATTACTATTACTATTACTATTACTATTACTATTACTATTACTATTACTATTACTATTACTATTACTATTACTATTACTATTACTATTACTATTACTATTACTATTACTATTACTATTACTATTACTATTACTATTACTATTACTATTACTATTACTATTACTATTACTATTTCTATTACTATTTCTATTACTATTACTATTACCATTACTATTACTATTACTATTACTATTACTATTACATTACTATTACTATTACTATTACTATTACTATTACTATTACTATTACTATTACTATTATGATTATGATTATGATGATGATGATGATGATGATTATTATTATTATTATTATTGACACCAAAATACCACCGGTACGGCACAACCGGATGTGAAAATTGCATCGCTGAGAACTCGAAGTGAGTTTTTTTCGATTTTTTCTTCACCACTTTCGGTGCATCCAGAACAGGAGAAAGGGGAACCAGTCCGATTTACGATTTTACGCCCACAAACTAATAAGTTCTACAAACTAGAAGAATTTGTCAAACAGTTTTATGGGTTTGTACCTGTTTTGACCATCGTTCGTAAAAAAAAATACTAATGAAATTGGTTATTTTCCACTTATCACGCTTTAGTTCCGGAACCGGTAGTCGGATGTGGATAAAATGTTCTAGAATTTTTTAGTAAACTATAATACCTTCCATTTGCATCTAAGTTTTTAAAATCGGTTGAGCCGTTTCCGAGAAAATTGAGTGCACATTTTTTCTTTAATTTTCACATATTACCATGTATCTCCGGAACCGGGAGTCAGATCCTAATGAAATGCAGCAGCAGGCTATGGAGCCATAGGACCTTTCATTTGAATATAAGTTTGTGAAAATCGGTTCAGCCCTGTCCGAGAAAAGTGAGTGCATATTTTTGTTACATACATACACACATATACACACACACTCATGCACACACATAACATGAACTACAAATTTATTTACGGTTCTCTATGACGATTTGAATTTTTGAAAAAAATGTACCGGTAGTCGGACTTGGATAAAATTCAGCAAATCATTTATGGAACTATCAATGGTTTATTTGGTTACAGAATCTCATGGTTTGCATATTAGAGAAAATCACTAGCCAATATGAAGAGGTAGCTTATGAACAAAGTATTCCTAAAATTGACTTTTTCATACTGAGCACTCTATCTCCGGAACCAGGAGGAGGAGAGTTGGTATCAGTTATAACAACGCGATACTCCCGCGTGAAAAGCTCACTTTGAACGATCTCATTTGCACTGGCTAACAAAACCCTAAGCTTGTCCGGGAGTAGTTTTTCAATTTTTTGTACTGTATTATATCGCGAGGTCAGGGCCTTTGATATTCTAATGAGGTTTATTTTTTTTCCATTTGCTTTGGTCCGGATGTAAACCGCATACGGTCCGGCCGGGAGTGCAAGACCATCGGAATAGCTTCTAATGCGAGATTTATTGCCATCAGAAGCATCCATTTCATCATATGGGGGAAGGTCAGGCAATTTTATATCGCTTGCCATGTCACGGAGAAACGAAAATTTACGTCCAATAGTTACGGTACGAATGATGTCTGAGTTCTTTTACTTTCAACGCTGCAGTTTTTAATTTGTTTTTAATTTGTTTTTAATTGTGAATTCTGGATTTTTCATTTCGTTTGGTACTGTTTTTTTGGTATCAGTGCAAAAGGTGTGTATGGGAAGTCGGTGTGATGAGTTGTATGTAGCAAAACGCGTAGTAAGGCAGCCAGTCATCTCAATCACTATATGAATCGTTGACGAACTGACTTACGTACTCATTCAGACATCGATGATTTCTCTCTAGACTTCCGATAGTTCGAGGGTGATATGGTGTCGAAAATTTTTGGGTAAATTTGAGTAATTCGCTAATTTTGTGGAAGATTTTATTTTTATATTCGGTTCTCTGATCTGTTCGTATAATAGACGGGGTACCGTAAATTAGAAAGCAGTGTTCGACAAAAGCTTTGGCTATTGTTTCTGATTGTTTATCTAGAATGGGTATTACTATGATATATTTTGAAAAATCGCATTGAATGCATCCCATTGTGTCCATAGCTATTGAAGAAAAGGATTTTTGTAGTGTTAGTGTTTGAATGAAATCTTCTGTTGTTCTAAAAGTGTGTTTATTTTCTTTGCATTTTATACAGTTATGGATATAATTTGCAATGGATTTTTTCCATATTTGGTCATATATAATGACACTTAAGATTTCGATAAAGTCTGTTAATTCCGATGTTTCAATTGAACTGCTTATTGCAACATTAAACAGTTCAACTTAAACCGCTCTGTTAATTAAGTTTTTATCATCTATCTTGCGTTGCAGTTGTTAGAAGGGGCTGGAGTCCACTAGGAGATTGATAGTACCTATTAGCTCTCTCCAGACAGTACCAGCCTAGATGCCGTGTGGAATCCGGCGGAAAAAAATGAACCAAGAATAGATTCACTGGGTTACTGCTTCCATGTCGTAAAAGGCGACAATTGCAGGAGTTTTTTTCCTTTCAGTTATCAGATGTTTCCAATGTTTCAGTTCTGATTACTCTATTTTACTAAATTATCTCTCATTCAACCTATCAATTTCCGACTAGCTTCGGAGAAAAGTTTTATTTCGAATGTTTTCTTCTTCCATGTTATTGATTGTCTCTCAGGATTATAAATTGAATGACAAAAATCAACTATTGCGCAAATCCGTTGATATTACAAAGTTAATAACAGAGATAACATATATCGGTATATTGAATACACAGTAAAAAACCTGTTTTAATCCACCTAGTGGTGTAATGATGGCTTTCTCATATCAATCATACTATCGTATATAACACTGTGGTATTCTTCACAATAATTTTCTTCGATTCTTAAAAGAATAACCGAAATCGGTTTGTTTGACCGTCTGCTGATAAAAACTATCAATTGGAAAAGATTTGAGGTCGATTTAGAAAATTGTTTAAGATTTTTCCCCATTTTCAGAGATGGTACACAATTTTAACACACTTTACCCTATATTTCCGGATCCATAAGTCGGATCCGCATGAAATTCAGGAATTACCCATGGTACCACAGGACCTTTCATTTGAACCTGAGCTTGTGAAAATCGGTCGCGCCATCGATGAGAAAAGTTAGAAAACATATTTTCTTTTTTTTGCACATTTTACCCCATAACTCCCGAACCGGAAATCGGATCCAAATAATATTCAGGAATTTTTTATGGGACTTCAAGACCTTTCAGTTGAACCTATGTTTGGGAAAATCGGTTCAGCCATCTCTGAGAAAAAAAATATTGCACTTATTTTCAAAATTTTTTGCACATTTTACCCCATAATTCAGAATCCGGAAGTCGGATTCGCATGAAATTCAGGAATTACGCATGGGACAATAGGACCTTTCATTTGAATCTAAGTTCGTGAAAATCGGTTGCGCCATCTATGAGAAAAGTTAGAAAACATATTTTCTTTTTTTTGCACATTTAGAACACATATTTTCATTTTTTTGCACATTTTACCCCATAAATCTCGAACCGGAAGTCGGATCCAAATAATATTCAGGAATTTTGTATAGGACCACAAGACCTTCCATTTGAATCTAAGTTTGTGAAAATCGGTTCAGCCATCTCCGAGAAAAGTTAGTGCAAAAAAACGTTACATACACACATACGCACATACACACACACATACACACACATACACACACACACAGACATTTTGCGTACTCGACGAACTGAGTCGAATGGTATATGACACTCGGCCCTCCGGGTCTTGGTTCAAAAGTCGGTTTTCACAGTGATTGCATAACCTTTCTATATGAGAAAGGCAAAAACACTTGATACTAATATTTCATACAATAAATTAATATTTTTCTCGGTAGCCGACTGCCCAGATCAACCAATATAATCGATTGATAATTTTAATAAATTATTAAAATAATAAAACGGAAATAATACACAATCAAGACACGCGTGAAATCTGTTGACCTTCATTTGGTGATTTAAAATGATTTTATAACAACTGTTTAGAATATGTCAATGCAATGAATCAACTATTTCGTCTAATTCCTATTCACTCGTTTATTTTGTATCACGTAATTTCATTTACAAAAAATAGGGAAGTTTTTATTCTTTACTCGATAGTATTGCAAATTTTTCTTTTCTTGAGTTTCCTCGAATAAGAGCTGTGAATCAAGACTTCCCGGGACTTCAATATAGAATATTGTTGAAACGTTCACTCTGGAAGTTAGTGAGTTTAGTGGTACATACGATACTGAGTCGCGCGCGAATAATACTAATACTGAAATTTTTACTAACAAATATCCTTCTCCCGTGACACTTATGGAGTGCGCTGTAGTATATACGGCCTCTAGTAACAACAAGTGTTGGACTAACATCCCTTCCCATTCTTTAGACGATCTAGGTTCGGGCCTGGCCGGTGCCGGTACTGATCAATGAATTCTGGAATTACCAGAAGATGTACATTGAAGGATGATTTACCAGTCCCAAGTCGGATCATCTAGAAACTCTCTGTACAATTTCAGCGAATCCCGATCAGTAACGGAGTAGCAACAAGGGGTGGTCACTCAAGCTCAAGCTCTATCTCACGTTGCGGTTGATAGAGTATGATTTGAAGTGATTTCAGATTTTTATTACATGCTGACTTAAAATGATTAATACTAATAAAATAGAAAATTGTATTCGAAAGCACTAGAGCAATTTTTACAATATTCAATTTATTAGCTTTTGTTTCAATAATGACTAAAATTCTCTCGGGAGTTTCATTTATATTTGTTATTTTACAACAGATGAATGGCGCTTGAGTCAAATCCTTTGTGTAATTTTAATTTTTGATTAAAATTTTAAGGCCGTTTATATTATTTGTCGACGATTTCTCTATGCTTAATTTTGGCATGTTATGTACTTTATTTTCATTGATTGATTCAAATACTTTTAGTTGATCAGGCTCAGTATGTAAAGAATCAAGAAGATTGTTCTCTTGCTGAATAATATTTTTATCATTTTGTTTTCCTGTGTTTGTGAATTTTCTGGTGTTCTGATTTGTTTTGTTTGTTCCATCTGCATTTTGTTGGTGGCGGCCGACATTTTTGGAATTAGATGCCGGCTCTAAGCTGTTTTCCACAAACATCACATTTCTGTTTGGATGTGCGTTGCTAAAATTAGTATTGGAGTTATTTCTCCAGTTATTTTGGTGTTGAGTTTGGTTTTGTGGATAGAACCGCTGATTAGGAGCGAAAGGAAATTGTCCGTAACCGAACATTTGTTGGGCCAGGTTATGCCATTGGTTAAAATTCGGTCGCATTTGGCGGGCTTGACTTTGATTTGCCTGAGTAGGCATTTGTTGGTTGTTTTGATTATTCCAACCACGCTGTGTCTGGAACCGTGGCTGAAAAAGCATATTGAAGAACGGTATCGGTTGTTGTTTAAATTACCTACCTTCGCCGTTATTTCTTTGCTGTGAGTTCGTTTTGTTTGTTTGCATTCATGCGACAAATACTTTTTCTTCGCAGGCCGGATTCACTTCCAGCACTTCATTTATTGCGGAAGCTAGGTCTGTGAATGTATCTGCTCGTATATTAATAGACGTTTTTCATTTTTTAGGCCTTTAGGGGAACCGTGGCTGAAAAAGCATATTGAAGAACGGTATCGATTGTTGTTTAAATTGCCGACCCTCGCCGTGATTTCTTTGCTGTGAGTTCGTTTTGTTTGTTTGCATTCTTGCGATAAATACTTTTTCTTCGCAGGCCGGATTCAATTCCAGCACTTTAATTATTGCGGAAGCTAGGTCCGTAAATGTACCTGCTCGTATAATAATAGACGTTTTTTTCATTTTTTAGGCCCTCGGCCATGTGTTTAATTGCTTCTTGGGCTACCTCGGCATGAATTTTTTTAGCTACATATACAGCTTCAAGCTGCGTAGCGAGAGTTTCGATTTCGTTTGTAAAAGAAATTATGTCAGACTTTTGTTTGCATAATTTGAATTTAGATTGCACTGCTACTACGGAGGCAGGTGCAATTGTTCTTAATTTGTCCACTATGGACTCGACGTTTTCAGGTTTGGCGGAAAATGCGTTTCGCGCTTTGCCTCTATGTTTTGATAGAATGATGCTAATAACTAAGTGTTTGTTATCGTTTGTCACCATTGTGTTTATAATATCCAGTGCATCGATGACACTGGTCAGGTTTATTGGATTTCCATCAAACTCCGGCATTAAAGCTGCCACAGTTTTAACGGTATTTTCTAGATTAATCATTTTGGTTTTTGCTTCACGGTTTAGTTCGATTAATTTCTTTGTTGCCAGTTTAAATTTAGGTAGTAGCGATGGTTTGGCATAGATTAATTTGGCATCTCTTAAAGTGAAAATTTTTCCGGAAAGGAATTTTGCTTCTCGGTTGATTAAATTGAAATCTAGACTCAAGATTGTTTTCTAGCTCAGCAAGTTTTTCGTTGATATGGTTTTACGCGAATTGTGCTTCGCTTATTTTTATTATAGTCCCGGGTTGGCGGTTCACTGCATAGGACGCTGGTCTTACAAGCCTATTGTTCGAGCCCCGACCTGGAAGGGTTCTTAGTGTCAGTGGGATTCATAGTACTAGCCATGCAATGATTCTGTACACTAAGAATCGGCTGCGAAGTCTGTTGAAAACAGAAAGGCCAAACTCCACAAAAGGAATGTAATGCCAAGACTTTGACTTATTTTTATTTGTAGAATTTTAATCGAATATGCTCTATTTGGAGATTTTCTAAAATTGCTTTCGATAGTTTTTAGTCCCATAAGTTTTTCTTCGCCGTGGCATCCACAATATAAAGTACTTTAAACCAAATACATTTCGAATATCATATTAGTATGCTGGTATTCATTAGTTAATCTAAGCACTGTTTTGCCGATGCATTCTGTTTCTTGCTAATAACACACAAATCTTGAGATTAAGGCGACTGCATGCGATTAATTCTAAAATGTAGTAGATATACCTCCTCAGATTCTCTAATGAACGAATTACAATGGCTTTAAGTGAAACAGAGAATTTACTACTTAACCATGGTATTTATTTTCAAGATCTTAAATGGCATGCTGCCTCGATATTTGTGTGATCGAATTAAAAGAGGAACTGATTTGCATAGGTACAATACTAGAAACGCATCTGATGCTAGAACACCAAGCTTTCTGTTAGCCAGATCGCAAAACTCATTATTGCAGAATAAGTTTTTTCAATTCGATGCCAAGAGAAATCAAACGCGCAAGGACATTGGTGGAGTCCAAAAAGTTATGTATTTCACATATAAAGTCCGCTTTGTAAGCAAATATTAGTTAGTTAGCTGAAATTTTTTATTGTTTTAGGTATTACGAAGATTTGTATATATTTGTATATATATATATATATATATATATATATATATATATATATATATATATATATATATATATATATATATATATATATATATATATATATATATATATATATATATATATATATATATATATATATATATATATATATATATATATATATATATATATATATATATATATATATATATATATATATATATATATATATATATATATATATATATATATATATATATATATATATATATATATATATATATATATATATATATATATATATATATATATATATATATATATATATATATATATATATATATATATATATATATATATATATATATATATATATATATATATATATATATATATATATATATATATATATATATATATATATATATATATATATATATATATATATATATATATATATATATATATATATATATATATATATATATATATATATATTTATATATATATATATATATTTATATATATATATATATATATATATTGTTATGAGTTATGAGACGTAATAAGTTACTGTGTTTTGTATGATGATGATGGATTTTTAGTTAGCAAATTAGCAGTCTACAAACGTTTGAGCCTCGGTAAAATTTATGAGCGACCGATTGCTTTCAACGAATTCTATAGCGCGACTCGTCAAAGAACACATGCCAGCTGGCAAGCTTCTTGGGATAAAGATGATCTGGGTCGGTGGATGCACTCAATTATTCCTAAAATATCGACAGAGGCATGGTTCGAGGGACTGGATGTGAGTAGGGATTTCATTCGTGTGATGTCCAGACTCATATCCAATCTTTACACGTTAGATGCACATCTCTTTCGAATTGGACTTTCCGAGACTAATCATTGTGCTTGTGACGAAGGCTATCGCGATATTGATCATGCGTGGAATATCGTGATGTCAGATCTCAATTAATAAATTCCTTCGGTATATCCAATGTTCATGCTTGTCGTGACCTTTCTTACAGGAAAATTCTTTATCATTTCATAAAGACAATTGAAGTTTTAATTCAATAATTGACCCTTTTGAGGATTAGTTCTGACTCCTACTGCGTCCATTAGTTTATCCAGTAGCAAAATTTTAATAAAAATTATGTATCAGCACTCAAAATAGGTTACGAAATCAACAACAAAATGTATAAAATTTTCAGCTTATTTTATCATTTATAGCAGTAAATCATTTGATTCATATAATATGATATGAATATGTTTTATTAAACTAAAATCGTTGTGACTATATTAGTAATATATTAGGATAAGAATTCTACGTAAAAGTGATGCTACGGCGAAGAAAAACTTATGTAAATTGCCTTAAGAAATAAACTTATTTATGAAAAAAAGGACAGTGAACTGTGATGCTTGAAGTATTTTTAAAAATATTTACAGTAACAATTCGTCACTTCCTCTTCATTTTATCTTTAAAAAAGTGTGACATCAGTCCCATCTTTACCCTATTGACTTACGAAACAAACGTATTTCTGAAAAATAAAAAAGTACGGGTGTGTAATGTTTGAGACATAACTAGATGTCGTGAATAGAAATAAAGCTGGCATTCTTGTTTTATAATCCCGAATATTAATTAGTTGATCAATTGTGTGAATTGTGCAAGCGTTCCCCTTTTCACTACTAGAATTTGAAACGATACACCTTCACTAAAGTACAGATTAGTTACAATAAACATTCTGATACACAATTACATATTACGAAATAATCGGTATAGTTCTTTATGTTGAAATAACGTTTTTGTTCGTGACGGAGAGTGACGAGTTGAGTTCGAATTCCGATGGATACCGTTGACTTCCGTCATCTATTTCCAGGCTGACCAGTTGTCCGCGGGTGCGGTACTGATATGTGTTCCGTTGCAGTCTTCTGCTTCTTCCGCTTGCGGTAGGAAGCTTTGTATTTCGCTTGGAGATGCCTCGACCGCACCATAATCAACACGTTGACAAATTGTCCTAGATTATCCTAGATTTGCATTACACGATGGTTTTAATTTCAAGAAGCAATCTTTATAGTTTTTTAGATAACATCTGGAGCCATTAAGGAAGGACTGATTACGCATAATGTTGTCTATTTTTCATTGTATTTTGCTGAAATGCAAACGACCACCAGCAGGATGATGCAATCGATCTTCTTTGAGGGGAAACTGGCTATGCGACCTGAGCTTATATGATTTTGTACCACGCAAAAGGTCTGCTTTCATTGCCGATTGCTCCTCTTGACGACCGAAGACGAAACGAGAGCACCTGAGCGTTTCACGCATTTTACTTGGTTTGTTCTTAATGATGTTGGTTCGAGAACCTCACCTCGACATCCAGTTTCGTCTGAAGCACTAGAAGAAATGAACGATTTTCATTTTTTTTGCATAAATATCTGTTTATTAATCTTATTTTTGTGTATTACATCAACGTTTTACAGTATAAGTTTTTTTTTACCCTTTGGCCTTTCGTTTTTGTTGTTCATACGATTCGTTATTAATAATAGGTGTTTTAGTTACTCTTGTTTTACATACTAATGTTTAATCATAATATTTATTTTAATTATTTATAAAATATCTACCTACTTATAACTATCCCTAACCTAATACGTACAAATTTTGAATTATTTGTATTTCAGAGATTGAGCACCTCTCTTCAAATTTCGTGCAGTATTGTTCGAATTTTCGTTCTAGTATATCCAGGGAGGCCATCTCATGTACTTCACTAGTCCAAGGGGGTAGATTTAGAATCATCTTTAAGATCTTACTTTGAATGCGCTGAAGCCTAAGTTTGTGCGTTCGTGCACAGCCTCGCCAAACAGGGACTGCGTATTCAATTGCGGGATAGATCATTTGTTCATAGACAGCCATCTGGTTCTTCAGGAACAGTTTAGATGTTCTACAAATCAGCGGATACAGAGACCTATTGAGTATGCTGCATTTTTGAATGATTTTGTCAACCTAGATAGATAACTTCGTCGGACCATTGGATGACCTCATCACCGAATCGTATTCGGCATTCATCTGATGGAACAAGTTTTGGAGATCTTGAATGTGGAAAAAAGATGAGTAAGTTGGTGAATGGTGGATCTTCCTTTCCGGAACCCAACTGTTCTTTCAGTAATATATCCTGTTCATCTGTGAAAGCAAGAATTCGCCTTTGTATTGACTTTTCAAACAGCTTGGAGAGCAAGCTGATGGGCCGATAGCTCTTGGAAAAGGAAGGATCTTTCCCCGGTTTCAAAACTGAACTTTAGCTAAAAAAACTAACTTTGGTGGGAAGTAACCAAGCTCCCAGCACCTGTTAAAAATATTAGCTAAGAAGACAAATGAGCGAATACTCAAATGTTTCAGCTCAATGTTGAATGTGTTGTCGAAACAGGGGGCCTTCATATTTTTGGATTTTTTCACAATAGCCATCAGCTCATTCGCAGTGACTCTACTTTCCTCAGGAACTAAGCTGTCTGATTGGTCAACCTCTGCTACGCTATCAGCATCGGCTCTTTCATGTGGACTAATAATGATGAGTCCTAAATTGTGAGAACACACACAGTGCTGGCCTGGCGCATTTGCCTTCTCTACTGGTGTGATTAAAGGTATTCCTTCAGCTGCGTCCTGGGGTGACATCAAAGGAGGAATAGGCTTCGGTTTTGTCTTAAGCATAGCCAGATCTCGATTCAATGATGCACACGTACCATCTCGAAGATTGGTCGCCATCACAGTTCACACATTTTACAGCGATGTCATCTAGTAGGCAATCGTTGGTATTGTGTAATTCGGCACATTTCCCGCACCGAATTTTTATGTGGCAATTCCTCGCTCCATGGCCGTAGTTCAAACAGTTCGTGCACTGTGTGACATCCCGATGTACTGGTTTATACTTTTGCCATTCGATGATTATATGGAATAAAGATTTGATCGTTTTCAGTTGACTCATGGTGATGGAGCCCTTCTCCAGATGAACCAACTACAGTTGATCTCGATACTTTTTGTCCGTGTTACGTCGCTTCATTTTAAACACCACCACAGGCTTTAATCCAGCCTCTGACAGTGTTTGCTTTAGTTCGGCTTCCATCATGTCGGCTAGTCCTCGAAGTACAACCTTCATAGGTTTGTTGGCGGCAATATCGTGTGTGAAGTATTCTGCTTTTGTCTGCTTCAGGTGCAATTCCACTCCTTTGTAGTGGTTCAAAACCGGAACAGTTATTTTGTAGCCTTCAGTACATAAACGGAGTGTTGCCTGTAGTCCTTTGCTGATCAGTGTGTTGAAATCCGAGCGTAGAGTTGGTAGGAAGCCCTACAGGTAGAAAGGCGGCATTTTTTTTCTTCTGCAGTTCCTCTTCGACATCAACTGGCAGATCAGCGTATTGATTGTTACTCAGCAAACGGTCGTTTACCTGTACATCACTTGGCTTCAGACGCTTAGCATCCTTTGGATCCTTCCCGTATCTATGGCGCGTTTTACCCATAGCTTGGGTAGGTAGAAGGCTGTGAATAAAAGATAAAACAAAATCGAAATTAGTCGTAGTAGGTTATTCGTTTATCCACATCGAGTGTTAGATGACGAATGAACGATTTTCAATCAGAGTTAAGTTTTTATACTCGTCCAGTCGGAACTGATATGTGCTTGACTACCTCAAAACCGTCGGCCGGGTGCGAAAAAGGCAAGCAAGCGTGATAATTTTCCTTATTATTCCTAAAAGATTTAGAAAACTTTGTTAGTCAGTTATTCTTGGTTATCTAACGCCGTTTAAAATTTAATCACAAATTCATGATCATATTTCCGATAGCTTGTATAATTTCTGTTGATTCAAATTGATATTGATTGATAATTTAGCAATAATATCTGCTGATTTTGGTATTAGTTGAAAATGTTGAAGGTAACTAATGTCGTTATTGAATCAATCAATTTTGTTGATTCGAACTAATATTGTCAGTTGATTTTAGTAATAATCACTCTTTGGTTAAGTAATATTTTTGCTGATTTGTACTAAATCTAACTATGGCTTTTAACCATAACTTTTGATAAACTGTGTAATTTTACTTCATTTCAGCTAGTTTAAAAAATATACGAATTCTAGCTTAATCGATCAAAATTTTTTACGGACTAAATTAATTAAAATTATTTCGGTTCTACGAAACTGGACTGAATCAACTGATTAATATGAGCATTTACTCAATGAAATCAGATGGAACAGGTTGAAGTTATCAACTTTAAATAAATTTGAACTAAATTTGAGGCATTTCGTATTTTGAACTTTTAGTAGTTTTCAACAACAAATTATTTGTTCTACGGTTTCAGAGAAGTTATGGGAACTCGAAATCATTCTCTGAATATATTAAATCTGAATCAAGACTAACCAACCGCGCAGTCGTAATCATAAGCAACCCTTTCGATGGATGGTCACCATGATGGTTGATATGCTTGTATAACACCAACGACATAATGTTAACAAGATATCCAGCTCTCAAATTTCTCGAACAAATCCTTGGAAACGTCTTTTTTGACTAGCATGCCGTCTTCAGGCGAGTCCGCATCGAATCTTGTACATAGAAGTAGTGGTGCGAAATTTCAAATTCGTACGCGACAAAATAGCAGCATTGCGCACCCATACAATTGACATGATATTTTGAAACCGTGCGATGACGTTGCTGAACTGAAGATTGATTTTGCTCCAAGAGATGGCATTTCACCAGAGTGATACACGCTGGCGTCAGATTCTTGTCCACACCGAGGATGCAAAAAACGAAGAATCGCACAAAGAGGAAAGCGCACTTCTTCTCAGTGTCGAATAGACAGCATTTGAGTGTGAGCTTGTGGTTAAAGCAGCTGGCGCGAGTGAAACACATTCTCTTCGCATGAATCGCTCACACGCGCTCTCGTCTAAATACACCCAAGTGACCACTGGCGCGTGATGGTGAGCGAACACTTCTGTGAACTTCAATTAATAGAGAGTAGATCTGGCCTTGCTATGAAAAATTTGCAAGGAAAACCGAAAATTTTACGATAAATTGTTTTATTTTGCTGATTTTGCGTATCCACGCTACTTCTACGCAAACCTTACAGCAGAGCGCTCACCGGCGTGTACACCTCTGTGAAAGTATCTGCATCCACCTCAGAGAATTTATTAGCTAATGCTCTAGCACTTTGGTGTGATTCAGTGGAAGAGGTAAAAGGAAATAAACAAACGCACTCATGATGCGTGCACACTTTATACAACAGTGGTGTATATATGTGAAAGAGAAGAGCTCTCGTTGAAGTTGTCAGTGCGAGGGGAGAAATTTTGCTTACTCTTCGTCACACAGAGGAGATGGACATCTCTGGCTCCAAGCTGACACGGTCTGATTATACTAACCTTTTGTAATGTTCTCTTCGACACTTCGAAAATACTAGACTTGTTATTTAGTTAACCATTGTAGTAAAATATTCGTCAGAAGTGATGGTGATGTTATCTAGATGACAAATTGAATAAAATCAAATGGCATTCCTCCATTTTCTCACCAAGTGTTACACCTACCTATCAACGTATTGATATCCTGCTATTTTAGTAATCAAAGTAAAGCTTGAAGATTCTTTAAAAATTACCTAGCCATATATTGACAAACATTCGTTTTTACATAAACACTATAAAATAACTTTACAATAAAGTTCAATAATAATATGATTCAAATCAACCGAGTTCACGAGACAAAACGTGTTGTTTTTTTACTGCGCATGTTTCTCAGAGATGGCTTAACCGATTTTAACAAGTCTAGACCCTTTTGAAAGCTATTGTTAGGCCATTGATCAAGATCGAAGATCAAATGTCTGTGACTTCTGGTTCAGGAGATATTATTTATTTATTTATTTATTATTGTAATATCCATCGGATACGAAATCTACATCTACATAGTCACATAACATTATTAAAAATAAAATACACATAATATAAATAAAAACAAAAACTAAAGGCTAGAAAAAATATCAAAACACAGAAGATCGTTTGACTTTACTTGCGAAACGACTAGATGATTCACCAAACTTAAAAAGATCTTCTACAGCAGTGAATGATCGAATGGCAGCGGTTATCGGTTCATTGCATCCAAAACTAGTTCTATGAAATCTTTGCTGAAGTAGAGTGACATTTCGCAGGGTTCTGTTCGGTACTCGAAAATTAATTTCGGATCGCAATTCCGGTGCATCGATTTCTCCGTTGATCAGTTTTGCAACAAATACTGCCTGTTGTATTTTACGGCGACGTAACAGCGATTCGATTCCGATTAGTTGACATCTATCGGAATATGGTGGAAGATTCGAGGGATCTCTCCACGGTAAATTCGGTAATGCCAACCCAACAAACCGCTTTGAACTCGTTCAATTCGCATGCACCACGAGAGCTGATAAGGTAACCAAACTGATGAAGCGTTCCCAAGAATAGGTCTTACGAGTGAGCAGTATAATACCTTCGAGCAATGAGGATCTTTAAAATCCCTTGCGATTTTTGAAATAAATCCCAACTGACGTGAAGCTTTTGAAATGAACAGTGATCGATGTGAATCAAAGGTCAGTTTTTCATCCAACAATACTCCTAAATCGCTCATCTGGTTAACTCTAGTCAGAACAGAGCCACCAATACTGTAATTGAATTTCACAGGATTCAAAGTACGGTGGAACGTAATCACCTGACATTTTGCCACGTTAATGATTAGCTTGTTTCTGTGACACGAACGAAAAATTCTAGTAGATATTGTAACCGCTGGCAAATCCTCTACGGTACGAACTACGAGGTACAATTTTAAATCGTCTGCATAGATCAATTTGCAGCCATTTTGCAAAGCAAATGAGACATCGTTGAAAAAAGGACGAAACAGTTATCCAACTTCACTCGTAATACTCTACCAGTCAGATACGATCTTAACCAGGACACGAGCTGCGCAGAGAAGCCGAGACGATATAATTTACAAAGAAATATTTCGTGGTCAATTTTGTCAAATGCTGCTTTTAGATCAGTGTAGACAACATCCATTTGAGTTTTTTTCTTCCATGCTAGCGATACACTTAGATTCGTCGAAACTGATCTTCCTGGTATAAATCCATGTTGATCAAATGAAACGTAATTCCTCACTCGATCTAATATGGCACCACTTACAATCATTTCAAATAGTTTAGATGAGGCAGAGAGACTGGTAATCCCACGGTAATTAGCAACATTTCGCCGATCGCCATCTTTAAATATGGGACAAATGTACGATTGCTTCCATATGCACGGGAATTTTGCCTGCTCAAAAGATTGACTAAAAATTGTACTCAATGGTTTAGCCAATGCACCAATACATCGATTCAAAACAACTGCGGGTAAACCGTCTGGCCCGGGAGAGTATGAGCATCTCAGAGGTAACGATGAAAGTATTCAAACTAATTAGGTCAGCAGGAATATCAACAACAGCAATTTCCGTCTCTTCATTTGAAGTCAGATTACTATAAAACACACCAGCGAAATGCCTGGCAAACAATTCACAAGATTCAGAAACTTGATGATTGGGCAGCCTCATCCTCGAGGAAAACATTCGTAGGTACAGATGAGTTTTTCCTTTTCGAATTAACGAATCGCCACGAGGGTTACGTCTTAGACTAGTCTGCATGCGAAGTATATATGCTTTGTATAAACTAGCATTAAGAGCACGATAAGCATTGGCAGATCGATGAATGTTAGCAACGTTGGAAGCATAACGTCGTCGAAGCAATTTGCGCTTATTTGCATTACGATCTCGTTTTAATTTGCGTAATTCTAATGTGCTCCAAGCAGGAGAAACGGGTTGCCTAACACGAGGTACATTTGACTCAAGCCAACGATTGATTTCGTCGCAGAAGATATCTGCCATGTCGTCGACATCACCGGTACCAAACAATATTTCCCAATCGACATTGTTAAGATGATCGGACAAAGCAAAGAAGTCCACCAACCGATAATTCAAAGAACGTGAAGCACTGCTATCGCTAATCGTCGGCAATTGGGTACTATCCGCAATCGTGAACAGCTGAATGGTTAGCGGTGGATGATGATTGTCCACGGGAAGCAACGGGTTAGGACAACGATCTACTACACAATTGTTAGATCAAAACAAAAGATCGAGTGTTCGGCCTAGCGAATTATACACCAGATTCCTCTGTCTGAGACCAAGGAATTTCATTCCATCAAGCAGTGTGTGACTAGCAGGTGGCAATTGTGAGGTACAGCAAACAATGCTATTGTTGCTCTTACTCCACTACATGCGAGGCTGGTTATACACACAATAACTGTATCGTCGTTCGAAGTTTGATCACACAATTCGTTCAAAGAATCAATATGCTCATTGATCACGTTTAGATCCTGGCTTCGATCCGGGGGAATGTAAATAGCACATATGACTAGTTTTTTACCTTTAATTTTCGTGGCGATAGATATTTGTTCCAAATTCTGTCCAGCCATCGTGTGTATCGCTTTACTAGTGTATCGCTGTGCCACAGCTATTAGCACGCCACCGAAGCGCGATTTATTACTGTTGCGTTGACAACATTCGCATCGAAAAACGTTGTAGGCCGTCCCAAATAACTGCAGAGAAGTTATGCAATCGTCAAGACCAGTTTCAGTCATAATCACCACGTCAAAGTCACATTCTGCAGAATTCAGGAACAAGTAATCTATTTTTGTCCTCAGTCCTCTAACGTTTTAATAGTAGACCATGATATCATTGGAAGATAGTGGCTGCAAAGGACAATCATTGAATGCAGATAAACCGAACGATGCGTTCAAATACTCGCCTCTGGTGGGGGCCCGAAGGCACCCACCGTCCACTGAAAATCGCGTTGCATTTAAACCATTTCCGCTACTACTAATTATTGCTGTGTTGGGATCGTTGGTGGTGGATCGTTGGTGAATGGCCGTCCTATTGTGTTTTTTGAAATCTCAACAAACTCTCTAAATAGTAAACCGGTTGGCCAGCACGCAGCGTTGAGAGCTTGCTGCTTGTATGCTGGATCCAGACCAACTTTGAATGAGATGTAAGTCATGTTTGATGTGTCTGATGTCCTTTAGGTACAAGACGAATAACATCAAAAGGGGCTTCTAATTTCAAACAGCGAGCAACTATCTTCTGCACATCCTCATTACTGATCAACGGCTGGAAGCCCGATAGGTAAAGCCAAAATTTAGGTTGTTATGCCGGGGGTGTTACGAAAGGAGCAGACAGATCACCAAAATCAATTTGGTTAGTACCACGATTCGCATCTGGACGAATTGCTTCACCATTTTCACCACGACGACGCTTCGCATTGTAAATTGGCCATATAGGTATCCGAGCAGGCGGCTTAGAACTTGAACTATTTGAGATACAGTCAACTTTTTTGCTAAGCGTTTCGACAATATCAGTGAGTTTTTTTTTATTCAATAATTTTTAAGGCACACTGCTTAAGCTCTAAGGTGCTAAGGGCTTTTTCTATTTTTATTAACGACTAACTTAAAACTAGGATAGTAAAAATGGATAATGTTGTATTGGGGTCGCAGTGGTCGACTTTGGCAGATCCAGCCTTCAGTTGGCGATCGCCACCGGCCGGTGGATGGAATATGTCATGAGTCTTCCAGATGACGTTGGCCGCGTCGTTCGGTCCGTGCGGGTCCGCGGGAAACACCCCCAGGCTACGAATACCCGGCGGGTGGCCCGCATGACTAGAGCGGCCTTCCGTGGGCGATGATGGTGATGTTACAGAAGAGAACGAAAAAAATAGAGAAGTAAATATTGCGGAAAACGAAGTAAAATACGGATATGGGAACGAAATGGCTAAGAACGACAGAGATCTAATTAGTTGACATCGAGATGGAGAAGAGGTGGGGATGGGGGAAGCGAAAAGGTTAGTGACAGCAAAAAGATCTTGTTAGTTCCGATGAAGATGGTGGACAGATGAGGAATCGGGATAATCGGCGGAAGTTATTGTCGAACCTGCAGTTGAAAAATTATTCTTAGCCACAGTTGAAACAACGTCGATAAATAGGAGGAACTTTCTAAGCCAGATGTAACAGATTACACTTGTATATTATTGTGTTTGAGAAACTGGTATATCAGAAGCATATATGAATTATCCCGACTCGCCAACACATCCCGAACCGGAACCACAGGCGGTCTACCTCGGGCCCTGAGGGATTCCAGTAGCTTCGACCTGGCGTCGCGATACTCTACGCACGACCACACGACATGCTCGATGTCCTGATAACCGTCGCCACAGGTGCAGAGTCCGTTCTCCACGATCCCGATACGCCGGAGATGTGCGTTAAATGTATAGTGATTTGACATGAGCCGTGACATAACGCGAATGAAATCACGACTCACGTTCATCCCCTTGAACCAAGGTTTCGTCGATACCTTAGAGATAATGGAGTGTAGCCATCGTCCTAGTTCGTCATTGCTCCATGTAGTTTGCCAACTTTCGAGAGTTTTCTGACGAGAAATACTGAAAAATTCATTGAAGCATATTGGTCTTTCATAAATATCACCTTCTATTGTGCCAACCTTAGCCAATGAGTCTGCCTTTTCATTGCCCGGAATGGAACAATGCGAAGGGACCCAGACTAAAGATATTGAATAAGACCGTTTAGATAAAGTTCGCAAGTGTTCCCGTATTTTCCCCAGGAAATATGGGGAATACTTTCCTGGCTTCATTTCCCGGAGAGCTTCTATTGAGCTTAGACTGTCCGTGACAATGAAGTAATGGTCTTTGGGCAAGGTTTCAATGATCTCGAGGGTGTACTGAATAGCAGCTAATTCTGCGACGTAAACTGAAGCCGGATCACTGAGTTTGTACGAAGCGGTGATGTTCTGATTGAAGATACCGAAGCCTGTGGACTTGTTGATGTTTGATCCGTCAGTATAAAACATATTTTCACAGTTGACTGTCCTAAATTTGTTATTGAAAATATTAGGGGTCACTTGAGGGCGTACGTGATCCGGAACTCCACAAATCTCTTCCTTCATGGATGTGTCGAAAAACACAGCAGAATCAAAAGTATCCAAAAAATAAGCACGGTTGGAAACAAACGAAGAAGGATTAATATTCTGAGCCATGTAATCAAAATACAAGGACAAAAAACGGGTTTGAGAATTAAGCTCAACTAACCTTTCGAAGTTTTCAATCACCAGAGGATTCAAAATGTCGCATCGAATGAGCAAACGATATGAGAGATCCCAGAACCGGTTTTGCAATGGAAGAACGCCCGCCAGCACTTCGTATGAGTCGATTACATACAACCCAAGGAAACACGCAAACAACGATACTGGATTCTTTCCAGCTTGATGAAGTGAGTGTTCGCCGCGGGTCGGAAGCAAAAGCATCCATATTCCATCACGGACAATATCGTTATTTGATACAACCTGATCAGGTCTCCTGGTGGGCACCCCACCATGATCCGGTTATTGTACGAAGAAAGTTGATTCTCTGCTGGCATTTTTGTTTCAGATACCTAATGTGACATCCCCATGTGGCTTTGGAGTCGAACCAGACCCCGAGATATTTGAATGTGAAGACCTGAGCTATGTTTTCACCCCCTAGTTGAAGCTGTAGTTGTGCTGGTTCTCGCTTCCTCCAAAATACAACCAGCTCAGTTTTCTCCGTAGAGAACTCGATACCCATCTGAAGAGCCCATGATGACAAGTTGTCGAGAGTATCTTGTAATGGTCCTTGGAGATCTGCAGCTTTGGGTCCTATAATAGACACAACGCTGTCGTCGGCAAGTTGTCTTAGCGTGCAAGATGTGTTGATACATTTATCGATGTCGTTCACATAAAAATTGTATAAAAGGGGGCTTAAGCATGAGCCCTGAGGAAGACCCATGTAGCTGAATCGTATTGTCGACAAATCACCATGCGCGAAGTACATGTGTTTCTCAGACAATAGATTATGTAAAACGTTGTTCAAAACTGACGAAAGACCATGCTGATGCAGCTTCTCAGATAGGATATTTATAGAAACTGAATCAAGAGCCCCCTTAATGTCTAGGAAAACTGATGCCATTTGTTCTTAACCAGCAAATGCCATTTGAATTTCTGTTGAGAGCAACGCAAGACAATCATTCGTTCCATTGCCCCTGCGGAAACCAAATTGTGTATCTGAAAGCAAACCATTAGTTTCGACCCAATTGTCTAGACGAAACAGAATCATTTTTTCGAACAATTTCCGGATACAGGAAAGCATAGCAATAGGCCGATACGAATTGTGATCGGAGGCTGGTTTTCCTGGTTTTTGAATGGCGATAACTCTTACTTGTCTCCAGTCGTGTGGGACAATATCACCCGTGAGAAACTTGTTGAATAAATTCAGCAAGCGCCTTTTGGCGGGGTCAGGCAGATTTTTCAACAAGTTGAATTTTATTCTGTCTAATTTCGGGGCTTTATTGTTACATGACAAGAGTGCAAGTGAGAGCTCTACCATCGAAAACGGTGTTTCGTTTGTATTTAGTGTCGCGGCGCGGGAGATCTTCTGTTCCGGAACAGAGTCTGGGCATACTTTTTTTAGCGAAATCGAATATCCAGCGGTTGGAATATTCGTCGCTTTCAGTCGTGGTGTTATGATTGCGCATTCGTCGGGCTGTGTTCCAAAGAGTGCTCATAGATGTTTCTTTCGTTAAGCCATCTATAAACCGACGCCAGTAACCGCGTTTCTTGGCTCTAATCAAGTTCTTAGTTTTAACGTCTAACATCGCGTAATTCCGGTAATTATCCATTTTTTCTGAATATTTTATACGCGGAGGCTCTCTCCGCGTTTAAATTTGCGCACTCTTTGTCCCACCACGGGTTGGTAGGACGGATGTTAGTTTTTGCGCCGGGTACACGTTTCGTCTGAGCTTGAATCGCAGTATCGAGAATCAAGCCAGCCAAAAACGTGTACTCTTCCTCCGGAGGAAGTTGTTGAGTTCTTTCAAGTTTCTCAGATATCGAGGTCGCATAGCTATTCCAATCAATATTTCGTGTGAGGTCATACGAAACATTGATTGTCTTCGATGGTTTTGAGCCGCTGGTGATTGATATTACGATCGGTAGATGATCGCTACCGTGGGGATCAGGAATTACCTCCCACGTGTGATCCAACCGTTGGGATGTCGAGCAAAGGGATAAATCCAGCGCACTTGGTCTTGCTGGTGGTGCAGGAATCCGTGTCATTTCTCCCGTATTCAAGATTGTCATATTGAAGTTGTCGCAATTATCATGGATCATAACTGATCTGCTATCGTCGTGAAGACAGCCCCATCCCGTACCGTGTGAGTTAAAGTCTCCAAAAATCAACGTCGGTGCGGGAAGGAGCTCTATGATATCACTGAGCCGCCGATGCCCAACCAAGACTCTAGGAGGAATGTAGATGGAAGCAATACAAAGGTCCTTACCTTTGATTGTAACATGACATGCGACAACTTCAATACCTTGTATCGAGGGGAGGTGATTTCGATAAAAAGAATAGCACTTTTTGATCCCCAAAAGTACTCCTCCGTAGGGATCATCTCGATCCAGGCGAATAATATTAAAATCGTGGAAGTTTAAGGATATTTCAGAAGTTAACCAAGTTTCGTACAATGCTAATGCGTCACATTTCAGATTTTTTACTAGAAATTTAAGAGAATCTATTTTTAGGATGATACTTCTGCAATTCCACTGTAAAACAGTGATTAGATCCGTGACCTCGGTGGATGATTTAGCCATCGAAGGATACAATCGCTGAGAGAAGGGGCCAATTTGCAGTCAACTCCTTCAAATATGTTTTTACTGTTGGCATGAAAGCAATTAAAATGCTTCTAAGAGGGTCTGAAATATTGAAAGTTGTAAAACTCCAGTCCACAACATCAGAGAACTTGATAAATCCAGCACCTAGTTGTTTCTCTGGTAGATTTTCTGGGACGCTGGGGGATTTTGTAGTCCCGGGAAGTCGTGGGAATTCCATCTCGGAATTGAGTTTTCCGAGACCAGGAGCTTTTTGCTTCGGTGGTGTGTCCCGATTCCCGTTAGCTGTAACTTTTCGAAGCCCTTCGGAAGACACCTTCGAACCCTTACTAGGGAGCTTATGAGAGGATTTATTTATTCTTTTTCTACAGCTATGAGGGACCGCCGAAGATGGACCTTCCAAAGGGTCGTCAGAATCGCTCTTGTCAGTTGACAAGCAGGCATATGGGTTCGTTGTCTGTTTAGGACGGGTGGCACTTTTAAGACCCTCCTTGCAGTAGAGACACTTTTCAGCATCCTTATCGTAAGAGCCATCTGCATGAACCTCCCCACATTTAGCACAACGTGGCTTATTGCTGCAATGGGTAGCTGTATGCCCCAATTGTTTGCAATTAGTACAATTCATTACTCGAGGTACAAAAAAAGAACAGGCAGACGAACCCGGTCCAAGGGGATGAAGTTGGGAAAAGCCGATCCGGCGAAGGTCACACGATACGAGTCTGATTGGAGATAAGACTTTGTTCCATCCCCTGCGATCGATACTGAATGCAATCGCTTGCAGTCCAGTATCTTGACGTTCTTAAGTGAGGGGTCCTTAAAACAACCCGCCCCGTACAGAATGTCCTCGCAAATCAAACTCGAATCGGTGACCACACCGTCGATTTCGACTTCGCGAGCTGGCACGTAGACGCGGTACTCCAGCGTAAAAGGATCCTTTTGAACAAGCTCATTAGCCTGTTTTGAGCTGGTAAACAAGACCCTGAGCTTGTCTGGCCGTATTCTATCAATACTTTTGATGGTATTGTATCGCGATGTCAGGTCCCGCAATATTTTTAAAATGTTTAACTTTTTTTCTTTCGATTTGGTCCGGAAATAGACCGCGTAAGGCCCGGCCGGTAGTGCGAGCCCATCCGGATAGCTCTTTATGCGAGACTTTTTACAGTCAAGGGAAGTCTCCATTTGATCATCGGGAACGGGGGGGGGGGGGGGGGTCAGGATTTAAATTAGACATAGAATGACTCGGGGAGAAATAGAACAGTCGAATGCAGGAAGGAAAAAAAAAACTAAATATTAATGATACTTAACTTAAATCCAACGGGGGCCACCAAGGCCCAGCCCTCGTCGATCGGCGTATCGTCGCTTCGATGGTGTGCAAAAAAGGAGGAAGAGGAAAAAGCACACTCTTTTGTAATCCGCTTAGTATAATCACAATGGCCACTGAGATCTGGCCTTGATCGATCAAACAATCACCGGCTAACGGTACTGTTTTGATCGTCCGCTCACAACAATGCACTGCTTCAGTGTATAATGTGCAAAAAACCTCTCACAGAAAAAAGCACTATTGTCTATTACACAATAGCGATATAATCTAGTTTTGGCCGTCCGGTCACGTTATCACACACGGTACTGGTTTTCAACGCTTTCGCAGTAAACACAAAGCACGTCCGTTCGCTCGGAAGGTTGAAATGGTAATGAATATCAGTGAGTTGCTGTATCTGCGTGTCAATATTGGTGTTGCAAGTAGTGGTGGGCACAGTGTTTACATTCAGGTCCGAAATGTAAGCACAAATGCTTCTGCCATTTAGCAGGTCTCTGTAATTTGTGCAAATAAACACTGCTTTACCTTGAGCAAACACCTCTTTACATGATCGTAAATTGAATCCACAGCAATTTTGACTAATATGGAAAGGAGTCTCACATAAACCACAACGTATTGGTTCCAAGTCGTTGATGTCATGGTGACACTCTCCGCATTGTTTTTTTTGCCATGTTTGTTTTGATCTACGTTCGACAGCGAGCTGATATCAAGATGACACAATTTGTTTCACAGAGCGAAGAACGACTATGTCAGCGACTGGTGCTAACGGTCGAAAGCACGCCACAAATTAGCCGGAAAACAGCAAAACGCGAATAAACGGCAGTAAACTCGATGAATACTTCAATCACTTGCGGAAACGGATGAACAGCCGGTGACGATGAAAATAGAACGGAAACAAATCCTTTCTAATAGCACTTGAAAACCGCAAAAACAGAGTCAACAAAGAACACTCGCACTGGTCCAGTTGAAATACACGGAGAAAAAATAATGGTATAAGGGACGTAACCGACAAAACGTGTTGTTTTTTTACCGCGCAAGTTTCTCGGAGATTGCTTAACAGATTTCAACAAGTCTAGACCCGTTTGAAAGCTATTGCTAGGCCATTGATCAAGTGCAAAGATCAAATGACTGTTCCGGAGATATGATGGTATAAGTGACGTAACCGAAAAAACACGTTGATTTTTACCGCTGGGTAAAGGGTGCTGCCCAGCGGTTAGTTTGAAAATTCTCGATCTTGAAAAAGCACCATAGGGCGGTAATGTCCTTACAAATGAAATGGATTAGGGAGCCCTTACCCTACATGGAATTTCCGAAATCGAATTTTTTTTGTCTTGAATACGACTTACTTTACTATGGGGCGCCTTTTCAAAATGTACCCTGTACAAGAATTAGCAGAACTTTATCGCGAATATCTCTTGATGTACTTAACCTAACAACATAATTTTTCTACAAGCTATCGGAAATATGATCAGGAATTTGTGATTAACTTTTCAACAGCGTAAGATAACCATAAATATTTAAAATACAAAATTTTCTAAAACTTATGGAAATAAAGAGAAAAAATCATCACGCTTACTTAACTTTTTCGCCCGACCAATGACGGTTTTTAAGTAGTCAAGCTTATATCAGTTCCGGTTATCTATGGACGAGTATAAAAGGTAAACTTTGATTGAAAATCGTTCATTTTATTTCCAGTTAAGACGGAACTGGATGTCGAGGTGAAGTTCTCCTACCAACATCAGTAAGAACAAACCAAGTATAATGCGTGAAACGCTCAGTTCGTACTTTCATTTGGACTTCGATCGTCGGGAGTAGCATCCGTCAGTAATGAGAGCAGACCTTTTGCGTGGTATAAAAATCGCAGAGCCTGTTTCCCTTCAAAGAAGATCGACTGCATCATCATGCTGATTATCGTTTGATTTGGAGCAGAATATAACGAAAAATGGTCAACAATGAGAAACATGATGCAAAATCAGCCCTTCTAATGGCTCCAAATATTATCTAAAGAACTATAATGATTGCTTCTTGGCAATTCGATAATCAAAACCATCAGTATAGTGCGAATCTGAGACAATCTGATTAGCTTTGTGCAAAATTCGCAACAGTGTTTAATATCTTAGAGGAGTACATAATTTGGCCCTTCTGAATACCAGAAATTCATCCCGTACTGCCTTTATATAGTTTCTTTCACTGAAATAATCAAATCCAAAATGAAATAATCGACATCAAAATTCTGTATGTTGCTATTAAAAACCATAATTAAATACCCAAAGAATTATGCAAAATTTACCTTCACTATACTGTATACGGTACATTTTTAAACCAGTTGTGGTTTGTAGTAGAACTTTCTGCTGATTTGCTAAACCGACTCAGAATAGATTCGAACTTAACTCGTCACTCTCCATCACGAACGCCTTCATAAAAGGTTTTTTTCAGAACCACCTTTATTTTATCATAAAGAACTGTACTGGTTATTTCGTAATATTTTATTGTTTGGCAAAATGTTTAATGTAACTAATCTGTACTTACTTTTTTCGTTTCAAATTTTAGAAGTGAGAAAGGGGAAAGCTTGCACAATACACACAAACGATCAACTAATTGATATTCGGAAGTATTACGAAAGAGTGTCAGTTTAATTCGTATTCACGACATCCAGTTATGTCTCTGACAATACACACTCGTACTTTTATGTCAAATATTTTAAAATTTCATGAAACGTCGAGATTTAGTGTTCTCTCAAAAAAAGATTTAGTGTTATCTAAAAAAATCAAAACCAAAATATTGCACTACAACACTCTCAGGTTCAAAATGTCAGATATCTTCTTAAAAAGAGCATAATGCCAGCTATGAGACAACAAAAGATATTTTTAGAAAAAGTTTGGAATCATATCGACGTTTAAAATTTGTTGGATCGTTTTCGTTACCTTTTGTTACTATTTAGACATTGGCCCTTATTCTGCGAGTCGAGCGAGGTGACTCGACAAATCTCACCTCGCTGTCGCATGACTGTAGTCACCCTATTCTACGAGTCGACTCGAGTGACGTGAGAGGTTCATTTCATGGTGAGTGAGACGATGAAGCTTAAGTGACTGGCGATTCATTTTCCCAAACGTCAACGAAGAAAAACATGGCCCAGTGTGGTAGGAGAAAATCTTTCAATTAGGTCAAAACCCTGTTTTAAATTTCTTTATTGTAATTTTGTTACCAAACGCAACCCACAAGAGTCATTTGTGTAAAATATTTATATATATATATATATATATATATATATATATATATATATATATATATATATATATATATATATATATATATATATATATATATATATATATATATATATATATATATATATATATATATATATATATATATATATATATATATATATATATATATATATATTGGATTACAGTTTGTAGCGTTAAAACGGCTATACATTGTGAAAATCCCCTGACTGGTGTCAGAAGTGGGATAGTAGTGAGTGTGAAAATAAAAGTGATTGGCGTGACAGCTCTAGTAAGCCGTTCACGTTCAGCATTAGCCCGCGACCGTGCGGAACCTTCGAGCACCGCAACGACAACGATTCCTTGGAAGCTGCTCACGTTCAGCATCAGCACGAGACCAACTGGATCCTTCGAGCACCGCAGCGAGAGCGAGCCTACAAGACGACAACGACCAACCCGCTCACTCCATAGGGATCAATGCTACAAACCTTACTGTAAGTAGTTGAATCCTATTTTTCACGTGTATAAAAATGGCAGAGACGCGTAATTCTGAGATCGAGCAATTGAAGGATTCAAAGTATCGATACCTAGGGTATCGGGATACCAAAATTTTGGGTATCGATACAAGGTATCAAAAGGCAATAAAGTATCGATACCTGTAAGTATCAATTGATACTTGAGCAGCAGCAGGTTTTTCCATAAATTTGTTGTGAAACTAGTATACGAATATTTCTTGCCATATAGATTGCACTTCGCCTTTGGTGACTTTTGATCCATGTCAAAGAATTTCACATTTCACGTTTTTTCTCAAAAAAAATCATATCATAACCTTTATGTCCATACACGGATACTACACTAAAAGCCAATTCTTATTGAACATTTAGGAGTTTCGTTGGTTTGTGCAAAAGCACATATTCTTTTTCTTCGGCTCGTCAGAGCTAATTTTGTGGTTTAAATTGAACTACTATTACTATTACCACGGGACCAGGGACGGACGGAACGGAAGCACCAGGCTCGCGCATGTATTGGTATGACGGGTATGACTAGCTGTCGTTGAAATTCGTACTCGACAACCTCGCGTCGTCCCACAAGTGCAATGAGTGTGAAATATTGAAATGTTTGAATCTTCTGAGAGTATGGCCTTTATGTGCCTGTTTTGTTGATGGGTTTCGCTAATTTCACTTTCTTTCAGTGCACTTGTGGGACGAAGCGAGATTGTCGAGAACAAATTTCAACAACGGCTAGTCCACGTCATACCAATCCATGCACGAGCCTGGCGCTTCGTCAAATCCGAAGAAAAAAAAGTTCAATTGGGGACGGGTATAGCGGGATGGGTTAGTCGATGCCTTTCACGCAGCCTACCTGAACATTCGATTCCCAACCCTGAACATAGTCTTAGAAAGTTTTTCTGGCCCGAAGTGGCGAATGCCCTTAAGGTTAAAGCCTCTGTCATTGAAACAAAAAAAAATCCATCGTAATGGGAATTGACTTTAATCCGTTGCGATACTGTAAGTATCGAGACCAAAAGTATCGATACTAACAGTATCGCTCTGATGCTATATCGATACCAAAAATACCCGATTTTTGAAAATAAGTATCGATACCTCAAAGTATCGACTCGGTATCGGACATCCCTAGTTGCTCTCACAAAATAATTCATAGCGAAGCAACTATCTTCACGAGGCTGGATAGTGCTGAGTATTATATATTCAGTTTTCGCCAACAGACTGATAACTGACTCTTAAATGTTGAATGTTTATACGAGCTCAGAACGCGAGCTGCTGCTAATGATTAATTTATGCCACGAACACTGTTCCATATCAATTATTCAATCCGTGTCAAGTTAATCGAGGATAAGAATTCCTAGTTATACTCGAATATTATAAACAGAAGTAGCAGGAACGCAGGCTTAGTGATGGCGATCTGGCGATCTCAGCAAATACTGCGAACAAACAAGCGCTTTGTTTGCTGGATCCTCGAGAAAAAACTAACTCCTGCACCCTTGTTACTTCTATAAATAAAATTCCTGCTAAATAGTGTTTGATTGGGTTTAATAAAAATAGTGCATGAGAGTAAATCAACCCGCTGGATAAAAAATACGTCTTGTAATCAATATCCAGCATGAAACATTTGATTGAAATTTCATTTGGGTGTTTCAATGACTTGTTGAGAGCTATAAAGAACCCATGTCCTTATTACAGCAAAACCTTCGACAATTGAGAGTCAGTCATCAGTTTGTTGGCATAAACTGAATATATAATCTTCAGCACTATTCAGTCTATTAGAGATAGTTGCTTGCTATGAATTGTGGGGCTAGACATTCTCTGTTAACGGGAGAAGGAGAATCTGTGGTATGGGTGAATATTTTTCGCTCTCTTCCTTTCTCGTGCATGGACAGCCTTTCCAATGAAACAACAAAGCTCACGCTTCCGGAATTCAGGAGCTTTGTATGGGACCGTAAGACTTTTCATTTGAATCTGAGTTTGTTAAAATTATAAGAGAAAAGTGAGTCTCAACACACACACACACACACACACACACACACACACACACACACACACACACACACACACACACACACACACACACACACACACACACACACACACACACACACACACACACACACACACACACACACACACACACACACACACACACACGAGCCGAGCAAAATGGTTAGAACAAATGTAGATTGAAGTGTCTTACCTTCCGCGTTGAAATCACTTCATTAAATGACCAATGTTGCATTGTTTCGTGTGTATTAGGGTCAAGAAATAATACTCCTCTTCTGTTCAAAGCAAGGATGAGTTCTCTCCACATAGGACCAATTTCTTCAGCAGGACTTTCTTCGGACCATACTCGTTTAACTGCGAAAAAGCTACTACCAAATAGTGGCCATGAGGATAATACATTTAAAAACTGTGCTTTCACTTGAATCGGGCTTAGGCCAGCGATCGATGGCCAGGCTGACTGAACCAATGCAACCCACTGGGCGGGGCGTAGTTCTCGCAATGATAAAGCAGGCTTAGGTAGAAGAAACTTAATTTCTTTCATTGCTGGTAAATGATTCAAATCTGCAGCTCTGTGTAATATTGCAGCGATTCGTGCCATGTCACGAACGTAGTCAGGTGTGGGCCCTCCTCCACTGGGCAATTCTAACAGTAATCCTTCCAAGTAATCTGGCGCAACTTGATTGAACAGTACTTCTACGTATAAGGGCGTAGGCGCTGGATCTCGCTTCAAGGGAAAGTGCCACACAGAGCGGCAAAAAATAAGATAAAATGGTTGACCCGACTTCAACAATTCAGTTGTTACATCAAGTATGTATTCATCGGCTGCGAGTGGCATCGTGAACGCATCACCTTGAACAATGCAATATAAAGAGAATTCTTGTTGTTCTGCATGGACTTCGATTCCCAGCAGAGAGCATAATTCTGATATGACATCTTCAACCACTGTTGAACATCGTGTGTTAACAATTCGCTCTGCTCCACCTGGTAACCGATAAATTTGTCTCCTAGCAGACCTAAGGAAATAAATTTTTATAATACATTTAACGTGAATATAAATTAATATTATTTTACCGTCCGGCTGATACTGCTGTTACTTCTTCTACGCTTGGAACATTTTTACGACCACCACACCGCGCCGTTTTCCGTAAATTTGTAAGGCATACAGCTGCCGTCCCATGGCATGGTTTTCGTCGATCCGATGCTGCAGATGTGAGGTGTTCAATCAAGTATGGGCGTAAGGCATCTGAGCATCCAAAATATGCCGCTAGTATACTTAGAAGACGCCAGGCTCGTTGTGCAGATTCTGGACACGAAGAACGGTTGGCAGTGGTTTGTTTGATCAGCTGACAGTATACTTCATCTCGCAACGTCAAATGTTTGTGACAGTGCTGTGTAATAATTGAAATAATAATTAAATTAGGACTCGTTGGAAAATATTGAATATTCTATAGCATTAGTAGTTGAATTTGTTATCCCATAAAAAAAACTCTAACATCGGATGTTTTTGAAAGGTTTCATATATAACTCATATATTCGACAGGTATTCAAATCATGGCCATCTATAAAAATTGAAGAAATTATTGAAAATTGTATCATCGTTAGAGCAAATTCAGCAACTGCAAGAATCATATGGGTGGTCTATAATGTAAATGAAACTGAAACAAACGTATCCCCAGCAATCCGTTTTAATTTTATTTATTCGACCAGTTCTACTGTCAAATTTAAAACTGGTATACATTGCCGTTCTATTTTTTCTATATAGTGGTTTTCAGCTTGACATAGAATGCGACGGAATCGTCGCAGGATTGCGAAATAATGAGCGTCAGAACCACTGATGCCAGGTTTGCGGATTGATATGTAAATTTGAAATTTCGTTTGTTAGCAGACTTTGCAATTAAGCCGACTTTTTTGCAGATTTTCGAAATTTTTATAAACAATCATCCATTTTAATGACTTTTGCTATTACTGTAGGGTTTTCGTTTGGTTTTTTCGTCATACTTCTAAACATTGAGGTCGCATAGGACCATTTCTAATACGCAGACGCCTAAAATTTCACCTGGCATCGCTGCCAGAAAATTGGACAGTTTTTTTTAACCCCTTCGCTGTCTGTTGTATTGAAATTAACTAGCATTAGAGCCAAAAGAAAAATTAATCGGCTGTTGGATTGAGGCCAATTGCATTTTCAACTGGTAAAATTCCTTAGCGACAATTGTTATTTCATCGAAAGCATCAACAAATGTATATCTGTCAAAGACGACCAACCTTTTAGAGTAGACAAATAGCACAATCGATTAAAGCACGAGGTTTTGAAAACCAAGGCGTCGATTAATACAAAATATAAATGAAAAGGGTACATACTAAGCACAAAATAATAATTACGTACGATTCAGACGATCCGTCTTCTTTTGTCACAG
Source organism: Malaya genurostris (assembly GCF_030247185.1). NCBI lineage: Eukaryota > Metazoa > Arthropoda > Insecta > Diptera > Culicidae > Malaya > Malaya genurostris. Next base: position 152,891,570 of record NC_080572.1, read on the forward strand.
TCAATCTCCGTCACTGGCACCGTCAACATTACATGTATTCTTATGGAGCCATTCACACGTAACGTCACCGTCACGGAACGTCTTGACGGACGGAGCGTGTGAACGTTCCGGTAAAGAAAGTATTAAACTAATTTTGACGGAAGCTGACGTTTCGGTGACGGTGACGGAAGGAGGCGGATCGTCTGAATCGTACATTATGTCAAATAAATAGCACACGCTTAAAAAATCCGTGCAAGTTAAAGCCATAATCATACGCATTATCAATATGAATTAATTATGACTGCAGTTTTCTTAATAATTAGTTGTTGTAACGGTCAATTTAAAAAATATTTTTTTTCTGGCTTGTGGTCTCGAATAGATGCGAATGACAGTTTCGCTATCTTTGCGGCATTTTGTCGCTATCTTATCACATCGCAATCTTTTCTAGCCGACAGTGAAAATCACTATATTTGAAACACAGATAAATCGCTGCTGGGGCTGCCAGTTTATTTTGTTATAATTTCTAGATTTAAATTTTAAAACTGACATTAATTATGCATCTAGAACTAGAACACTCCTGAATATGCCCTTAGAGCAAATTCAGCAGCTAGAAGTTCTATATGGAAGATCTATAATAGAGCAGAAACTGGAACAAACGTATCCCCAGCAAGCCGTTCTAGTTTTATTAGTTCGACCAGTTCTTCTGTCAAATTTAAACTGGTCTGCGATGCCGTTCTATTTTTTTGTATATTTGAAACACGAGTAAAACACTGCTGGGGCTGTCAGTTTTTCTTGTTATGAAATCCAGATTTAAATTTTATAACTGACATAAATTATTCATCTAGAACTAGAACACTACTGAATAAGCCCTTAGGGCATGTTCAGAAGTGTTCTAGTTCTAGATGCATAATTACGATTACGATTAGACTTAAAGATATCGAAAAACTACATGTCAATTCATAAAAATGAATCTAATGTCGTTTTCGTTTTTAAATTGCACTACACCGGTGTAGGTAAGGTTGCACTGAAACCGTTCGTTTTTGCCAATTGCACTACACCAGTGCTACACTTTTTCTGCACCGATACCACTGGTGTAGCACTCATCAAAAGTTTGGTGTAGCTCTGTGCACTGGAATTGTTTATGGTAGTCAATGGTTACTGTTTATGTTTTCGTCATTTTTGTTCGTTTATTCATGCCTCCGTGTAGCACTGCAACGCCATAAGCTACCAATGGATTATCGATTTCAATTTTTTGAATCGTTGCGATGTAATCAAAGCAAAAAGGTCGTAGGTGGAGGGGTATGTATTGCTGTCGTGTTCAGTCGTTCAACATCCAATAAGCCGTCAGTAAAAGTTTATATTGTGGTAAGCAGTTCGGTGTTTTGGACCACCACCAAGATCCGTTCGAGCAAATGTGGTTTCCGCACCAGCGTTTATTATGCTAGCAATTTGTAATCATAATAGACACACATTTAGATACCTACCGGTGGGCATAGTATATATCGTATTTCTAAAGCAAACGTCTGATGATAAATTTAATAAAAACAGTTAAAAATGAATAACGCTTTCGAGGTGTTTGATGAACAATGAAGAATTCAATGAGCTTATACTATTTACCCAGCAGATTTTGTATCATGTTGAAAAGTAAGTTGCTGCTAAATCAAGTCATTTATTCGGTGGATCTCGTCCAGGGAAACTACCAAATATAAACAGATTTGCAGCAAAAAGAACAGTGCAGCTATATAGCGATTATTTTGCAGAAACACCAGTTTTTCAAGTGATGAGTTTCGCCGACACTTCCGCATACGTAAGGAATCATTAGCGGCCCTTACACGATCATTAAAAGTGTCATTACTAAAAAGTAATGACACTTTTAATGATCGTGTAAGGTCTACGAGTTCAGTAATGACACGAGTAATGATGGAATTCTGGATTTTCCATCATTACCAACATTATTTCTTCTTATTATTTTTTTGTGGAAGTGCTGAATATCTTTAGAACTATACGCGAAAAAATGACAAAGTGTAGATTTAAATTGTTAATATTTCATTAACCTTAACGCTTCAATGGCAAATCAAATTTATTTTCAGCTAAACGAAAATAAAAATATTGCTATTGCTATTGCTGGATTTGTTACAAAAACTCATCATTAATAATGAACGTGTAATGCTAAAAGTAATGATGTACAGTAATGCAGTAATGACGAGCGTTTGAGCAGAAGTGTCATTACTTAGTAATGACACTTTTAATGAACGTGTAAGGGCCGCTATTCTTGGAATGCCTACGAGAATTCTGTCAGAGAGTAGAAGGCACTTTTGGTGCAGAATACCTTCGCTCACCAAACCGTGAGAATGTACAAAGATTGTTGCGAATTGGCAAGGAGCAGGGTTTTTCAGAAATGTTGGAATTGTTCGATCGTACTCACTGGCAATTGAAAAACTGTCCCACTGCTTGGACAGGCCAGGGTAAGACAAAAAAAAAACCAGCAATCATTCTTGAAGAGGTGACATCTCAAGATTTGTGGATTATGCATGTATTTTCGGAATACTTGGATGCAACAACGATATCAATGTGATGGATAGATGAACGTTATTGCCAATACATCGGAAAAATTCCACCAGCAGAATACTACCTTGATCAAAAAGTTCCCGGAATTTAATAAATATACTTTAATGAAGCATAACAAAAGTTACAATACAGATACGCATATTTCGGAATGTTATTTACATACTTCTTCAGCGTATCGGTTTTATATGTTTGTTTGAAAGAATGCTGTAATGCTGCTCCTTTTGTACGAAATGTCTTATTGTCAACGGGTAAAAACGGGAAGAACAAGGTAGTAACAAACGGGTAGGACGGTAGTTTGATTGTCAGCGGAGGGTAACAAACTGAAGAAGTGGGAGATTAGGAGATTAAGTATTTTCTAAATCTATTTGTATCCTATGTTTCGGTAATAACTTGAACAGCGTGAACTTCCTTGGTCACAATTTAATAAAGAAATGGAGTTATTTTTGAAGATTTCTAAACTTTCGGCTGTGTCTAATTTCAATGGGTTGGAATGTCATTGGTAGTGAGTTCATGATCTTCAGGAAAGGCATGTTCAGCTACTTTTGACTTGAAATGATGTGGTAGTCATTTCTCTAATTCTTTAGACGCTTTCGCTATTTCAGCGACGTGCTCTTTGAAACGGATGTCTAGAGTTCTCTTTGTTTGTCCAATATATATTTTATCACAATGAGAACACGAGATTTTGTACACCCCAGATTTTTTCAAATTATCCGTAGGATCTTTTGTAGAACCTAGTAAATTTTTCAATTGACAGTTCATGCTGCTGAATACTAAATCTAAACCAAATTTATTTGGTTTTGATTTTAAAAGATGTACAATGTTTGGATTGAAGTCCACCGATATTCTTTTTAAATTTTCCGATGGCAGAGTTGTAAGTGATTGTTTTTTCAACAATCTTAATTTTTTGTTGAGGATTGTTTGGATTGAACACTCCGGATATCCATTGAGCTTTCCAATTTCGAAAATAAAGTATATCTCTATTATTGCAGCATAGGAAAAAGTTGCAGAGTGCCAATTTAGGTGAATTCGTTGGTTGCTGAATGGTTTCGTTTTTAGCCAAATATTCACGGATAACGATGACATTGTGTGACGGTGCGTTATCGTGGTGAAAGATTCACGAGTTGTTTACCCACAAATCTTGTCTTTTCCAACGAATTGCTTCACGCAAACATCTTATAACGCCAAAAGTAATGTCCAACTCCTCTGGCATCTTTCTAATAGTCAATTTGTGGTCTACGGTTATGTATTCTTTGATTTTGTTGATGTTTTCGTCGGTTTACGATGTTGATAGCCTACCGCATCTCTCATCATCATTTATAGGCACACGGCCACTTCTGGAACGTTCGTGCCATTGATAAACGACTGTTTTCTTCAGAGTATCGTTGTCGAAAAACTCTTCTAACATTTGCAATGCCGTCGTTCCATTGAATGCAAACTCGTTCAATTCCATTTTGAAAATTGTACACAATCGATACCACGCACAGTTGAAACCTAAAAAAAATCTAGTCGGGTGACTAAGACTGAGCCACACGGTGATGATTCCGGAAACTTTTTGATCTAGGTAGTATACTATTAATGGTATTACATAAAACATGGGATATTAATTGGCCGATGGCCCCGAAGCTATCGACCTTGCTACAAACCATCCCATCCCCTGTCGGCCAAAAAACGACAGGTCATTAAAAATAAAAGTAATTTATTATTATTAAAAAATAAATTGACTTCAATTCTTCTGATTTATTCTTCTATACTTAACGCTTAATCTTTGCAAATAATTAAAAAAATCTTCGATTCTTCATTACATAAAACTGATGTTTATTTAACTGTGTTATTTTTTTAATTCAGCACTTTGCCGAAAAGCAAGAGTCCACTAGGAGAGATGTCGAACATGCATTTGGAGTATTGCCAAGACGGTTTGAAATTATCAAGAACCCTACAAGGCTTTGAAACTAAGACGAGCTGAAATCAACAATTCGCACTAGCATCATTATTCATATCATGATAATATAAGTCAGTGTTCGAACGAGTCCATGACATTTCAACATAAAATCAGTCTGTATTTCTTGCGTTTTAAAATTATTTCTCCGTAAGCAATTCGCTGTGTGATTTTTGGAAGTCAATTGTAAATTGGATAACGATTTACATTCTTTCGTTCTGCGCCAGGTGGAAGCAATAAACGGCCTACAAAGCGAGATCAAATCGTTATCCAAGTCAACTCCACAAATACCTAAACCGTTCAATAGACCCTGGCCATCCTATGAACATTATCGTCCGGCCAAGAGATCTCGCAGACCTGTTCTTGAAGGTTTTGCGTGTCAACCGGGTCGAAACAAATACGACGGCGTTTGTGTTCCAGTGTGTGAACAACAAATTGATAAACTTTGGTTGTATTTGTCTCGCGTTCGTCCGGATGTCACCAACAATTACATTCCTTCTATTGTGAGAGCCAATTTGGGAATGGCTCAGAATCCAGTGGTAGTTGAGTTGGTTGCAAAGGTTCTAACATTAGCAAGATGACGTTCGTATCGTTTAAAGTTGGCCTCCATCCTGTTTTGGAATCCGTTACTTTGGATCCCGCAATTTTCGAAAATTCGAGGAAAATATGTCTCCAACGCCTACATTAACGGATGTAACTGACGTAACCGTTCAGCAATAACTTAATACAGAACAATGGGAAACACTGTTGATAGCAATGTGGAAGCCTCCGACTCATCCAACGCAATCTTCCCGTCGCAGCCAGTTCATCAGTCGGCCTGGTCCTGCGGGCAGGTGTGGTGAAAGGAGCTTCCAAACTTTCCACCTTGGCAAGTAGTCGTATATTTCTAGTTTTACTTATCGTCAGTGATTTCAACTTTCCAAGCCTTGAATGGTTCCCAGCTTCCGATGGTTTTCTGTTTTCAGATCCAATGCATTCTTCGTTTCACGCTGGTATTATACACTTGCTTGACCGGTACAGTTTTAATTTACTGCGCTACGAAATATTCCGATACCAATCTCGCACATTTACCGAACAAATCATTGATAACATCCTTTTTTGTGAACATGGTGCCCTAAGGTCCGCATCGAATCTCGTACATAGAAGTAGGGGAGGGAAATGTCAAATTCGGAACACTGCGCACCCATACAGCTGACATGATATGTTGAATGTGAAACCGTGCGATGGCGTTACTGAACTGAAGATTGATTTCGCTCCAAGCTGACAGAGGCTGCAAATAATCTGCATCTCCTAGTTAAATTAGCATGTGGTAGTAGACAATACTATATACAAACCATTGTTTATCCACGACGACTATTGTTCCTGACATTATCCACCGTTAAATTTGCTATTAGGGTGAAATTCAATGATAGGGAGTGCGCGCCAAAACGTGACCGCTTTTGAGTTGAACGAATTTTCGCATGATCTAAAACCGACACATATAAACTAAGAATATTTTATGGTGATTGAGCGCAGTGGACTTTCGATACATTTTTCTACCAATAATATATATAATATAATATAATATCTCAATAATATATAATATTATATTATTTCAACTCTAAAATTTGAGGTAAGCTTTTCTATACATTTTACAATATTTTGTTCATTCTGTTACTTCTAGTATATTCAACTGACTATCAGATGGATGCTGATCGAAAGTTTGAGTTTGAAATAAACTTTCGTTTGACATTATTTCATGCTTTTGAATCAAAATTCGTCTTTCGTCTTTCTCTATAAAAACAATAGAAAGAAATTGTAAAACCGACTTCTGAACGGAGTCCCGGAAAATCATAGTGCCTATGTACTATTCGATTAGGTCAATGAGATCAAAAAATGTCTGTGTGTGCATTGTTTACTCTTTGCTTAATTTTCTCGGATATGTCTTAAACAATTTACCAAGCTTAGGCTTGTTTGAAAGTTGCGTTTTGTTTGGAATACCAATTTCAACTGTTTGTGTTTTCTCATCGTCATCCATTTTTCAATTATGAAAAACCATCTGTTTACACATACACACGAAGCATATGTTTGGATTAACGTCCTTGTCATTCCGTGCACTGCAGTAACTAACTCTAACAAAGAATAAGACTTCCGAAATACTAAAAATACCACCTTTATGCTTGCATATTTTGAATACGCTACAGTCGGTTAAGATTAGTATTGAAGTTTTACGGTGAGAATTCATTTTATAATGAAACTCATACCCACGAGGTAAAAGTTTTTGACATTTCCGCAAATACAGTACAATCAACGATTGAGCGGGAAATGATTTGTTTTTTTTTTGCATTTTTCAATTTGTTGTACGCATTACGCTGTCACTTCGATAATAAACCCAATTTGATGTTATTCTGATTCATTGTTTCTTTGAAACTTTGAAACTACATAAATCAATCCCGGTATCCGGTTCCGGAAGCACCGGAAATAGTGGTCATATATACCAAAATAGATCTCACTCACTTTTCTCAGCGATGGTTCAACCAATATCTACAAACTTGGATTCAAATGAAAGGTCTTATGGTCCCATACGTAATTCCAGAATTCCATCGGGATCCAACTTCCGGTTCCGGAGTTATAGGGAAAAATGTGTTCAATATTGTACACCGTCACTTGAATCGGCGAAAAAAACAGACTTGAAAAATTTTCTAAACTGGTTTCAAAACTACACAAATCGATAGTCATTATCAGTAGGAAACTAGACAAACCGATTCCGGCTATCCTGGTTCCCGGTATCCGGTTCCGGAAGCACCGGAAATAGTGGTCATATATAAAAAATGGATCTCACTCACTTTTCTCAGCGATACACAGTGGTCCAAAACTGGAAAAAGACGGTCAAAAATCTGTACTGACTTTCACTGATTTTTAAGAGCTAACGTGTCTTCGAAGAAGTTTTAAGAGATTATATTACGCTTCTTTAGAAAGCGGCACCTTAATTTTTGTTAAGGGGGTAGTTTTTTTTACAAGAAAAAAACTTTTTTCTATCTCATTTTGAAGAAAAAAAACATTTGAAGTATTTTTGCTGAAGTTGCATATTTCGCTTCGGTGTAAGATTTTATCAAAGGTAAAAACGTGCTTAATCCACCTAGCAGTGAGATGATACCTTTTTTTTATCAATCCGCATGTGTTTTTTGCATGAATATTCCGGGATGTTTTAGTTCTCATGACATTATTTTAACGACCGTCGCTTTAAGCGGCAATTTGAGATTTTAATCACTCATTACTTTGTAATGTCTAAACAGCAAATCAGATCGAATTTGAATCTAAACGTGTGATAATCGTTTGAACATTCCATGATATGTCGCAGTAAGTTCCACTTTAGAGTTTACGATTATTTAAGGTACTTCCAGAGCCGTTATTCAGGAACCAGCATAACCCAAACCGATTCGTATGGCCATAGGATGAATTAATTGCAATAGTTTTGAGTCCAACTTTAAAGCTTTTCGGGACTGTCATCTTCTATATCGGTTTGAATTTTAAAAATTCATCATCCTATAATTCTATATTGTGAAAACGATTGAGCTTTGAGAAACGATTCGATACTGGAATCGGAGTTCGAAAATCGGTGTAGCCGAATGGCGAATTAAGTTTTTGGGTAACTTCCGAATCGAAACTAAATACCACTAAAACTGAAATGAATTTATTTGGTTATCGACTACCCAAATCTGCAAACCCGATAAATCTGATTAATTTATGTGAAATAGACATTTTTATACTAATCACCCTATATCCCCTAAGCCGGAAGTTGGATCTGACTGAAAAACAAGAAGCTTTACAGAATCTTAAAACTTTTCATTTGAATCTTAGATAATTAGTTTTCATTTAAATCTTAGATCGGTTCAGCCATCTACGAGAAAAATGAGTTACACAATTTAAATTTCGTTTCACATATCATCCTATATCAACATTGTTTGGGAGTATACTACTTTTCATATGAATCTGAGTTTGTAGAAAACGGTTTAGCCATCTCCGAGAAAATTGAGTGAAACTTTTTGTCACACACGCATTTGCTGATCATGACGAACCGAGTCGAATGGTATATAGGATTTATGTTCTTCCAGCATTTATTACTGTAAATAGTTTAAATCGAAATAATTATGGAATTACTTTCAACTTGAAAATGGTACCATCATCTAGTTTACATGTTATATTCGAACGATTATGTTGCCAAAAATGAACGATGCTAAAATCGGTCCGAGGCAAATGCCATGAAAAAAGATGATGTACACTGTCCTTTTGGTACTTCGAAACAATTGTATGTAACAGTATAAAAATCATGTTTCATTTGGCTCCGAAACAGCGCTTTATCATCAAACGCGTAAAACTCCTACTACTGGAATAAGGCAAAAAGTCGTTTTCACAAAAATAACGATATCTCCGTTAAAAATGGACGGATTTTAACAATCTATGACTTGTTGGATAGCTATTACCGTGCGAAATCTAAGTCTAGAAACATATTCTGTTTTCAATGTCAATTGTGACAGATATTGACAAAATACTGAAAATTTTGACATAAAACTTCGTATAACTCAGAAAGTAAACATCCGATCTCAAAACCATTCAATAGCATTCTGGGTGACGGGAAGACCCTTCATTTGCGACTAGTTTGATCAAAATCGGTCCAGTCATCTCTGAGATCTCGACCTCTTAGTTGACAACACACATACAGACACACACACGGACATTTGCTGAATCGATTGGTATATGACATTGGTATATGTATATCCGAAACGGTGCAATTTAGACTTTTGGTATATTTGACAAAGTAAATTATTTTCAATAGTTCTAAAACTTTGTAGAAGAAAATAATTTTCTATCTCTTCAGAAAAAAAGTTATAGTTATATTGTTAGTCAAAGTAGGCTATGAACAATTAGGGATAGAATCAAATCACGCGGTATGTATTTGTAAATAATTTCTTAAAAGCAAATATATGCATTAAAAGAACGGTTTGGCAGCTACTGATTTATGTCCACGTTTTTAATAATTCGAACCACTGTGCGATGGTTCAACCGATTTCCACAAACTTAGATTCTACCCAAGTAGCAATCCGCAACTAGTTCTGATACGACAAAGTCTAAACTATGTTGCAACAAGAGCACGAATAAGTTTTTTATGTTATACTGGTTGAAACATGGTGACAGCAATGTTTTATATTAACATAACTAGTTTCGAAATAGTTATTTAGGTTTCCAATCATAACATCTTTGTGTCATATTGCATTAAATATAATTTATAAGCTATCGTTACTTAATCCAAGCATATCTTTAATCACAACCATGCTTCTAGCTACTAGTTGAAACTAAGTTTATTTGACTTCAATAGTAGCAACCCGTAACTAGTTTTGATACCACTTAACCCAACTGTGTTGCAACAAGAGCACGAACATGTTTTTTATGACAAGGTGACAGCAGTGTTTCTTTTATAACGTAAACATTGAACTAGCTATCATTTGTAAGTTATCGTTACTTGATTCTAACATATCCTTTAATCACAGCTGTGCTTTTAGCTACTAGTTGAAAACCGGTTTATTTTCCGTTGCGAAACCATTATAAATACATTAGGGGCTGTACATAAAAGACGTCACGCTTTTTTGGCGATTTTCGACTCCCCATCCCCCCTTTGTCACAGAAGCAAGGACCCCCCACCCCCCTTATGTCACATGTCACTAATTTAAAATAAATGAAATTCATCTCAATACATTCTCAATATGTATGACAAATCATACAAATATGAGGGGAAAATCGATTTATTACATGCTGTCATTAGATTAAAAAATATCCCTAAAACACCAAATCATCGGAATTATTTTATTAATGTCAATTATATAAATTAACAAAAGTATTTGGTTAGAATTGATGAAACATTTAAATCATATGTTTCATTCCTCCTAGGGGTACACAGATATATTATTGTTTTAGGTAAAGAATAATATTTTCTTAGTGTAGCATACAGGGCTGAGAAAATAAAGACCAAAACCTCATCAAAACGAGATCACTGCCGGAGAATCTTCTCATGATCAGTTGATTAGTGAATTTTAAATCATATCGATCATTATCGGTACAGATCTTCCGTCACACGTTCCCTTTTCAAATGGAGTACAATTGAATAAACGGCATCAGAATCAGATAAGAGAAATTCTTATGATATACTATCAATGCTAGAAAATCAAATTACTGAAAAAATTGCCAGTGCATAACTTAAGTTAAACCGTTTAAAGGCATCTGTTTTTACTCATATTAGGCAACATTTATTAATTTCGCTAATTTACTCACACCTCCGTGCACTTTGCTGATCACAACAAAAATGATTTCCTGCATCATTCATTTCCGAATTTACAAGAAGAAGCTTTTACATCAACAAATACACGTTTTCCTTTAGAATGTAAACGTTTATTGTGGAGATTTTTTCAGGAAATAGGGCAAAGCAGTAATATAATTAGGTATTTCAAAAATGCGCTCATTGAAAATATTGGACGTCACATACCAAAAACCTCCCCTCCTTCCCCCTGTCACAAAAGGTCACGTTTTATTAAACACCCCCCTCCCCCTTTTGGCGTGACGTCTTTTATGGATAGCCCCTTAGCGTATATGTGAATGTGAATCGATCAGACTAGCCAGTTTATCTGTCACAGTTTTTCTGCCACAGACAAGTAATTTTTCGGCAGTTTATATTTGGTCTGGCAATGTGATCACACTATATTTGACAGTTTTTATTTAAAAAGATAGTTTCATTCAGGCCTATATGCGTACAAGCTTTACGTGGCCGATTGAGCCGATTTTTTAAATAATTTTTTTTTTTAGTTGGATCTCGTTGTCACCCTTTTTCTAGGGGGAGAGGAGCTTCCATTTCCCTCCTGCGAGGATTGAGGGGCACTTCGTTCGTGGTTCGTCTCGTCATCCATTGCCACATCGATGGTATTGTTGTTGGTTTCATTGCTAGTTGCTGGAGATGAGCCTTGTTGTACATTGTTTGCTGTTGCTGGTTGGTTGGATGGTAAGTTGTTCACTGCAGTTAATGCACTTTGTTCTATAGGCTTGCCTTACGCTAATGGCACGTCAGATCGTGATCCTTTAACCGGGATTCGGTTTGATGAGGTATGGTAATCAAGACATACCTAGCACTTAATTTTTTTATTAGGAGAGCTGTTGAGAGCTACTAGTTATATTTGACAGTTGTTATGTTTGACTGTGACAGACTTTTTGAGCATGTCTGTATTGTGATTACATTGATCAGATAAATAAAACTGGTTAAACTTTTTTTTTATAACTATTTATTGGAATATGAGTTAAAATTAAATTATTAGGATTCAAATTGGGTGCTCAGCCACAAGTGGTGACTTTTCAGCCCTATTATATATATGATTTGGTTGTTACCATGAGGACATCATTTGCTTCCGCAATTCTGAGATTTTTGTGTAGGGAAAATTCTAAACCTACTTGTACTGCGTAATGGGGAAAAGAAACTTATATACTAACTTACTGACTAACACAGAGAGCGAATCGATTCAATTGAAGATTGCATCGATTTTTGTCGGAATTTGCTTATAATATTATGTGACATTACATCTAATGGTTCTATATTTGTGAGTCTGTGTAACTCATTTGTACTAAACCAGGGAGGACGCTTCAAAAACCTTTTTCAGAATTTTATTCTGAATCCTTTGAAGCGTTTTCTTCCTGGTGGAACAACAACTTGACCAAATTGGTACTGCATAAAGCATGGCTGGTCTGAAAATTTGTTTATAAATTAACAATTTGTTTTTAAGATAGAACTTAGAATTTCTGTTTATAAGAGGATATCAACATTTAATATATTTATTACACTTTGCCTGGATTCCTTCAATGTGAAGTGATCCTTGAAAATGAGTTTTTTGTCATACGTTAAACCTAAGTATTTAGCTTGATCAGACCATGTCAATTCCAAGCCATTCAATTTGAGAATGTGATTATTGTTTGGTTTAAGAAAAGAAGCTCTTGGCTTATGAGGAAAGATAATTAATTGCGTTTTTGCTGCATTTGGTTTAATTTTCCATTTTGACAGATAATCACTGAAAATATTTAAACTTCTTTGTAGGCGACTGCAGATCACTCTTAGATTTCTACCTGTGGCTAACAGATTTGTGTCGCCACAGAATAGCGATTTCTGACAACCAACGGGTAGATTTGGAAGATCAGAAGTGAAAATATTATACAAGATTGGAGCTACGCTCGAACCCTGCGGAACACCGGCTCGTACGGGTAGCAATTCAGATTTACAATTCTGATAGCTAACCTGAAGAGTTTTGATCAAATAAATAGGAAACTGGATATCAGACATTTTTGCTATTAAACCTTTGTGCCAAACACTGTCGAATGCTTTTTCTATATCTAGAAGAGCAACTCCAGTGGATAACCCTGAAGATTTATTTGCTTTTATCATGTTCGTGACTCTTACAAGTTGATGAGTAGTTGAATGTTCATGACGAAATCCAAACTGCTCTGGTAAAAAAATTGATTTCTCATTTATATGAGACATCATTCTCAACAAGATAATTTCTTCAAAAAGTTTACTGATAGAAGAAAGTAAGCTAATTGGTCGATAACTTGATGTTTCTGCTGGGTTTTTATCAGGTTTGAGGATAGGAATTACTTTAGCGTTTTTCCATCTTTTTGGAAAGTAAGCTAATGAAAAACACTTGTTGAAATTTTTAACCAGGAGTCTCAAGGCAACATCGGGAAGATTTTTAATAAGAATATTAAAAATTCCATCATTATAGCCCTCATGTTTTTAAGTTTCCTAATAATTGATTTAATTTCATCAAAATTTATCTCAATAATGTCATCTTGTGATAACACTTGGGTTGAAATATGCTCATATTTCAGTGAGACTTCATTTTCAATAGGACTCACAACGTTCAAATTAAAATTGTGTACACTCTCGAACTGCTGAGCAAGTTTTTGAGCTTTTTCGCCATTTGTAAGAAGTATTTGATTTCCTTCCTTGAGAGCAGGAATTGGTTTCTGAGGTTTCTTAGGAACCTTAGAAAGTTTCCAGAAAGGTTTAGAATAAGGTTTAATTTGTTCAACTTCTTTAGCGAAATTTTCATTTCGCAAAAGAGTAAATCTATGTTTAATTTCATTTTGTAAATCCTTAACTATGTTTTTCATAGCAGGATAACGAGAACGTTGATATTGTCGTCGACGAACATTCTTCAACCGAATGAGCAGTTGAAGATTGTCATCGATGATAGGAGAGTTTAATTTAGTTTGAGCTTTGGGAACTGAAAGATTTCTAGCTTCGATATTATAATTATTCAAATTATCAATTGCTGTGTCGATGTCCGCAGAATTTTCTAAAATAGTTTCATGATCCACATGATTTTCAATGTGAGATCTGTAATCGAATCAATTAGCTCTATGATAATTGAATATAGAACTAATTGAATTAATTATAGCTTCGTTGGAAAGTCTGAATGTTACAGGAAGATGATCTGAGTCAAAGTCTTTAATCGGTTCACTACAAATGTGACTTTGATCTGTTAGAACCAGATCAATTGTAGACGGGTTTTCACGGAAGAGAAACAAGTCGGATTACTGGGATGAAGAACTGTGAAGTAACCAGCTGAGAGTTGATTATGAAGTATTTTACCATTACTGTTATTTTGCCTACAATTCCACTGGACATGCTTAGCATTTAAGTCTCCTATTACGAAAAATTTCGGTCGATATCTTGTGAGTTTTTGCAAATCGCCCTTAAAGAAATTTAATTGTTCGCCCGTTTGGAATGGCAAATATGCTCCAGCGATGAAATAAATTCCATGAATGGTTTCAGCTTCGATTCCCAAGCTTTCAATAACTTCAGTATTGAAAGAAGGTAAAATTCGATGTTTAATTTGCCGTTGGACAAAAATGGCAACTCCACCACCTATTCTAGTAAACCTGTCAAATCGATGAACCACATAATGTGGATTACTTTTCAATTTGACATTTGGTTTAAGAAAAGTTTCTGTCACAATGGCAATATGAATTTTGTGAACTTTGAGAAAATTATAAAATTCATCTTCACTCGATTTCAAAGATCGAGCATTCCAATTTAAAATATTCAAATAATTATTTAACATCACTGCTCAATTTTAAATTCATTATAATATTATTTGCGAATTGCCATCCTATTTGAAATGCTTCAAAAAGTGATGAAGTCGAATTCATTCGGATGAACATTTGAAAAAGTTGATCTCGCAGGTGGATCATTTTATTTTCGTTATATCGCCTAAATCAACTTCATTTAAAGAAACGAATGGCATTGAAGGAATATTTGTAGGTAGACTGCCATTAGAAGAAGATGATTTGGCCGATCTACCTATTAATAAATTGATTTCGTTAGAAGATGAACTGCAAGGCGGTCCTGTGTTTTGATTATTTACATTAGAAGAATTAAGTGGTAGATTTCTACCTGTTATACTGGCATAAGTGACATTAGAAGAAGATGACGACGAGGTCGATCTACCTGTCAATAAATTGTTTTCGTTAGAAGACGAATTGGCAGACGTACCTGTTTTTTGTTTCAAATTGGAAGAAATAAGTGCCTTAGAAGAATTAGGCGTGGCATTTGTAACGGTTTTTTTATTTTCAGGCATGTTCTGTAAATTTAAGGTCGTTGATTTGACTTGTTGTCTAAGCGAACGAGCGTTTAAAATTTTTTCCCTGACAGGACATTTCAAATAATTGGATTTATGATTTCCATCGCAATTTGAACATGAAAATTTATCAGTGGTTTCATTCATTGGACAAACGTCTTTGGAATGCGATTTACCACAATTCAAACACCGTATATCCATATGAAAATTTTTGGTTCCATGGCCGAAGCCTTGGCAACGACGACATTGCGTTGAGTTTGCAACACGATTATGCCGTTCATAATGTTCCCAATGAATTTTAATGTGGGAAATGAAACGTACTTTTTCTAAAGTTTTCAAATTTTTTACATCACTTCGATTGAAGTGTATTAGGTAAAGTTCATGGGAAATTCCAGAGCGTGGTTTAGTGGTACCATTCGCGCTTTTTTCATAAGTATTACTTGGGAAGGGGCAAAACCAAGCAATTCTTTTAGTTCATTTTTAATTTCATCAGTACTTTGATCATTTGATAAGCCTTTCAAGACAGCCTTGAAGGGTCTGTCTGATTTTATATCATATGAATAAAATTTATGAAGTTTTTCGGACAAATACCGAATAAGACGTTCGTAATCTTCCAAGATTACATTCTCAGAAAGCTCAGTATGGAATGCTTTGAAGTCGGAAATCATCACCGTCACTGGTGGCATAGATTGATGTTTCTTCCCAGAACGACAAGCGTCCATTTTGGGAATTTTTGAAGAATTTTCTTTTGTGTCGCTACAATCGGATTCAGGAAGAATCTCGTAAATATTGTTAGACGGCATAGAATCAACGGAAGGGAAATCCATCCGTTGTCTTTTATTTTTACATTCAGATTCTATAAGATCGTGAATGTTATTAGAAAAATGTTGAATAACGGATTGTGATTTATTCCGTATTGAATTATTTTTAGCCTTAGGCTTGTTGCCTTTCCGGTTGGACGCAGGCATTTTTGAAATGAATGAAATTTCAAATTAAATTAACTAGGCTAAATAAGTCTTCGATTAGACTCCTAGTTTGGCAAAGTCTTAATAAAGACTGATTAGTTCGAAGAATAGTTCTTTGAATAGCTAGCCTTAAAAAAGGCTGATTAATTTCTTTGTCACTCTAATATCACTCTTTGTATCACTTAGTCTCTCTAATATCACTCTTTGTATCACTTAGTCACTCTGATATCACTCTTTGTATAGCCTTGAGAAAAGCTGACTGATTGTTAGTCTTTAAAAAGACTGTTAGTGATTCAGGTAGCCTTGAAAAAGACTGAAGCCTTAAAGCAATGAAACTCTAGGTAGCCAGAAAAAAAATTCCAGGAGCCAAGAGCTATACGCGTGCGATGCGAACGACTGTTCAACACCGACTGGTTAAAGACTTAAATATAGGGAGTGGGCTGTTTATTACAGTTTTTCTGCACACAGTGATCACATTGAAATAATGTTTGTGGGGCAGAGAACCTTTCACGGAATATTGCATTATGATAAAATATTGATCTGGTCTCACAAACGGAAGTTTGTTGCGTTGCTACTTGGTGTGTTGTGTTTGGAAGCAAGGAAGGAATGTAAATGTGCTCCGGTTTTTTTTATCTTCTTTATAAATATCATAAATGGGTATAGAAATCGCTCAAACTTTAGAAAAATTTTCCGAGGCCCGGAGACGCATGGTGGATTGGTTATTATTTTAGAAAATTTCAAATACTGAACTTTTCCACAGTTTTAAAAAATATGAAACCGAAGCTCTTCAATGTATCTAAAAAGCATTTATTAACCAAGTATGAAGTGAGCGTGTTTTTGTTAAAATGAAACGTTTATGTTGAATGAGAAAAATAAATAGTCGAAATAGTGACCAGCTTTCTGGCAATTTGTGGATACCTCGAGAACCAGACATCCCATTTTCGACTTTGAATTGAAATCGTGCAAAGTCAATGCGTGACTATTCGATGAAAATAAATGGTAGTCATTTCATTTAAATTCGTATTTGTTTTCCTTACTTTTTTATCTCTGAATGATTTACATTTCAAGTGATTCTATAATAAAATATTTCATCTTTGTTACAGTACTTTGGTTGTTCTGCTTCTTTTTTTCTTATCTGTATCTTTCTTTTCACTGATTTAGTGTCATTTGATACAAATAGTATTCGGAAATAAATGAATACGACGGTGAGGGAGAAGCTCCCAGTCAAGTGCTTTGATTGTATCCTTCCTGAACTTTGAAACTGATTTTGATTTGACTCTGCAGTATTTTTCTTCAAATGCAATCATAATTCTACTGCTTTCCCTTAATCATCTCTTTCTAATACAAAATTCGACCATTTTTAAATGATGAAAATCGACAATGTTGTTTGTTCTATTACTATGATGTATATTTTATATATTTAGCAGATGTCATAACAACATGAAAATTGAGATTCTTTCACATCATATTTTCATTATCTACACGTTTGTGTCTTAACGCTTACATCATACGGGTATATCTGCTATTAATAAAAAATCCAGAGTGGCACCGAGATCGAAAGCGTGAAAAAATATATTTCGCAATTGTTAGGTATTTTTCACGCAACATATACATTTTCAATAGATTCTAAATGGAGTGGTAGATTCAAATATCAAATGCAATGAAAATCCATACAATCATCCTACCTCCGTAAACATGACAATTGAAGAGTTGAAATTTTGGGAAGGTTGTCTCCAGTCCAAGCTCTTTCAAATATGGTATAACGGTATGAATTCACATTGGGGCAGAGTTCAGATTTTGACAGATCCACAATTTTATTACCAAACGCTTTGTAATCAATTCAATTATCGAACTAATGAACGAACGATAAACTATTGGAAATTCGGTAAATATTTACAAAATCTAGAAAAAAATTCAAATAAGTGCATTTTCTGTTACCGTTCAGCATTTTTTAATTTCGAGTAGTAAATACTTTTTTCATTAATTCATTATTTAATTTTTCATAATTATTTCATCCAAATACAAAGCAAAACGTTCCAGTACTATGCTTCTGGACAAGCCCGTACCCAGGATTTCGTTTCGGGAGGGGCCCAAAGATGAAAAATAATGTTACTGAAGATTGCTTATGTACCTAATTCTCGGTGTGCCTTTTACGGGTGTTTTTAACAGACACTTTAAACTTTTTCACTGGAACTGTTATTGTATTACATTTCTTTACATTTACTGTCTTGTTATTTCTGTAATACATGTCTGAGATTTTGTAAATAATTAAATATCTGTTTTTGATTTCGGGAGGGGCCAGGGCCCCTCGGGCCCCCCTCTGGGTACGTGACTGCTTCTGGAGATCCATTGCACTTTATCGTGAAGGAGGAGCTCGGAAAATTCAGTAGTAATTGCTATTAAGAATTCTACGAAATATGCGATAAGCTTCATTATTTTGACCGGAAATGACGACATTGACAACGCGGTTCGGTGAGAAGTTAGTACACGTGGTTGAGAGATAGAAGTGGGGTCTAATACTCGTTAATCGATTCCGATCGATTTTAAGTACTTTTTTGTAAAATAAACAATTATTGTGTATTGTCACAGATATCCGCAGCATCACATCCAAAGAGCTCTGGGCTATCCTGATTCCCGGTTTTCTGTTCCTGAAATAGTGGTCATATACTCAAAAATGGAACTAACTCATTTTTCATAGAGGTTGCTTGACCGATATTCACAAATTTAGGTTCAAATAAAAGGGCAAAACTCCTGAGCTTCTAAACTTTGCGCGGATGCAAGTGTTTTAAATTTCATTTTGCCATTTCTAAAATTATAAGTATTTAAAATTTAAACCGTCGTTTAAAGTACGATGGCCGAATTATATAAAATCATATAACATTGACTGAAATCAATACAGTTTGTAAGTCATGTTAACAGATGGTCATTCGAACCGACTTTATTTACACCGGTTGCAGAAGTACCTGCAATAGCAAAACTGTTTCATTTTGTTGGTTGTTGGTTGTGCTAATTGATTTTTTTTTGTTTTTTTTTCAAGAAGCGATAAGAATTATTTCGAAGAATACCACATATATGAAAATGTGAGAATATGAGTAATACGAGAAAGCCATCAATACACCATTAGGTGGATTAAAACAGGTTATTTATTACTATCTGGTTTTTACACATTAGAATCACGATCACGAAACCAACCCTCTTGGGGAAAACCACGTGTACTCACTTCTCACACTGGTGCTGGAACGTTTTGCTTTGTGTTTGAATGAAATAAACAAGTTTTTGGTTGTCATAGAATCTGTGGCAGACAACTTCTGCACAACAGTTTCAGAAACAGTCAAATTTGTCTGTACAGCCTTCAACTGTTTGTCTGTCGACTATGATCACACTGTGATTACATTGTCACAGATAATCTGCACACTTTGACTGCATAC
Organism: Malaya genurostris; assembly: GCF_030247185.1. Classification (NCBI taxonomy): domain Eukaryota; kingdom Metazoa; phylum Arthropoda; class Insecta; order Diptera; family Culicidae; genus Malaya; species Malaya genurostris. The sequence continues at coordinate 152,911,095 of NC_080572.1, forward strand.
AGATGGACAGTCAAGCCGATTTTGACTGCTTGCAGACAACTGCGAATCGATTACACTATGATACAGTCAAACTGCACAAGTTTGTGCAGATAAACTGGCTAATGTAATCGTACCATAACGAAAATGCAAACAAGAAAACTTTTGTTGGCTTGAATATGGCGAACACAATATGGAGTCTCAAGAAGTGTATGAAACATAAATAAAACCAGGATGATACTTTTTTCAAAACTACTTTTTGCCGAAAATAATGAAAGGCAGAATGGTCATTTTTATTCTATGCACTGTCAGAAACACGAAGAAAATAATATAGGGATTGAACATCGATTGTGATAATATTATAATTCTCATGATATATGAATTTAAAATTATGAGAAATCACGCTACTTGGAATAATTTTCAGTATTCTTTGTTATTTTGTTGTTTATTTTTTATATCTTTATAAACAGATTTTGATTGAAGGCGCATAAAAAACAGTGAAGTAAAATTGAATTCCGCTCGACAGTTTTAAAATCGTTGTGAAATTTGTACCTTGTATCAAGTTTGTGATTTAAAGTACTCTGCTGCTTTTTTATTGATGATAGACAAGTATTCTGGATTCATTCAATGTTCATAATGTCGATGGTTATGAAAAAGTTAGTTATGAAAAGATAAGTTATTTCAGTATAGCATTACAACGTAACACCTTATTTTTAGCCGACTTAACTAGTAGAAACTGCACTTTTTGAGTCATGCAAGTGGTTAGATGTTAGTAACAATCACTCAAATATCTGGTTGCAAACTAGTCACAAACAAGCTAGCGTAACAAAAATTGTTACTTGGGTAATGAAAGGTCTCACGGTTCCATACGGAACTCCTGAATTTCATCCGGATCCGACTTCCGTTTCCGGAGTTATAGGGTAAAGTGTGTTCAATATTGTGCACCGTCACTTAAACCGGCGAAATAAAAAACTTGAAAAAATTTCTAAACTGATCTCAAAAGTACACAAATCGATAGTCATTATCAGTAGGCAACTAAACAAATCTATTCCGGCTATGCTGGTTCCCGGTATCCGGTTCCGGAAGTACCGGAAATAAAGGTCATATATACCAAAATGGTCCAACCAGAAATTACTCCATATTTTCGGATACAACAAACATTTAAATCGTCATTTAGAGTGCGATGGCAAAATTGTATAAAATCATTAAAATTTGAATAGAAACTAATAAAGGGGGTCGGGTGACGGCCAGGATGTAGACCATGTTCGATGCACGTTGCTACTGTCTGTTTGGCGTCTTAAAGTGGCTAAAACAAGATCAGAGTGGCGAAATGGTAGCGCGTATGCGTATTCTTTAATTTGGCTTCTCCAATATATGTTTCCGCTCAGTCATTGCAAAAACTGAAGTTAGTTATGGCGGCTTTACGTCAAACTAAAAATTAATAAATCGTTAAAAACAATTGCGGTTTGATTTTTCGTAACAATCTGCTTCTGGTAGGAAAGGGCAGACAATCAATACAACCTTCATAGGGGTCTGTCGCTGACGATGTCCAGCCAGCGACTGGCACCATTAAAGAAGCATAAATATCTGTTTATTATTCTTATTTTTGTGTATTACCCTTTGGCCTTTCATCTTTGTTGTTCATACGATTCGTTATTAATATTAGGTGTTTTAGTTACTCTTGTTCCACATACTAATGTTTAATCATAATATTTATTTTAATTATTTATTAAATATCTACCTACTTATAACTATCCCTAACCTAATACGTACAAATTTTGAATTATTTGTATTTCAGAGATTGAGCACCTCTCTTCAAATTTCGTGCAGTATTGTTCGAATTTTTGTTCTAGTATATCCAGGGAGGCCATCTCATGTACTTCACTAGTCCTTGTCCAAGGGGGTAGATTTAGAATCATCTTTAAGACTTACTTTGAATGCGCTGAAGCCTAAGTTTGTGTGATCGTGCACAGCCCCGCCAAACAGGGACTGCGTATTCAATTGCGGGGTAGATGATTTGTTTATAGACAGCCATCTGATTCTTCAGGCACAGTTTAGATGTTCTACAAATCAGCGGATACAGAGACCTAATGAGTATGCTGCATTTTTGAACGATTTTGTCAACATGTGACCTGAATATCAAATGTCTGTCAAAGGTGAGTCCTAGATAGATAACTTCATCGGACCATTGAATGACCTCATCACCGAGTCGTATTCTGCATTCGTCTGATGGAACAAGTTTTGGAGATCTTGAATGTGGAAACAAGATGACCTGAGTTTTTGCTGCATTGATTACAATTTTGCAGCTTGTAAAAATTCCGTTAAAGCGTCCAGACCTGTCTGTAGTTTATTCTTCAGAGCATTAATGACACGACCTTTGTATCATCAGCAAATTGTGACAGAACACCACCACCCGGAAGAGGTGGGATGTTTGATGTAAAAATGTTGTATAGAATGGGACCTAGGATACTTCCTTGGGGTACACCAGCAGGAATAGTAAATCTTTCTGAAAGTGCATTATTCAGAGAAACCTGGAATGCTCTATCTGCAAGATAATTTTTGATAATTTTAATAAGATACATGGGAAAATTATACCGATGCAGTTTAAACACCAAGCCATCGTGCCACATATTATCGAATGCCTTTTCAATATCCAATATTGCCATGGTAGTCGTTTTGGACACTGATTTGTTTTGCTGGATGACGTTGTTAACCCTTGTGAGTTGGTGCATGGTGGATCTTCCTTTCCGGAACCCAAACTGTTCTTCCAGTAATATATTCTGTTCATGTGCGAAAGCAAGAATTCGCCTTTGTATTGACTTTTCGAACAGCTTGGATAGGGAAGAGAGTAAGCTGATGGGCCAATAGCTCTTGGAAAAGGAAGAATCTTTCCCCGGTTTCAAAACTGGGATAACTTTAGCTAATTTTCACTTTGAAGGGAAGTAACCAAGCTCCCAGCACCTGTTCAAAATTTTAGCTAAGAAGACAAATGAGCGAATACTCAAATGTTTCAGCTCAATGTTGAATGTGTTGTCGAAACCGGGGGCCTTCATATTTTTGGATTTTTTCATAATAGCCATCAGCTCATTCGCAGTGACTCTACTTTCCTCAGGAACCAAGCTGTATGATTGGTCAACCTCAGCTACGCTATCAGCAACGGCTCTTTCATGTGGACTAACAATGTTAAGTCCTAAATTGTGAGAACACACAAACTGCTGGCCTAGCGCATTTGCTTTCTCTACTGGTGTAATTAAAGGTATTCCTTCAGCTGCGTCCTGGGGTGACATCAGAGGAGGAATAGGCTTCAGTTTTTTCTTAAGCACCTTCGTAAAGGACCAGAAGGGCTTTGAATGTGGAAGAATTTCTCGAAGCTTTTGCTGGAAGTTCCTGTTGCGAAGCTCAGATATCCTTTCCTGGATTATCCTAGTTAAGTTGTTATAAGAAGTCTTCCTATCTAGGATGCCAGTTCGTTGATACTGCCTCCGGTAGATATTTCGAAGTCGGATGAGTTTCTTGGTGACACTGTCAATTTGAAGAGAGGAACTCGGAATATGTTGTACTGGAACCGTCCTATCAGGAGCGACTGTGATTGAATGCTGGAAGGAGTTAATTAATAAGTTGGTCGGCGATTTGTTGAAATTGGACCCAATCGGTGCGATAATAGTTCCTCCGAGGTTGAATAGGCACTGTTTCTGGTGAAGATCCCAACGTCAATATTACTGGAAAGTGGTCAGAAGAGAGCTCGTTGAAGACAACCGGAGAGCTGTCTATGACGATGTTGCTGATGAATATATTAAAAATGGAATGAACTCCCGATCTGGAAAGTCGCGTTGGTTGATCCGGAGCGAGGATGTTGTATTGTCCAGCTTCGTAATCTTCGGCAAGTACGAATCCGTTTCGATTCTGTCTTTTGTTTCTCCACAGCTCATGCCGTGCGTTCAGATCCCCAGCAATGATGAATTTGTTCTGTCGTCGAGTGAGCATAGCCAGATCTCGCTTCAATGATGCACACGTACCATCTCGAAGATTGGTTTGTTTGGGGCAGTACGCTGCAATGATGATGATGGGTCCCATCGTAGCTGTAATCTCAATTCCGATGGCTTCTATTAGTTGCAATTTAAAGGCTGACATAAGCCTATGCTGAATGGATCGTTTAATGGCAATGGCAACTCTCCCTCCTCTGGTAGTTGTCCTGTCTAGCCTGTGAATCCTGTAATTGGAAATAAAAATAGAGATTTCAGCTTTAAGATGAGTTTCAGTTAAAATAGCAATATCGGCATTCTTCTCTTGAAGAAAGTCGGACAATTCAGCAGTTTTGCTCCTGAGTGAGCAAGCATTCCAATTTACTATAACCAACTCATTATATTGCATATTCGATGATGAATTTGCCTAAGGCGTTGATTTGATCTAACCGCGTTCTGCAGTTTCGTAGTTTTGTTGTCATTGTTTCAAAAATGACGATCAGTTGTTCAGCAGAGAATAAATCACCAGGGTCATCCTTTGCTTGTGGTTGATTATTGCCCTATCCAGGAGGGATTTTTAAGGAAGATTCTTTTTGAGATCCAGCGGCTGAATCTTTTGGATTGCTGCGAGGAAGTTGCGGCAAATTCGGAATATCCCTCTTCGGTGGGAGCCGTGGGAAATTAATTTCATCCTTCTGTGGAACATTCTTGCGCGTTGATTGTTTACGGGACGCCTGTTGTCGAATTTTTGTGAACTCAGTACGTTTGGGACACGATTTGCTAGTAGATGGATGGTCGCCATCACAGTTCACACATTTTACAGCGATGTCATCTAGTAGGCAATCGTTGGTATTGTGTCGCTGACGATGTCCAGCCAGCGACGAGAGGACTAGTGTTTGATGAACAGAGAAGATGTTTGGATAGAAGATATAGGTCGGGTGACGGCCAGGATGTAGACCATGTTCGATGTACGTTGCTACTATGTCTGTTTGGCGTTTTAGAGTGGCTAAAACAAGATCAGAGTGGCGAAATGGTAGCGCGTATGCACGGAATGTATAAGAACGCAGGTTCGAGTCCTGTCTCTGAGCGTATCTTTTTCCAAAAATTCATCTTTTCTGTTAGTTTTTCTTTCATTTGGCTTCTCCAATATATGTTTCCGCTCAGTAATTGCAAAAACTGCCAACTTAGTTATGGCGGGTTTACGTCAAACTAAAAATTAATAAATCGTTAACTAATAGAGTTTGTACGTCATGTTAGTTGGTGGCCGTATGAACCGACTTCGATTATACCGGTTCTCGGGTTCCGGTGCCGGAAGTGCATATAAAAGTGAACCCCCTTCGTTTTCTTCAGGATGATCTACGCGAGCAAAGCACTGTTTCATTCTGTATGTTATACTAGTTAATGCACAAGCAATCCCTTGGTATCTTTCAAAAATCGAAAAGAAAAATTTTGAATAGAATACCTCAATGTTATACATGACAAAGACATCATTACACCACTAGGTGGATTAAAACAGGTTTTTAGAGATGAATCAATATTTTCTCTTCAAAACATAGAGGAGATACAAAAAATTGTGTATTAGTGTGTCTCTTAGAGAGAAGTGAAAAAAGCCCTGCATACATACATACATACATACATACGAACATCCATATATAAATACATACATACATACATACATACATACATATATACACACATGCATACATATACACATATACCCATATACAGGGTCCGCCATGTAACATTTTTTTTATACATGCAATAAAACACAAACGGTTCGTCCGATTTCTAAAATTTTTTTTTCATATTAAAGTACAATCCTTCCGTTTAATTGTGGAATATAATTTAATTCAAATGGCTGCCTCGGCTGGACTTGCAGTACGCCATACGGTCGGTCCAGTTTTTTAGTACATTTTCGATTGTATGCAGCTTTGTTTCAGCTATGGCTACACGAATGCTGTCCTTCGAGGCTTGAATTGTCTCTGGCTTGTCCACATAACACTTATCTTTGACAGCCCCCCCAAGATAATAGTCTAACAGCTCTGTGGCGGCCAAACGACATCCGAATTTCGACTGATAATTCGATCTTCGAAGACTGTGCGCAGAAGATCGATCGTAGCGTTGGCTGTGTGGCACGGAGCGCCGCCTTGTTGAAACCAAATGGTGTCCAAGTCTTCCTCTTCAAGTAACGAGAAGAACCAATCGCTAATCATGGCGCGGTAGCGCTCGCCATTGACCGTGGCGGCGGCTCCTGCCTCATTTTCGAAGAAAAATGGCCCAATGATGCCGCAAGACCAAAATCCGCATCAAACCGTCACTCTTTGAGGATGTATCGGCTTCTCCATGATAACGTGCGGGATTTCCATCCCGCAGATGCGACAAGTTTGCTTATTAACATACCCGCCGAGATGAAAATGTGTCTCATCGGAGAATATGATTTTTTGGCAAAAATCGGCGTCTTCTTCAAGCTGATCGCAAGCCCAGTTGGTACTATTTTCGCGCGTTCCTCAAGCGTATACACAACCATTTTCGTTCAGCGGAAGAATAAAACTATGCTTCTGTCAAATCAGAAGTGACAATAAGGTTACCAATGTCGAAATAACCGCTAGTTCAAAAAAAGTTAGATGGCGGACCCTGTATAAACATCGTAAATTGAGTTAATAATTCTATTCTAATATATTCTTACTAGGGTTAATGTACCAATAGTTATCTCTTTAGTAGAGTCACCATGTTATTCTACTGATTACTCGACTTTCAATCAATTAATTGTGGTAAAATCGAATACATTATCTTTGTTTCGGTTTTGTACTGGTAATAAGGGCCGGTAGTATGAAAATGAAACATAAAACAGAGCTCAGTTAAACCCTACCGGCCTCTCCAACCCCGGATGTTGGAGTGTAATGCAATCAACATCTTACTCAAATCGTTCCATATCTTATTAATTTAATTCAATAATGAGCTAAAAGCTGTTACACGTATCTTTATCAAGTTATAACGCAAATTGAATGTATCTGACGATGTTTGCAAGCCCATTAACCACGAGAGGATTTTTTCTCTACATTTTTCAATTTTTTGTGCGCATTATGCTGTCATTTCGATAATAAACTCAATTTGCTAATATTCTGATTCAATGTTTCTCATGTGATTTTGCTCACGATATATACCAGCAAACCCACCGTGTATTTCCCACATCAGCACTGTACGGAACAGCGAACACGAGGCATAAAGAAAATTGCGGAAATTTAGTAAATCTTTGAATCATATTGAAATTTCGGCGATTTCTTCTAAAAATTTGTAGTTTTGAGTCTCAAAATATGAATTTTTGGAAAAAAATTACTTCGAATATTGTTTTTACAATTTTCAAGACATCCTCGTAAAAGGGAACAATAACCGATCATAGTTTTCGAAAACCAATTTACAGCTTCACAAAGCAAAAATTATAAATTCCATCCATACTTAGTTGTTGTAAATTTAATTACGGAAAGTTAGGTGTTTTTTGGTCTTTGAAAATCGATCCAGTTTTCCAATGATTGGTGAAATTCGCAACGCGCGCATTCCACGGAATTTCACCTTTAAAGTCAGAATGAAATGACTCGTTATATCGTTCGTTTAACCAAATCAGAGTAGCTTAAATACCGCTTCGTACTTCGAATATCGTACAGCATCAGTGATTCCTGTCTTTCTTGATATCGATCTGTATTGATTCGATATACCCGGAATATAAAATATGAGAAAATTGTTCGTCATGTACTACTGATTTCTAAGGTATAAATGCAATTTATGAAAAGGTAATGGTGTTACCGATTTTTGCCTTTCTCTATAGAAAGGTATTAGAATTGCTTGAAAAACCGTCTTTCGAACGGAGCCTCGGAGACCCATAGTGTTATATACCATTCGACTCAGTTAGACGAGATCGGAAAATGTCTGTGTGTGTATGTATGTGTGTGTGCACTTTTCGAAGGTATTTTTACCGCTAAATTTTCTCAGAGATAGCTGACCCGTTTTTAAGCTTGTTTAAAAGCTAGCGTTGAACCATTGATCAAGTTCAAAGATCAAGTGGCTGTGCCTTTTGGTTCCGGAGATATGATTGTATAAGTGACGTAACAATATTAGGTCCGTTTGAAAGCTATTGTAAGGCCATTGATAAAGCTTGAAGATCAAATGGCTGTGACTTTTGGTTTCGGAGATATTATTTATTTATTTATTTATTTATTTATTTATTTATTTATTTATTTATTGATTTATTGATTTATTTATTGATTTATTTATTGATTTATTTATTAATTTATTGATTTATTTATTGATTTATATATTTATTTATTTATTTAATCATTTATTTATTTATTTATTTATTTATTTATTTATTCATTTATTCATTTATTTATTTATTTATATATTTATTTATTTATTTATTTATTTATTTATTTATTTATTTATTTATTTACTTATTTATTTATTTATTTATTTATTTACTTATTTATTCACTACTTATTTTATTCACTAATTAAAATTCAGGAATTCCGTATAGGACCGTGAGACCTTTCATTTGAATATAAGTTTGTGGAAATCGGTCAAACCATCGCTGAGAAAAATGAGGGAGATCCATTTTGGTATATATGACCACTATTTCCGGTACTTCCGGAACTGGATACCGGGAACCAGGATAGACGGAACTGGTTTGTTTAGTTGCCTACTGATAATGACTATCGATTTGTGTAGGTTTGAGGCCAGTTCAGGAATTCTTTCATGATTTTTGTTTCGCCGGTTTAAGTGACGGAGTACAATATTGAACACACTTTACCATCTAACTCCGGAACCGGACGTTGGATCCGAATGAATTTCAGGAATTCCGTATGGGACCATGAGACCTTCCGTTTTAATCTAAGTTTGTCAAAATCGGTTCAGCCATCTCCGAGAAAACTGAAGTCCATTGCAATGTAATCTCTTTTTTTGAAATCATAGTAGATTGATTCAACAATGTTTTGCCTTTCTCTATAGAAAGGTATTAGAATTGCTGGAAAAACCGACTTTCGAACGGAGCCTCGGAGACCCATAGTGTTATATGCCATTCGACTCAGTTCGACGAGATCGGAAAATGTCTGTGTGTATGTGTGTGTGTGTATGTGTGTGTGCACTTTTAGAAGATATTTGAACGCGCTCAATTTTCTCAGAGATAGCTGAACCGATTTTAACAAACTTGGGCTCGTTTGAAAGCTACTGTCGGGCCATTGATCAAGTTCGAAGATCAAATGGCTGTGACTTTTGGTTCCGGAGATGTGATTGTATAAGTGACGTAACCGACAAAAAGCGTTATATTTGAACGCGCTCAATTTTCTCAGAGATGGCTGAACCGATTTTAACAAACTTGGGCTCGTTTGAAAGCTACTGTCGGGCCATTGATCAAGTTCGAAGATCAAATGGCTGTGACTTTTGGTTCCGAAGATATGATTGTATAAGTGACGTAACCGACAAAAAGCGTTGTATTTGAACGCGCTCAATTTTCTCAGAGATGGCTGAACCGATTTTAACAAACTTCGGCTCGTTTGAAAGCTACTGTCGACATCAAGTTCGAAGATCAAATGGCTGTAACTTTTGGTTCCGGAGATATGATTGTATAAGTGACGTAACCGACAAAAAGCGTTGTATTTGAACGCGCTCAATTTTCTCAAAAATGGTTGATCCGATTTTAACAAACTTGGGTTCGTTTGAAAGCTACTATCGGGCCATTGATCAAGTTCGAAGATCAAATGGTTCAAAATTCAAAATTTTCATATTTCTCAAAAAGTCGACTTTTTCAAAAAAAATTTTTCACGAGATGACACTAAATCTCGACGTTTCATGCAATTCTAAGCCTTTTGGCATCAAAAATTTTTTTTCGATTCCGAAAATTTCATGTACTCCCCCCTATGGTGATTTTTCAAGATATATGAAAATTCCACTAAGTGGACTAAGAAGGCTTTTTGCCTTTCTCTATAGAAAGGTATTAGAATTGCTGGAAAAACCGACTTTCGAACGGAGCCTCGGAGACCCATAGTGTTATATACCATTCGACTCAGTTAGTCGAGATCGGAAAATGTCTTTGTGTGTGTATGTGTGTGTATGTATGTGTGTATGTGTGTATGTGTGTGCACTTTTCGGAGATATTTGAACGCGCTCAATTTTCTCAGAGATGGCTGAACCGATTTGAACAAACTTGGGCTAGTTTGAAAGCTACTGTCGGGACATTGATCAAGTTCGAAGATCAAATGGCTGTGACTTTTGGTTCCGGAGATATGATTGTATAAGTGACGTAACCGACAAAAAGCGTTGTATTTGAACGCGCTCAATTTTCTCAGAGATGGCTGAACCGATTTTAACAAACTTGGACTCGTTTGAAAGCTACTATCGGATCATTGATCAAGTTCGAAGATCAAATGGCTGTAACTTTTGGTTCCGGAGATATGAATGTATAAGTGACGTAACCGACAAAAAGCGTTGTATTTGAACGCGCTCAATTTTCTCAGAGATGGCTGATCCGATTTTAACAAACTTGGGCTCGTTTGAAAGCTACTGTCGTGCCATTGATCAAGTTCGAAGATCAAATGGTTGTGATTTTTGGTTCCAGATATATGATTGTATAAGTGATGTAACCGACAAAACACGTTGATTTCTACCGCTCTTATATATATAAGGGTGCCAAAATTTTGGGATCACCTCTATTTTCGTTAAGTTCTAGTGCTCAAAAGTTTAAGCACCTCGAAAAAAGCCTTCATGCCAAATTTGACCTAAATCGGACATGCTTAAGGGGTGCTGCCCGGTGGTAAAGGTTTGACAATTTTCGATCTTGAAAAAGCACCATAGGGGGGAGTACATGAAATTTCCAAAATCGAAAATTTTTTTTGATGCCAAAACACTTAAAACTGCATAAAACATCGAAATTTAGTGTCATCTCAAAAAAAATTTTTTTTGAAAAAATCAACTTTCTGGGACTAATTTTCATATTTTTTCTAAGTCCCAAAAAGTCGATTTTTTCAAAAAAATTTTTTTTCGAGATGACACTAAATCTCGACGTTTCATGCAATTCTAAGCCTTTTGGCATCAAAATTTTTTTTTCGATTTCGAAAATTTCATGTACTCCCCCCTATGGTGATTTTTCAAGATGTATGAAAATTCCACTAAGTGGACTAAGAAGGCTTTTTTAGATTAGCATCACTGTTCTCATACAAATAGGCAACGCAAATGTCAAGCACTCGTTTGGAAAAATGATACTGACTGTGTGACATAAGCATGCTTTTGTGAACTACTCGAATCAATCTGAATCAATTGGCGTCTAAAATTATTTAATAAATGTATGAAACATATTTTCATGAGACCGTTATGAAAGAAGAGAAAGGCATTATCACACCACTAGGTGGATTAACAAGGGTTTTTAGATTAGCATCACTGATTACAAATAGGCAACGCAAATGTCAAGCACTGGTTTGGAAAAATGATGCTGACTGTGTGACATAAACACTGAAGCATGCTTTTGTGAACTACTCGAATCAATCTGAATCAATTGGTGTCAAAATTAGTATCCAAAATTATTTAATAAAAGTATGAAACATATTTTCATGAGACTGTTATGAAAGAAGAGAAAGGCATTATCACACCATTAGGTGGATTAAGAAGGGTTTTTATAAGTACCAGTTGGGTGGTCACGAAGATTGATTAGAAGAGGAAGATGATGGTTACAAACTTTGACCAGTTTTGTTAGAGCGCTGATTAGTGTAAGGGAATCGGAAAATTCCTGGCTGGCAAAACAAAGGTTAATTCAATTAAACCGGCTGTGTTGTAGTCATCCAACAATCTTTGAACCGTAGAAGTTAACGAAGAGCTCATTGTGTCTGGATACAAATACATGGAGCATTGATCAGTCCATTTGATACGTGGAAAGTTAAAGTCGCCTACCACAAGGATCTTATCATTCAATGCTGCTTGATTCGTGATGAATGCGAACGATTTCAAATGTTGATCAACTAAACATGTATCATTTACTCGATCAGGCGGAATGTACAGCACGCAAAGATAGAGTGTGTAAGTTGAGAGTGTGAGAGCAATCCAAATTTGCTCAACATTGTTGCAGTTCGGTAATGTAAACTGGCGTGAATCGAATTGAGAACGAAAGGCGACTAAAACTCCACCACCACTTTTTTAACACTGTTTTGTGGATTCCTATCCTGTCTATATACTGCATATTCACTACCGAAAATCTGCTTTAACAATGTAACAGATCGGCTGAAAAGTTCGTATCGTTTCTATGAGAGGGCGCCACTAGAATTAAATCCATACCATTTTCAGTTAGTACCAAATTTCAAAATATACGTGTATAAATTTGACAGCTGTCTGTTTGTGAGATATTGCATTTTGAGTGAAGCTACTTTTGTTATTGTGAAAAAAAAATGAAAAAAAAAGGAATTTCGTGTGTTGATGAAACACTACTTTTTGATGAAAAAAAGTGCCGCCGATACCAAAAATTGGCTTGATGATTGTTATCCAGACTCTGCACCGGGCGAAGCAACAATTCGTAAGGGGTTTGCAAAATTTCGTACTGGTCATATGAGCACCGAAGACGATGAACGCAGTGGACGTCCAAAAGAGGCTGTTACCGATGAAAACGTGAAAAAAATCCACAAAATGATTTTCAATGACCGTAAAGTGAAGTTGATCGAGATAGCTGACACCCTAAAGATATCAAAGGAACGTGTTGGACATATTATTCACGAATATTTGGATATGAGAAAGCTTTGTGCAAAATGGGTGCCGCGTGAGCTCACAATCGATCAAAAACAACAACGAAAAACCATGCTGAAATTGAACGAATTGGGCTTCGAATTGCTCCCTCATCCACCGTATTCTCCAGATTTGGCCCCCAGTGACTTTTTACTGTTTTCAGACCTCAAGAGAATGCTCGCTGGAAAAAAATTCAGAAGCAATGTAGAGGTAATCGCTGAAACTGAGGCCTATTTTGAGGCAAAGGACAAATCGTACTACAAAAATGGTATCAAAAAGTTGGAAGATCGCTATAATCGCTGTATCGCCTCTGATGGCAATTATGTTGAATAATAAAAACGAATTTTGGCAAAAAATGTGTGTTTTTATTGAACGATACGAACTTTTCAGCCGAACTGTAATGATCATTAAGCCAGGTCACGGTGAATATATAGAGATCGAAAGTGCAATCCGAACAAGCAAGGCGATATTCATTGAGATAACTGTTTATTCCTCCTACATTTTGATAAAACATTATCAAACCAGAGTGGTTTGAAATGAAGCTTTTGTTGGGTACTGATGATGTGACTGCCGAACTCGGTTGATCGTGTGGCGCGGAATCGGCGGGGTGTTTGGATGAACCGATCGAGATACTGTTATGAACTGCGGGAAGCGTGACGAGCTAGGTCTGTGCAGTGTGCTTGCGTACTTGATATTGGATGATATTTTCTGACTGGAGGTGCGCACTAAAAAAGGAGAGATTGTAACTCCTTCTGGCCAGAAATCTAGTGAAGTAATGACTTTCTCTAAGGTCAAAGGGACACTAATTTTAAATGAGATGAATGAGAGTGGACGAACTCTGTTCAGGCGTGTGAGTTTGTAACAATGGATAGAGTCACGACTGCACTTATCTCGGGCTTGGACATAGGATTTGATGTTATCCTCAGATTCACTTGGCAAGAACCTGGTGATGTAGAACCAATTAACGTCGGAAGTTGAGCCGTATAATTGCTGTTCGCTAGGAGCAACCTGTAGATACACGTATTGACTATTTGGTTGCTCGATTGTATTATTTGTGCTAATAATATTGCGTGGAGTAATCAGGTTTACATTTTGTTAAGAGGATGCAATGTTTGTATGAGTCGGACAGGTATTTTTGTACGGTATATCAGAAATGACGTTGACTTGCCTGGCATTATTCTGACGAATTTGTAATGGGTTGTATGGAGGTGCATTGAATGTAGCTCGGTTGATGTCGGTGGTAGTTGCGAGTGCTGGTATTGCTAGTGGAGAACAGGTGTGTGTGCGCAAGTATTTCGGAAATGACTAGATTTTAGCAAATCTAGGCCTGTCTGAAAGCTATTGTTAGGACATTGATCAATTTCGAAGATCAAATGGCTGTGACTCTTGGTTCCGGAGATATGATGCTATAAGTGACATAACCGGCAAAACGTGTTGTTTTTTACCGCACAAGTTTTTTCGGAGATGGCCAAACCGATTTTAATAAGCTTAGACTCGTTTGAACGCTCCTAAGAGGCCATTTATTAAGTTCGAAAATCAAACGGCTTTCGCTTTTGGTTCCGGAGATATGATGGTATGTATGAGTGACGTAACCTATAAAACAAGTTGTTTCTTACCGCTTCAATGTACATAAGGGTGCCAATATTTAGGGATCTCCCCTAATTTCGTAAAGCACTAGTGGAAAAAAGTTGAAGGTACCTAGAAAAAAGTCCCCATACAAAATTTGAGCTAAATCAGATATAGATAAGGGTGCTACTCGGCGGTTAAGGTTTGAAAATTTTCGATCTTCAATAATCACCATAGAACATGAGATTTCCGAAATTGAAAAAAATGTTGATGTCAAAAATCGCATCGCATGAAACGTCGAGATTTAGTGTCATCTAAAAAAACATTTTGAAAAACTCGACTTTCTTGGGCTTAGAAAAATATTGAGTCCCAGATGGTCGATTTTTTGAAAATTTGACACTAAATCTCGAGGTTTCATGCAATTCTAAGACTTGTGGCAATAAAAAAATTTTTCGTTTGCGGAAATTTCATGTACCCCTGTGGTTATTTTTCAAGATCTATGAAAATTCCACTAAGTGGAATAAGAAGGGTTTTTGTCGTGAATACGACTTACTTTACTATGGGGCGCCTTTTCAAAATTTACCCTCTGAGAGAGTGATAAGTTTTTGATCGTGAATATCTCATGTTATATCTAATGAATCAACATAATTCTTGCTACACGCCATCGGAAATATGATCACAATTTTATAATAAAATTTTCAGTTCTGTGACATATTCTCAAATAGTTCAAAATTAAACTTTTCTGAAATGTTTGGTATAAAGGAGTATCAAAGAAGATAATTTATAAGGCGCGTTTGCCTTTCTCGTATTTTGAAAGCTCATAGCTCAGTGATCTGTAGAAGGATTTATATAATCTAACTACCAATAGAATCGAAAAATTTTAACTTGAACCTGTATTGCAACAACATTGAAGTTTTTCAATAGTACACTATTGAAAAACCTGTTTGATTTAACCCATGAAAGCACCAGCCAATCAGAACGCGAGATGTCTGAATCTATACAAGAGCATTCATATAAAAGTTGAGTGGTTCATTTTTCCTACCATTTGCTGAGCAACTGTTCATGAAACAAGACACACGAGAGCAACATCGAGGACACTGTTTCCCGATCTGAATGCACGAGACACCGTCAGCACAATGACACCGAAAATCGGTAGAAAGGCAGCCAAAAAGTCCAGCAAGGCCCATTGCTGAAACAAGACACACACGAGAACCATATCAGATCTCAATATTTCCTACCAAAAGATTCATCAAGATGGAAGCTAAATTAATTTGCACCGTCACTAACACATTCAATTACGAACGGCAATGCGAAAGCGAAAGTGATGATTTTGAACACATCTTTATACTAGTATACAAATATGCCGTGCGAAACAGCAGATATTTTCGAATTTCATAGCTTCAATAAAAATAAACTACAAATTTGTCGTACCTAGCCTCCTATACTGGGAAATTAAAAAGGAATTGTTTCAAGTTTGGAATATACAGCTGTAGAATAGCAGCTGTTTAATGTAACTAATCTGTACTTTAATATAGGTGCATCGCTTCAAACTCTATTAGTGAAAAAGGGGAAAGCTTGCATAATTCATACAATCAATCAACTAATTGATATTCGGAAAAGTGATGGGAGCGTGCCAGTTTTTTCGTATTCATGACATCCAGTTATGTCTGACATCACCCACCCGCCTTTTTAGATTAGCATCGCTCTCGCATACAAATAGGCAACGCAAATGCCAAGCGCTTGATTGGAAAAACGATGCCGACTATGTGACATGAACACTGAAGCATGTTTTTGTGTGACATAAACACTGAAGCATGCACATTAGTGTCAGAAATTATTTAATGAAAAGATAAAAAATTCATGAGACTATTTTTAAGAAAGAGAAAGGCATTATCACACCACTAAGTGGATTGAGAATGGTATTTTTCATTTTTAGTTGATTTAACGTAAAGTCTTCATAACTTAGTTCAGTTTTTGCTATGGCTGAGTGAAAACATATATTGGAGAAGCCAAATGAATGAGAAACTCACAGAAATGATTTTTTTTTCAGAAAAAGATACGCTCAGAGACAGGAGTCGAACCTGCGATCTTATGTATTCCCGTGCATACGCGCTACCATTTCACCACCCTGAACCTTGTGATAGACGCAGCTCTAATACACGACTTGGTATGATATAGCATACATCGAACATGGTCTAAATCCTAGCCGCCTCCAGACCGGTATTCCATATCAAAACATCTTATCTGTTCATCAGACAACAAACACTACCCGGGTAGAAGTGATTTGCAAACCAATATCAAATTCTGTCATTAAAATCAAACATCTCGATGGTAGAAATTAACATTATTTAGTTTGAAATAAGAGTTAAAATATCAAAAATCATAACAAAGCCTGCATGAGAAAATAGCAACAAAATAAAAACTTCTGTCATTGTAATATCAAACCAAGAACAAAATATTTATAGAAGATGAATTTGTTTATTGTTTTGTATTCTAGCATTAAGAATAGAGTAATATCTTAAGTATTTCTCTTATCTGATTCTGATGCAGTTTATTAAATGGTATTTTATTTAAAGATAAAACTACTGGGTCAATTTACTTAATGAAATTGAAATAGCTCATCAATAACGAAATAAGATATTATAACTAATTTTGATTTTGAACAGATATTGTACAATGTCTTGATCCCTTGATGAAATATCACGAAAATATCAAGTATCGCTCTGACAACACAGAAACATCAAGCCAAGATATGATGGTAAAATTTGTTATTATTTTGACCTTTGTTTGCTATTTACACCTTTGTTTGCTTTTGACCTTTGTTTGCTATTTACACCTACCCGGGTAGTCTTCTCGCTCTATACCTATTCTTCCGCTCAAGCACTGGGTAGGAGAGTATATTTCTAATCACTTTCTGCCTTCTTTATTGTGGCAGTCGCTTACATGTTTTTCTTTTTTTCGATTTGGGAAATTTTATGTATTTTCCCTTTATCGTGATTTTTCTTGATCGAAAATTTTCAAACCTTAACCGCCGGGCAGCACCACTTACCCATACCCGATTTAGCTTAAAGTTTGCATGGGGACATTTTTCGATGTGCCTAAACTTTTGAGAACTAAAGTTTTGGCACCCTCATATATTAGAGCGGTAAAAAACAACGTGTTTTGTCGGCTACGTCACTTATACCATCATATCTCTGGAACCAGAAGTCGCAGTCATTTGATCTGAGAACCTGATCAATGGCCTAATAATATCTTTCAAACGGGTCCAGAATTGTTAAAATCGGCCATCTCCGAGAAACTTGCGCGGTAAAAAACAACGCGTTTGGTTAGTTACCTCACTTTTGACATCATATCTTCGGAACGAGAAGTCATAGCCATTTGTTCTTCAATCTTGATTAATACCCTAATAGTAGCTTTTAAACGATCCTATGCTTGTTGAAATCGGTTCAACCATCTCTGAGAAATTTAAGCGGTAATAATATCTTCGAAATGTGAACACACATACATTTTTCGATTTCGTCGAACTGAGTCAAATGGTATATAAAATTATGGGTCCCCAAGGCTTCGTTCGAAGGTCGGTTTTTCCAGCAATTCGAAAAGGAAACACTCTTTCTATTGAAAACATTACAAATATTTTGTTTGCATGAATAACGTACAACAGCTACTTTATTTACCGATTATTCTGAAGCGTTCATCACGGTAATTAAGGGGCGGGTAGGGTCTAACACTTTTGAAAAATCATTTATTTTTTTCTATGTATGTTCTTATAGCAAAACATTTCTAGAATATTCCGTAAAATTTTCAAGACTATTGGAACAAAACTCAGCAAGTTATGGGCCTTTATCTTTACTTATCTCATACTGCAAAGAAGTAAGCGTTCGGCGCATGGGCCCAAGATTTTTGTTTCAATTGAATTAAAAACTTGACGAAACATTCTGGAAACGAATGATTTTTTGAAAATGTTAGATCCTACAGGTTCCCTAGAGTAATAACTTTTTTCCTTCGATTTTATAGACAAAATCCTTGAACGCTTTTTTCTCGAAAGTAACCTACTCCGTGTCCATCGTCATTCAGAATCTTCTGCACCAATTCTTTTCAAATCTTACGCACACTTCCTACATGTAAAATACCAGACCAACGTTTTCCTTTTCGTTGTTTGTGACTTTTGAGAGGTTTTACAGCTACAAAACG
Source organism: Malaya genurostris (assembly GCF_030247185.1). Classification (NCBI taxonomy): domain Eukaryota; kingdom Metazoa; phylum Arthropoda; class Insecta; order Diptera; family Culicidae; genus Malaya; species Malaya genurostris. The sequence goes on from NC_080572.1 coordinate 152,929,541, forward strand.
ACGGATTTTTTCAAGAAAAATCGTGTTTTGACTTTAAACAACAACCAAAATTTCAAAAAATTGAAAAAAATTTATACAGCAACGTTGGGGTTACTCAATCTATGCTGCTTTGATTTGTTGACTTCTGATTAGTTTGCGCCGAGGTACAGTAGATACCGCAAATCATGATGTTTAAGAAGCGTCTTCAAAAATACCTCTCCATCGACTTATTTCTCAAAAAAAAAACAAAATGTTGTTCGAATGATGCTTTGTATTATGCAAAATGTTTAAATTTATTTTTTTGAACGAAAGTTCTGGAAAAAATAGCAAAAATGATGTTTTTTCATCATTTAAACCCTAATCCCCCCTCCCTTTATATACAATAAGCATATCAATGTTATTAAGTAACGTTATATTTGAAAAGTTCAACAAAGTGACTGTAGAGTAAAATAGTATTGGTGTTGATCGGATAGTCGACATTCGTATTGCGTTTGATGGATTTGATAGAATGTAGGATACCAGCGTAAGTATTGTTGAGGCTGTTTTGGTAGTATTGGAAATATGACGCAAAGATCGATCAGTAATCAATGAATTAGTGCTTTTTTTTCTTTTAGCCTTGATATTTCCTCGGCTGCGTGTGCTGGGGGATGTTCAGTCAATTTAAAAAAATGGTTTATGTTGGATCGATGACCACTGAGTCTAGTTTTTAGTTCATTGGTTGTCATTCCAATGTATGAATTTCAACAATCATTGTAGGGAATGCTACAGGCGACATTGGATTGTCAACAGGATATTTAATTGGTCGGAGTAGAGATTGTGTTGTTTTAATCGCTCTGTGGTTCAAATGTATTTTTTTAATTCAAAAATATAATATAATTTTAAGACACACTGTCTAAGTTCTAAGATGCCAAGGATGTTTTCTAATCTCAATTAATCTTCGGTCCACGTGGGTCCGCGGGAAATACTCTCAGGCTACGAAAACCTAGCGGGTGGCCCGCATGCTGGTCATCAACTGGAGCGGTCTTCCGTGGGAGGTGATGGTGAAGTTTGGGAAGAAAATGAAAGAGAAGTAAATATTGTAGAAAACGGGGTAATAAGGGGATGTGGGAACAAAATGTCTAAAAACAACAGAGATCTAAGAAGGAACGAAAAAGTTAGTGATAAAATTAAGATCTTGTTAGTTCCAATGAAGATGGTGGACAGGGACGGGGATCGAGAGAATCGTACGGATGTTAGTGTCGAACCTGCAGGTGGAGATTGTCTTGTGTCTGAGGTAATAGTATATGAGAAGCATATATGAACTATCCCAACTCGCCAACACACTCCGAAACGCAACCTCAGGCGGTCTACCTCGGACCCTTAGGATTCCAGTAGCTTCGACCTGACGTCGCGATACTCTACGCACGACCACACGAAATGCTCGATGCCCTAATAACCGTCGCCACAAGTGCAGAGACCGCTCTCCGCGAGCCCAACAGGCCGGAAATGTGCGTTGAACTGTAGTGATTTGATATGAGCCGCGACATAACACGAATGAAATTGCGACTCACGTTCATCCCCCTGAACCAAGTTTTCGTCGATACCCTAGGGATAATGGAATGTAGCCGTCGTCCCAGTTCGTCATTGCTCCATGCCAGCTTTCGAGAGTCTTCTGACAAGAGATACTGAAAAATCATTGAAGCAGATTGTCTTTCAGAAATATCACCTTCTAATGCGCCCACCTCAGCCAATGAGTCTGCCTTTTCATTGCCCGGAATGTAACAATGCGAAGGGACCCAGACTAACGATATTGAATAAGATCGGGGCTACTTTTCTGGTTTCATTGCCCAGAGAGTTTCTATTGAACTTAGACTGTCCGTGACAATAAAGTGATGGTCTTTGAGCAAGGTTTCAATGATCTCAAGGGTGTACTGAATAGGAGCTAATTCTGCGACGTAAACTGAAGCCGGATCACTGAGTTTGTACGAAGCGGTGATGATCTGATTGAAAATGCCGATGTTTTCGGACCTGTTTATATGAAATATAATGCAGAAGGATTAACAAATGCAGAAGGATTAATATTCTGAGCCATGTAATCAAAATACAAGTACATAAAACGGGTCTGATAATTGAGCTCGACAAGCCTTTCGAAGCTTTCAGTCACCATCGGATTCAAGATATCGCATCGGATTAGCAATCGAGAGATCCCACAATCGATTTTTCACAGTAAGACGCCCGCGAACACTTCGAGACTCATCGTATGAGTCGATTGCATGCAACCTAAAACAATAATCAATCAACGATACTGAATTCCTTCCAGTTTAATGAAACGGGTGTTTGCCGCGGATCGGAAGCAGAAGCATCCATATTCCATTACGGACAATATCGTGGTTTGGTACAGTCTGATCATGTCTCCTGAGGGGCACCCCACCAAGTTCCAATTATTGTGCGGAGAAAATTGATTCTCTGCTGGAATTATTGTTTCAAACACCTAATGTGAAACAGGTGCCCCAGGTGCCATTGGAGTAGAACCAGACCCCGAGACATTTAAATGTGAAGACCTGAACTATTGTTTCACTCCATAGTTGAAGCTATGATTGTGATGGTTCTCGCTTCCTTGAAAATACAACCAGCTCAGTTTTCTCCATGGAGAACTCAATACCCATTTGATGAGCTCATGTCCTTGGAGATCGGCAGCTTTGGGTCCTATAATAGACACGTCGACAAGTTGTCTTAGCGTGCAAGATGTATTGATACATTCATCGATGTTGTTGATAAAAATTGTATCAATGACCCATGTAACTAAAATTGACCCATGTAACTGAATCGTATTATTGAGAAATCATCATGCTCGAAATACATGTGTTTCTCAGACAATAGATTATATAAAAAGTTGTTCAAAATTGGTGAAAGACCATGCTCATGCAACTTCTCAGATAGAATGTTTATGGAAACTGAGTCAAAAGCCCCCTTGATGTCTAGGAAAACTGATGCCATTTGTTCTTTACGAGCAAATGTCATTTGAATTTCGGATGAAAGTAACGTTAACAGGATGGTGCTAATGTTAACAGGATGATGCTAAATGTATCAAAATGTTCAGTCATTTCTTTCTCGCAAAAGAACAAGAATCACGTGTAATTATACTATTTCGCAAACCGTCCTAAAACGGGAGTCAACAATCAAGGATTTAGGAGTGTTACTGGATTCTAAACTTTTTTTTCAAATAAAATTTTTATTAGGCTCATTTAGTTTAGCTTAACGTGGCCGATTGTCTTGTTGTTAGGGAGAGAGAAAGGGATGCCGTATTACGGGGCGGCATACTCCCCTAGAGTTAGTAAAGGGACATAGGGAGGGTGAGACCTACACAGTATTGAATTGAAATTTGAATACATCATTTGTTTGTGACATACATCTTTTAGACACATTTTGCGTTCGATGAATCTTCATGTTTTTCATCTTATAGCAATGAAGAGATTATTCTGGATTGGGATGCTTTGTTGGTGTGACGTTTTTGGGTTGCTTCCAGCAACTCAGTCAGTTCAAGGCAGGTGCATGCTCCGAAGCATCGTTTACACAGGCCATACTTCCAGCAACGTAAAGAAGAGTGCGGTAGAGCTGTGGACGAGAAAGAGATAGGGAGAGCACTAAATTTGAGCATTGATAGATTTTAAGAAATTGTAGATGAAAGTCATATAAGAAAGATTTCGAGTTGCCAAGACGTCGCGGACTGGTACGAAGGGTGGTATACCTCGGGCCCGAAGGGAACCTATGAGTCTCAATCTCAGCGAGCCCCATACGACGGAGATGCGCGCTGAACATATAATGATTAGACATGAGCCTTGACATTACACGAATTGGTCTTTCATAGATGTCACCTTCTAGTGCGCCCACCTTGGCTAACGTGTCTGCCCTCTCATTGCCCCGTATGGATCAATGTGAGGGGACCCAAGCCAAGGTAATCTGGTATGATTTTGCAGATAAAGCACTCAACTGTTCTCGTATTTTCCCCAGGAAATACGGTGAGTTCTTTCCAGGCTTCACTGAACGGAGAGCCTCAATGGAACTGAGACTGTCCGATACAATGAAGTAGTGATCTGTGGGCAGAGTGAGTTTATAGGAAGCGGTGGAATTTACATTGAATATAGCGAAGCCACTGGACCCGTCGAGATGTGATCCGTCAGTGTAAAACATTTTATTACAGTCGACTTCTTTAAATTTATTATTAAAAATTTTTGGGATCTCTTGAGGGCGCACATGATCCGGGATTCCACGAATTTCTTCTTTCATGGATGTGTCGAAAAACACAGTAGAATTAGAAGTATCCACAAAATAAACACGATTGGGAACAAACGAAGAAGGATTTATATTCTGAGCCATGTAGTCAAAATACAAGGACATAAAACGGGTTTGTGAATTAAGCTCGACAAGCTTTTCAAAGTTTTCAAAGTTTGTTCTTTACGAGCAAATGCCATTTGAATTTCTGTTGAGAGCAACGCTAGACAATCGTTCGTTCCTTTGCCCCTGCGGAACCCAAATTGTGTACCTGGAAGCACCTGGACCTGAATAGTAATAACTCTCACTTCTCTCCATTCGTGTGGGACAATATTACCCTCGAGGAACTTGTTGAATAAATTCAACAAGCGCCTTTTGGCAGAGTCGAACATATTTTTTAACAAGTTGAATTTAATTCTGTCTAACCCCGAGGCTCTATTGTTACACGACAAGAGCGCAAGTGAGAACTCTACCATCGAAAACGGTGTTTCGTTTGTATTCAATGTCGCGACGCGGGATATCTTCTGTTCCGGAACAGAATCAGGACATACTTTCTTAGCAAAATCAAATATCCAGCGGTTAGAATATACCTCGCTATCGTTCGCGTGATTTCGATTGCGCATGCGACGTGCCGTATTCCAAAGAGTGCTCATTGCTGTTTCTCTCGTTAAACCGTCAACAAACCTTCGCCAGTAACCGCGTTTCTTCTGGGGTTCCGTTCCTTCTAAACGAGATGAAGGCTGAACCATACTAGTTTGCGCGCTGGGTACTCGTTTCGTCTGAGCTTGAATTGCGGCGTCAGGAATCAGGCTAGCCAAAAATGTATACTCTTCCTCCGGAAAAAGCTCCTGCGATGTTTCTAGTTTCTCAGATATCGAGCTAGCGTAACTTTTCCAATCAATGTTTCGTGTGAAATCGTACGAAACATTGATTGTTTCCAATGGTCTTACATGGTTGGTGATAGAAACTATGATCGGCAAGTGATCGCTACCGTGAGGATCACGAATTACCTTCCACTTGCAACCTAACTGTAGCGAAGTCGAGCAAAGGGATAAATCCTAGGGTTTCGTGTCATTTCTCCCGTGTTTAGAATTGTCAAATTGAAGTTGTCACACAGATCTTGGATTACGAAGAACGGTTATCATCATATAAGCAGCCCCATCCTGTACCATGCGAGTTAAAGTCCCCTAAAACCAGCCACGGTGAAGGAAGAAGTTCTATGATGTCTGCAAGCCGACGATGCCCTATCGAGACTCTGGGAGGAATATAGATAGAAGCTATACATAGATCTTTGCCTTTAATATTAATTTGGAAAGCAACTATTTCAATTCCCGGTGTCGAGGGGAGGTTAATACGATAAAATGAATAGCACTTTTTAATCCCTAAAAGTACCCCTCCATAAGAGTCTTCTCGGTCCAGGCGGATTATGTTAAAATTATGGAAGTCGAGGTTGATGTTAGAAGTAAGCCAAGTTTAACTCAAGGAGAATACATCACAATTATGAGTATGTATTAGGTGTTTGAAAGAATCAAGTTTTGGGATGATACTTCTGCAATTCCACTGAAGCACAACGATCATATCTTCGATTCTCAGTGGTAAATTATCCATCAAAAGATACGATCGCTGCAAGGAGGGGCCATTGTTCACTCAACTGTTTTAAAAATGTCCTTACTGTAGGCAGTAGAGCAGTTAGGAAACTTTTTATAGGACCGGTAATATTGAAGTCTATTAATATCCTGTCCACGATATCAGAAAATTTCAATAATCCAGCGTTTGTTGGATTTGCTGGTTGTGCTTTGGGGTCATTCGGGTTTTTTGATGCCCCCGGAAGTTCTGGGTACTCCTTTTCATCCCTAAGTTTTTTTAACCCAGGAGGTGTTTGCTTCGGTTTTGAGTCAGCACTTTTCGTTTCCGTTTGGTTCTTTTGTGACGAAGAGGACAGTCTGAGGCCTTTACGAGGAAGCTTGGCAGAAGTCAGATTTTGTCTTTTCCTGCTTCCTTCAACCTGTGTGTAGGAAGGTCCTTCGCCTGGGTCGTCAGAGGTATCCTCTTCAACTGGCAAGATTGCAAACGGGATCTCAGGGGTCGATGGAGTGGTTCTTTTTAAGATTTCCGCATAAGAACGTTTGGAACGTTCTATCACGGATCGCTTCAATTTCTCCGCACGCTGTATGTACGTAGGGCACACCGAAAGATCATGAGGATTCTCCCCGCCGTAGCAACACTTTTCCACTGCTCTTCTGCAGAGATCGTCCTCATGGGCCTCTCCGCATTTGCCGCATCGCAGCTTGTTGCAACAATAGGTTGCCGTATGACCTAGCTGTTTGCAGCTTGTACAATGCATTACCCGCAGTATATACAGCCGAACAGGTAGACGAACTCCACTCACTACCAAATAATTTGGAAGTGCAGATCCGACAAAAGTCACGCGAAATGAGTCCAATTGGCAAAATTTTCACTGGTTGAAGGTCGTGGTTTTTGAAACGGCCTACCCCGTCCTTTATCAGATCTTCGATTGTCAGACTTTTGTCACGGACCACACCGTCGATCTCCACCACATGAGACGGGACGTACACGCGGTACTCCCTCGTGAACAACTCGCTGGTAGCAATCTCGTTTGCTTGCTTCAGGTCGGACACAACAAAGCGTAACTTGTTTAGCGAAACCTTATCTATTGTTTTTATTGCCGAGTAGTGTTTTGTCAGGTCCCGAGCAATATTTAAAACTCTGAGAGACTTTAATTTGGGTCGGAAGTATACCACCCACGGACCCCCGAGCCATCGTCTTGGTAAACTTTTTGGCGAGCAGGCAATATCTTAGAGGGAGATGGAGGCATCGGAGAGGGAGATGGCATCGGAGGGGGAGATGGTATCGGAGGGGGAGATGGTATTGGAGGAGGAGATGGTATCGGAGGGGGAGATGGTATCGGAGGGGGAGATGGTATCGGAGGGCTAGATGGTATCTCGGAAGCAAACTCAGCTTCTAAATGTTCCTCGTAAATGAACGAAGAACATTTAGAAGCTTCGCCCTCCTCCGAGACACCCCCACTATCATCCATATTCATATTTAAAGTGCGGGAGTAAAGAAGTCTCCCGCACTGGAAATGAGAATGAAAGTAATAAAATGAAAAGATAATATATGAATAGTAAAAGTAGAAAGAAAAAGTTTGAAAAAATACTTAACAGTATGTCAAGGTAAGCTGTTAGGTGAGTTGCTTTTTCACTCCTTCGTTGTGTCTCAGCGTGACCTTGACTCCAGATTTGGCTGCTGCGATGCGGGTAGCAAACAATAGAAATAACTGCTGCCTGAGGATAGCACAATAGCGTCTACTGTCGATACCGATACGAAACCGGTGCACAGACAGAACTCACTTGCGGGGATGCTACTTTTTATCACTTTTATTTAATGCCTATACTACAGCCCCTGCTGTGATAGGCACCTTCGTCTTACCGATGCCGATTGTTAAAAAACGCGTGTGTTCACTTCGAACATTCGGTTACGAATAATTCTAAACTTAATATCAAAGGTCATGTAGAATATACAAACTCAAAAGCATCTAAGATGTTGGGACTCATTTTTCGTATTGCAAAAACTTTTGACAACACATATTGTTTGAAATCGTTATATAGCGCATTAGTTCGCCCGACCCTTGAGTACGCTGTTGTTGTTTGGGCACCGTATTATCATTCTGATAAGCTGCGAATTGAAGCAGGAAATTTGTTCGTTTCGTTTTGCGCCGTCTGCCATGGAGAGATGCATCAAATCTTCCAAGCTACGAAAATCGATGTAGTCTCATAAATTCCGGATTGACTGCGCAGATCTCCTACAACTGCTGAATTTTGACATTGTGACAGCAAGTACCCCTTGGTGAACCCACCGACTTAGCCTGACACTGTCACGGAAAAACGATAGATGAGAGAATAAGTTAAAAACAAAATAAATACTACACGTGAAGCGTGACAGTGTCGTTTAAAGCTGGTTTCTAAATCAATTAGTACCTAAAATTAAGCATTCAGCTATATTTGCAATTTTTGTATCGAATTTAATTGCGTAAGTTTCGAGTCTATCGATCGATCGATCAAATCTTTATAATTTGTTTGAAGTAATCCTAAATTTCTAGTAAACTCATTAACCTAACCTAAACCCAGTGAGGTAATACGATCGGTGATTTGGAATACTGCAAATTTGTAAGTTTCATTAAGTTAGAATCTGAATTAAAATAAACAAATGATACTTACAGCTAAAGCTGATCATCAAATAAACAGTGTTTTGATCGGTCTAAGGAAAGCAGTTTTAACATTCTTTAGAAATTTGCATTCGAGCACCTATAATGGAACATAACAAAGGGATTGATTCGTCTGTGGAATACAATTGTGCGATCTGCGACGAGCCGGACCACATTGATGATATGGTTGCGTGTGATACGTGTCAATTGTGGTCTCACTATAGCTGTGGCAAAGTGGATGCTAGCGTTAAACATTGTCCTTGGAACTGTGCAACATGCGAACCCCTAATGATTCTGAGCATTCGAATGAGACAACTGGTACTAAGAAGAAGATCGTGACATCAAAGCCTTTAAAGACTCCCGGCAGCAGCAAGGGTGGTTCAGTCTCAAGCAGTAAAACTAGCTCAAAGAGGAGTGAACAGAATAGAAGAGCAGAGGCAGCTTCAAGAACTTGAAATAATTTTTACAAAAAGAAATTCGTGATTTGGAGTTAAATCAAGATAAACTATTAAAAGAACAGGAATTAGCCATTGAGAGTAAGAATTTAGCAGAGGAAAAGACATTTCAACGGCGAAAACTAGAAGAAGAGAAGGAATTCCGTAAAAAACAAATGCTAATACGAAAGCAGTCAATCGAGAAGAATGCTAAGATAGTTAGCCAACTATCGCAATACGAAAGTAGCAAAGGTAGTATTGGACAGAGAGAAGGCAATTCGGATGATAGAGTAGAAGATTGGTTAGAGCGTTCGGAACCACAGTTTCCGGACTCAGGATCGATATCTGAATCGACGCTCAAGACGACTTCACTAATTCCAGAGGGAAACAAAGACCGTGCTATAAAGAATGTCTTCGACGATTTTACCGCTCAAAATATAGTTACAGAAACGGAGAATGACCAGAACAAAGTCTGTCCAACTAGTCGTCAGATTGCAGCACGCCAGGTGATGGGGAAAGATCTTCCTACTTTCTCAGGTGAACCTGAAGAATGGCCTATGTGGATTAGTAATTTCGAGCGTTCGACCGCGACCTGCGGATTCTCTCAAGATGAAAATCTTATAAAATTACAGAGATGCCTTAAGGGGCCTGCCTTGGAGATGGTTCGCAGTCGGCTTCTATCTCTTGATAGTGTACGGCATGTAATTAAAACTTTACAGATGAGATACGGACGTCCAGAAACACTGATTCATCCATTGATAGAAAAGATACGATTGATGCCATCACCAGAAATGAATAACATGGAGAGTGTTATTGAGTTCGGAAATGCAGTGGACAACTTAGTGGAACACATCAAAAGTACTAAGATGAGTGCGCACTTATCTAATCCCACACTTCTCCACGACATGGTGGCTAAGTTGCAAGTTGACTATAGGTTGAAGTGGTCATGCTGGCAAAGGAACGATTACAGAACCCAACTTGAAAACCTTTGGTTCATTTATGTCAGCAATAGTGGAGCTTGCGTATGAGGGTGCAGACGATCCCTCAGTGAAGGAAAATAGCAAACCACGACCAAAGAAACAAGCCTTTGTTCATACGCATTCCGAGGCTGAAAACAATTTGGACTCCCTGGAAAATAATCGCAGAAATATGTCAGAACGATCGTCGAATAAAAGCTGTTATGTATGCAAAACGGAAGGTCATCGGGTGGCTGACTGTTTTAAATTTAAATCATTAACGTTGAACGAAAGTTTCAAGGTAGTACACCAAAATTTGCTTTGCAGAATGTGCCTTAATTACCACGATAAATGGCCATGTAAGACGTGGATGGGATGTGGAATTGAAGGTTGTAGGCTTCGCCATCACATTTTATTACACCCAGCGGCGGTGAACACCGCAGTCTCCACAATTCACCGCGAACAATTCGGTGTACGTGGTAGTCCTTTATTCCTCCCAGTGACGCTTTTCGACAAGACAAAAAAAACCGTTTTTGCGTTTATTGATAAAGGATCCCAGTTGATACTTTTGGAAAAAGAAGTCGCTAAACAATTAGGACTTGATGGTACTTGATGGTCTTCCCTTCGCCTATTATTGAATCAGACGATAACAAGCGTGCAAGAATATTATTAGAAAATACGACGAGAAAAACTCCGACAGGCTATGAGACTGGGCTGTAATGGAAGGAAGATGATGTTTGCTTACCTCACAGTTACGGAATGGCTTACCGACGTCTGCAGTCTTTGGAGAACAAACTTAGTAACAACCCGCAATAATAATAGTAATATATTAAAAATACTAATGCTCAGGTATATTCTGAACAATGTCCTAGAGCGACGCAAGCAATCATTCATTACCACTATGTGGACGATTATTTGGATAGCTTCGGAACAATTGAAGAAGCTGTAAAAGTGGGGAACGACGTGAAGATGATTCAGGCTAAAGCAGGATTCGAAATCCGAAATTTCATGTCCAATTTAGAAGAGATAACGAAACGTATTGGAACGAGTTATGAACAATATGATCGGCAACTGACGGAGGAGAAAATGGATGTCAAGGCATCGATTCTTGGAATGAAATGGATTCCCAGCAGCGACGAGTTCACGTATATATTTCAAATGCATAAGCACTGTTTCAAAAGTAATTCAGTCATGTGTTTGGTGCAAGGTGTATAAAACAGTCCCTGCTGCGCCACCTATGGCGCCGCTACCTAGAGTTCGCCTCACACCATTTGTTCAACCCTTTACCTTCGTCGGCATAGACTACTTCGGTCCAGTTGCCGTGAAGCTAGGTCGCAGTAATGTCAAGCGGTGGATTGGACTTTTCACGTGCCTCACTATTCGAGCGGTACACATGGAGGTCATTCATAGTCTGTCCACTGAGTCCTGCGTGATGGCAGTTAGACGATTTGTGTCACGAAGAGGTGCCCCAGCAGAAATATTTAGTGAACACGGTACCAACTTTCAGGGAGCGGATAGACGATTAAAAAAGGAAATCGAAGAGCGTATTACCACCATGGCGTCAATATTCACAATCGCGAATACCAAATGGAATTTTAACCCCCCCGCAGCGCCCCACATGGGAGAGGCTTGGGAGCGTTTGGTCAAATCAGTTAAAGTAGTAATAAGTGGTTTGCTGGAATCGCCTCGTAGACCAGATACGAAACACTAGAAACTATTATTCTAGAAGCAGAAGCAATGATCAATTCCAGACCTCTCACATAAATACCGCTTGAATCAGCTGACCAGGAATCATTAACGCCTAACCACTTCCAACGGAGTGAAACAACTTTCAGTACAACCAACACAAGAGCGAAGTACTTTGAGAAGTAGCTGGAAACTTGCGCAGCATCTTGTGGACGAATTCTGGAGAAGATGGTTAAAGGAATATGTTACGGCGATCAAAATGGTTCGAAGAAGTCAAGGATATCGGTGTGGGAGATCTAGTGTTGGTGGTCGATGGAACAATCCGGATTCAATGGTTGTGGGGAAGAGTTGAGAAAACAGTTCCAAGTCCGGATGGACATGTTCGGCAGGCATGGGTGAAAACAGCAAGTGGAATCATCACGACCAGTAGTTAAGTTGGCGTTACTCGACGTCAAATCTTATAGTGAAGCCGATTTAGAGCAAAAAAATGCTTCACGGGAGGGGGTATGTGACAGCGAGTACACCTTGGTGAACTCACCGACTTAGCCTGACACTGTCACGGAAAAACGATAGATGAGAGAATAAGTTAAAAACAAAATAAATACTACACGTTAAGGGTGACAGTGTCGTTTAAAGCTGGTTTCTAAATCAATTAGTACCTAAAATTAAGCAATCAGCTATATTTGCAATTTTTGTATCGAATTTAATTGCGTAAGTTTCGAGTCTATTTGACATCGATCAAATCTTTATAATTTCATTTAGGGATTAGCCAAATTTTGTGCTAGGGCACATAACCATTTTTATTATTTTTACGTTTCGTCTTTGACTCATCAGTGCAGAGGCTTATTAAATAAATTCAATAAGCGCGATTTGGCAGAGTCAGGCAAATTGTTCAAGAATCGAAATCGAATATCCAGCGGTTAGAATATTCTTCGCTTTCGTTCGTGGTGTTTTTGTTGTGCATTTGTCAGGCTGTGTTCTAAAGAGTGCTCATCGATATTTCTTTTGTTAATCCGTCAACAAACCAGAACCAGTAACCGCGTGTTTTGTTTTTTTTTTTTGCTTTAATTAAGTTCTTCATTTGCGAGTCTAGCGTCGCGTAATTACAGGGTCCGGCACTCGAAGTGTAACCAATTAAAAAGGCCATAAATTCAGTTTGGAATATTACTTTTACTTAATTCAAAGTACAAAATGTGTAAAAATAATACGAAATTCAGAATCAATTCACTTTTGCTTGACTTGATGACTTGAGAGAGCGAAGGAGTTGATTCGTTTAGCCGAAAGCGGTCAATTTCCGAACATTGTATTTTCTGACGAGAAAATTTTTCCAATTGAGCAATTCGTAAACTCTCAAAACGATAGGGTTTACTTGACCGACCGTTCATACGAGAATTTGATTCATCGATTGGCCACCAGGAGGCAGCACCCGCAACAGATAATGGTTTGGGCCGCTGTAACCGCAGATGGGCGCTCTCCAATCGTTTTCATCGATCCTGGCGTCAAGGTAAATGCGACATATTATCGGGAAAGTATTCTGAAGGTTGCTTTGCAGCCGATGGCAGACAAACATTTCGGTGGCAGACCATGGACGTTTCAGCAGGACTCGGCACCGTCTCACAAAGCTCGAATGAACCAAGAATGGCTGAAAAACAACGTTCCGAACTTCATCACGTCCACACAATGGCTCTCGAATTCACCAGATGCGAATCCAACGGATTATTCTCTTTGGGCCATTTTGGAGAGCAAAGTCCGAACTAAAAGATACACCAGTCTCGAGGCGTTGAAAAAAGTTATTGTCCGCGAGTGGGCCAAAATACACCTGCAAGTCACATTCGGGCAGCTTGCGATTCGTTTTTTGACCGTCTCAAGGCCATAGTCAAGGCAAAAGGTGGTCATATCGAGCAAAAGTGAATTGATTCTTAATTTTGTATTATTTTTACACATTTTGTACTTTGAATTAAGTAAAAGTAATTTTCCAAACTGAATTTATGGCCTTTTTAATTGGTTACACTTCGAGTGCCGGACCATGTACGATAATTTTCAGGTGTTCCAATGGCTCTAAACTGTTTTAACGCTGAGGTTCTTTCCGCGTTCAGTGATGAGCACTCTTTGTCCATCACGGATTGGGAGGACGGATGTTAGTTTTCGCGTCGGTTACGCGTTTCGCCTGAGCTTGAGTTGCAGAGTCGAGAATCAAGCCAGATAAAAAATTGTACTTTTCCTCCGGATGAAGTTCTTGTGTTGTTTCGAGTTTCTCATTTCTCAGACATCGAATTTGCGTAGTCTTTCCATTCAATGTTTTGTATGAGATCATACAAAATATTAATTGTCTCCGATAGTTCTAATCCGCAGGTGATAGGAAGATGATCGCTACCGTGGGGATCAGAGATCACCTTCCACTTGCAATCCAAAAGTAACGATTTCGAGCGAAAGGGATAAATCCAGTGCACTTGGTCTTGCTGGTGGTGCAGAAATTCGTGTCATATCTCCCGTATTAAAGATGGCCATATTGAAGTTGTCGCGAATATAATGGATCATAGATGATCTGTTATCGTAATGAAGACAGCCTCATCCCGTACCGTGTGAGTTAAAGTCTTGTAGCATCATCTGAACGCTGTCTATCGTCGCGCGCCAACGCTACAAGCAACGCCGATGCAACAAGCATGCGGTAGTTTTTATTGTCAGACAATCCGCAATCGCTTCAGAAAATGGAATTCTTTGGCTTTTGTGTCTCAACGGTTGTTTCTGCTGATCTCTGCAGAAAAGTTTAGCTGACGCAAGATAAATTATATTGAATTTAAACTATAACCCATTATAACATCATTCTTATAGTTTCCAAGCGCCATATGATAAGGCGCTATCTGAAGTTTTATAAATACCCCCAGTTGTTAAGAATAAATTGTAGTCTAAAACCAAACCTGAAGGTAACTCATTTCTACCATAAGCCTGCCAACGTCGGTGCGGGAAGGAGCTCTATGATATCACTGAGTCGCCGATACCCAACCGAAGTTCTTGGGGGAATATAGATGGAAGCAATGCAAAGGTCCTTTCCTCTGATTGTAACATGACATGCAACAACTTCAATACCTAGTATCGAGGGGAGGTTCATTCGATAAAACGAATAGCTCTTTTTGATCCCAAAAAATACTCCTCCGTAGGGATTATCGCGATCCAGGCGAATAATGTCAAGTTTCGCACAATGCAAATGCGTCAAATCTTCAATTGTTTACAAAAAAATTGAAAATTTTTGGAATGATACTTCTAAATAACAGTGATTGTATCCGTGACTTCGGTGGGTAACTTAGCCATCAACGGATACGATCGTTGAAAGAAGGGGCTGATTTGCAGTCTTTTCAGGCTTTTAAGAGGTTCTGAAATATTAAAGGTAGTCATGCCCCGAACTGGAAGGATTCGTAGTGTCAGTAGAGCCATGCACCAGCCATGCACTGGTTCTGTACACTCTGAATCGGCTGCGAAGTCTGTTGAAACAGGAGGTCAAATTCCACTACAGGAATGTAATACCAAGACTTTGCATGATTCAGTTCACAATATCAGAGAATTTTATAAACTCAGTATCTGGTAAATTTTCTGTTTGATCTTTAGGGACTTTCGGGAGTTTTGAAGTCACAGGAAGTGGTGGAAATTTTTGCTCGAAATTTAATTTTCCAAGACCTGGAGCTTTTTACTCTGTTTTTTGCTATCACTTCCAGTTTTAATATTTTGAGACTCACCAGAAGACACCTTCGAATCTTTACTACGGAGCTTGCTAGAGGATTTATTTCTTCTCTTTTTTAAGATATGAGGGACCGCCGAAGATGTACCTTCAAGGAGATCATCAGTATCGCTCTCGTCAGTTAACAAACAAATGAAAAGATTTACTGAAGGCGAAGCACTTTTCAACATTTCAGCAAAAGAACGCTTGGGTTGTTTCTTAAATGAACGCCTCATCTTATCTTTACGCAGTTTGTACGCGAGGCATGCATAGAGGTCACGCGGCTCTTCATTACAGTAGAGATGCTTTTCCTTGTCTCCACCACAGGAGTTATCCCCATGACTCCTTCCACATTGGGATTTATTGCAACAATGGGATGCTGTATGTCCCAATTGTTTACAATTGGTGCAGTTCATAACCCGCGGTACAAAAAGGCGAACAGGTAAACGAACTCGGTCCAGGAAAAAGCCGAACCAGTGAAAGTCACCCGATACGAGTCTGATGAAATATATGACTTAGTACCATCCCCAGCGATCGATACTGAACGCAGTTGCTTGCAATCCAGTATGAATGGTATGAATCTATAATATATTGAATTTGTTGTGGCATATCGTTGGTTGGCATAGTGGTTTTATCAGTGATTTCAGATTCTATATCCTGTGCTATATCGGTCTGTTGTTTGGCAACTACATTTGAAGACAGCGTGTTATTGTAAGGCTATTTTGGGTAAAAAATGTTGATAAGCTGGTTTATAAGTGATGATGGATAGTTATTTTGCTAAAGATGTTAGTATATGATGTGTTGTGTTTTTATTTAAAGCGGTAATTTGTTTTATGAGATATGAGGCTACATTGATTTTAATCGTCATTGGATGAAACGAGTGATAATTTAACAACCTTCCAGATGCAATAGGCTTGGAGTACTACTGTGTGTTTATGGTTTGGTCTTTATTTCGTATTAGTAAAGTATCCAGAAATGGTAGTTTTTTATCTGATTCCTCTTCTGCATTAAATTGGATGTTTTCGTTATAACTGTTGAATTTGTCTAATGTGTAATGGACTTGATCATGGAGTAACAATAGAATTAAATCGTCAACATATTTGTGGAGAACCGGTATTTTGAATGGAACATTTTTAAACACTGTATCGATAAGGGTTTCCATGACGATGTCAGCTAATATTGGCCTCCGAAACAAATTCGTTATAACTGTTGAATTTGTCTAATGTGTGGTGGACTTGATCATGGGGTAACAATAGAATTAAATCGTCAACATATTTGTGGAGAACCGGTATTTTGAATGGATGATCGATCGATAAGGGTTTCCATGACGATGTCAGCTAATATTGGCCTCCGAATCAAATTCTATCTACAGACGTTTGTAAACGTCATGGGTAGTCCGCTATCACCCAATAACCAATCAAAAGTCGTTGACATTGTACGTTATTCATGCAAACAAAATATTTGGTATGCAGTCAATAGTAAAAGTTTTTTGAATAGTGTTTTGGTTCATAATTAATATAAATGACCATTTGTATTCATAGTACCTTAAAGCATGTTCTAAAATTGACCAGAAAATGTTGTGTCAGACATCAACATTTTTACTATAAACCAGGGGTGGAAATAAGCAATTTTTTTTGATTTACAGTAAATTAAAAAAGTCATTATTATCTTTTCATGTCACATATTTATTGTAGATATTATAATATATAGATATTATAAATTCCATGTTTCGTGATGTATTTGAAATACCGTCGTGGTGGAGTTATATCATCAATAAAAGCAGCTAATAATTTTAACATACATGCTGCGATGAATAATAATTATTATGATAAGAAAAACATGTACAATCACAAAGCGCTTGAAGCTTGAATATCATACACAGAAGCAACAGAAGTGCAGGATTTTGCTACGCTAACTAAAAAAGGACAAAAAAGGATTTTAGACGTAAATCAATCGGCACTCATGTCAAATCTTGCTCATATGTGATTTTCTACAATGCTCAAAGCTGATCGAAAATTAAAGTCCTGACATTACATTCCTTTGTGGAATTTAGCCTTTCTGTTTCAACAGACTTCGCAGCCGATTCATAACGTACAGATTCATTGCATGGCTAGTGCTATGATCCTACTAACACTAAGAATCCTTCCAAGTCGAGGCTTGAACATACGACAACTGGCTTGTGATTTGATCTTACAGGAATCAGTGAAATAGTAGCTCAAAATCACTATCGATTATGTGTGACGGATGATCGATGTGATTCAAAGATCAACTGATCTTAAAACAATTAGATTTATTGGGAAAGATCACAAGCGATCATCTTCGGTAGTGATTATGGTTTGATGATTTTTCTATCTTGATTTTTCCAGACCAGATTCAAGAGTATCTTCGAAGTCAACAGTTTCACTCTCTGTAAAGTTCAAGAATTCAACTGCAGTATCTTTTACATATGGGTATCGCTTTCTAATTAGATGCAAAAATTAGAAAAAATGATGCCTACACTATTCGTATATTCTTAGCAAAACGTTCTATCAAATGAGTATAAAAATCAAACTTTTGAAGAATTATAACCTTTTTGTGTTCATTTATATGTCAGTTTTAGTATTTTTTGTGGAGTGTTTCTGATCCGAAGAGTTAAATAACCACGAGGTTATTTATCTCTTAATTTTATAATTGCATAATCGGAAGTTGAATCTGAATAAAATTCAATTCATAATAACTTTGTTTTGAATCTAAAAAAAATCTGCGGTCGCATGTTCAAGTTAACATGAATGAAACATTAATTTCCAAACTTTTTATCAACAAAATCTCTGCGTGTGGTACTATTTGAAACATAACAGTGATTGAGCGTTATATGAAAGGCTGATAAGTGCAACTTATCGTTGAAACCCTCTTTAGGTACTTTTGAATACGAAAACCGAATTAATACTTCGTGTGCCAAAATCGGACTTGAACTTTCCAGAATAGAAAACGTTTCGAGCCATTTTTAGTGCAAGAACCGGGCAAAAGCATTAAATACCGGACAAAAACTTAGGTAGGGTCTAAATGATGAAAAAAATCATCAGTTTTACGAATTATCGCATCGCAGAATTATCCTTCAACAAAATAAATTCAAATGTTTTGCATGTTAAAGCATCATTCGAACAACATTTTGTGAGATTTTCGTGAAAAAATATTGAGAAATAAGTCGGTGAAGAGGTATTTTTGAGGACACTTCTTAAAAATCATGATTTGCGGTGTCCACTGTATCTCAGCGCAGACTAATCAGAAGTGAACAAATTAAAGCAGCATAGTTAGAGTAAAAGTTTTTCTAGACCCGAACGTTTCTGTTTGATTTTTTTAATGTTTTGGATTTTTGGTGGTTGTTCAAAGTGAAAACTACGATTTTTCACGAAAAAATCCGTCATTTTGTAGCTGTGAAACCGCCCCAAAGTAACAAAAATCGAGAAGGAAAACGTACATATTAAAAACCAGACCCCATCTGTGTTTTAATATGTAGAAAGTGTGTGCAAAATTTGAAAAAAATTGATGCAGTAGTTTTTGAATGACGATGGACACGGACTTTCACGGATTTCCACAGAGGTACGTAGGGGTTTTTGAAAATTTTGAATATTTTGTTTATGAACAATTTTGTTATGAAAAAATGCGGTTTTATTTTCAAAAGGCTGCCATTTTACAGAAAATCAATTGATTGAAAACCGCTTACGTACCTCTGTGGAGATAACTATCGACAATATTCTGTAAAATTTTTGAATCGATAGGTCAAGATTTACTCGACTTATGTTTCCGGCCGTCAAAATGCAGCACTTTCGCGGGAATGCCGCCAAGCCACCATTTTGTTTTTTAATTTTTAAAACTGATAATTTTTTTGTACTTAAATATACATATTAAAAAGTGCTTTATACAAAATACGGATTACTCCATTTTTTGGGTCCCAAAATAATTCCCCAAAAAAGTCCTTCTCTTTTTTTCTACATTGGTGTTACCCCTTAAGGATGACCTACGCTAGCAATGCACTGTTTCATTCTGTATGTTATACTAGTTAATGCACAAGCAATCCCTTGGTTTTTTTCAAAAATCGAAGAGAAATTTTTTGTATAGAATACCACAATATTATACATGAGAAAGGCATCATTACACCACTAGGTGGATTAAAACAGGTTTTTTGTTTATGTAACACAATACATTTTCCAGTTTTCCTTCAAAAAGGCCTACACCAAAGGCCGAAACGTTGAACAGTAAACAACATTCGTTTGTTTTACAAAACTGAGATAGCCGCTTTTCCTGGTTTCCTCCAATAATAATTAAATAATTCTCAATTTCAATTTTCTGCAGTGTTCTACAGAAAACCAAAATACATAAGTTTGCAGGTTAGCTATCAGAATTGTAAATCTGAATTGCTACCCGTTCGAGCCGGTGTTCCGCAGGGTTCGAGTGTAGCTCCAATCTTGTATAATATTTTCACTTCTGATCTTCCAAATCTACCCGTTGGTTGTCAGAAATCGCTATTCTGTGACGACACAAGTCTGTTAGCCACAGGTAGAAATCTAAGAGTGATCTGCAGTCGCCTACAAAGAAGTTTAAATATTTTCAGTGGTTATCTGTCAAAATGGAAAATTAAACCAAATGCAGCAAAAACGCAATTAATTATCTTTCCTCACAAGCCAAGAGCTTCTTTTCTTAAACCAAACAATAATCACATTCTCAAATTGAATGGCTTGGAATTGACATGGTCTGATCAAGCTAAATACTTAGGTTTAACGTATGACAAAAAACTCACTTTCAAGGATCACATTGAAGGAATCCAGGCAAAGTGTAATAAATATATTAAATGTTTATATCCTCTTATAAACAGAAATTCTAAGCTCTGTCTAAAAAACAAATTGTTAATTTATAAACAAATTTTCAGACCAGCCATGCTTTATGCGGTACCAATTTGGTCAAGCTGTTGTTCCACCAGGAAGAAAACGCTTCAAAGGATTCAGAATAAAATTCTGAAAATGATTCTGAAGCGTCCTCCCTGGTTTAGTACAAATGAGTTACACAGACTCACAAATATAGAACCATTAGATGTAATGTCACATAATATTATAAGCAAATTCCGACAAAAATCGATGCAATCTTCAATTGAATCGATTCGCTCTCTGTATTAGTTAGTAAGTTAGTATATAAGTTCCTTTTCCCCATTACACAATTCAAGTAGGTTTAGAAAAAATACATAAGTTCTAAGAAGTAGATTCGTAGAGGAAGCAGTGGACTTCACATACGACCATTATTCAACGTAACCCAATAACATACATCAAACATAGCAAATGAATCATTGCACAGTGGTCCGGATCCATAATTTAGGGGCACAAAAACATTTGTGGCTTATACTTATAGTTTAGAGCTTTGATGTTTTCAGAACAAATTCAAATTGAACTGCCTAATGCTAAATTCGGCAGTTCAATTTGAACCGCTAAGCAGACGTTAAGTTTCTGCTATTTCCAGAATACGCCTAATACAAATCTAGGCAGTTCAATTTGAACCGCTAAGCATATAAGGTTATATCAAGCAGCTTTGTTGAAGACATCATTGTGATATCTCTAACGGTTTTAATGTTACAGCTATTTTAAGAGAGTAACTTAGAGTGTTCCTAAAAAATCAGTTTTATTGCTCTAGTAGTTTTATTTTTCACTACTCGTATTTGTTATTCAGGTAGTGTTTTCTGAACCGAAGTTATGAGCAAAACTAGTTCGAAACCCTGTTTTAATCCACCTAGTGGTGTAATGATGCCTTTCTCATATTTAATACTGTGATTTTCTATTCAAAATGTTTCTCTTCGATTTTTGAAAGAAACCAAGGGATTGTTTCTGCAATAACTAGTATAACACACAGAATACGTTTGAGATGGCACTCTCAAGCCTGAATATCACAGAAGCCATTCCCGATCGATAGTTCCAGAATTGTTTGTTTGTATACATTTGTGAGCTTTCCTTCGATATGAGCGGAGATGACACAGTATTATTAGCACTTATTAAATATAATACATTGTTTCTTTAGAATAAAGCTTCTTATAGCAAAACAAAATGAGGAAGAATTGATACTGCAACTAAAAAACTTGCGCTTCTTCCTATTGGCATGTACAGTGAAAAAGCGCGAAAAAGTCGAAATAAATCAATTCGCAAGTATAGGGAGAAGTGTGGTAAAACTACATTTCATTCGAATAATTTTTGATGAAAATGAATTCATGGCCGTTCACTGTCAGCATATCCATTCTCATTCATTTTACTTTTTTGTCGAAGATCCCAGAACTTATTGTCAATTGAATAACCGTACCTAGTCACTCTACGTTTTGCTTGCTCAGTTTGTTGTGTCAAGTAGTCTACCTGTTTCATTGTCTTCCTTGTCTTCACTGCGGGTAGTGAGCAAGTGCGAATGAATATCACCAGTAAGTTAAAATAACGAATTATCACAAGTAAGTTAAAATCGACAATTTCGACTGTTTGAAATGTATAGAGATGTGTTTCGAAATATTCCCCAGGCTTTGGATGATGAGGCCGCGTACAACACTTTGGCGGATGGGGGTGGGAGTCAATTTATACTTCGTATTGACAAAGTCGGACCATACCGAGATCGATCGATCGTTCGCTTATAAATGTAAAAGATGAAAATTATTATGTTATCTGGATCGATCTCGGAGTGGACAGGACTAATACTGCTTGAAATTGACAATAAGTCAGTAGGTGGTTTCGAGCATTCTTATGCCTGGAATTGGTCACCAATTTGAATTATCTTGATCTAGTTGGGATGAATATTAATATATGATAGTCGTCCTGAACTGGTGAATTTAATTCAAAAAGGAGGACTATTGTTATCAGGAATAGGAATAAATTGATATCTTAAGAACCGCTTAGAAACTTTCAAACCTTTCCGATCCGGTTCGGTATCGGTAATGTTTGCAAACTGCAATGACGGCGAAACTGATTGATCGGGTGTAAATACACTCTCAAATCGGGAAAGGTTTGAATGTACTTAGATTTCTCCAACTTGGACACAGATGTCACCTTCTAACTAAGAGTGTGAGATGTGTGTTTCTGGAAGAGAACGGTTCACGTGGACCATTTCATACAATCACACCTAGTATTTCTTCACGAAATACATGTAGTTCTTGTTTCCTGGATGCGTGCTCAACACTAGAAGGCCCAAAACTTAGTATAGACCTAAATTGCTCAAAAGCAGTCAAAATGATTGAAAGAGAGAAAGTCAATAATAAAAACTGTGACAGAATAAATAAAATCTAATGCAGTGTGCCTTAGTGCATATATCGTTAAATAAAGAATTCAAAAGTTTACAGAATTTTAAGCAATCCTTCCATTGTTTACATACTGTGACTTTGCTGGGCAATCTAGTGTTATATGCGCATCCTTACATTATATAACACATGGATCAATAAGTCCCGAGACTAACAATGGAAACAACATTTTTTTTGCAATTTTTTTTTATTCATCCACATAATCACCTTTTAGGGTGATACAATGGTTCTAACGTTTTTTTTTTTTTGATAAACTGCTTTCTGAATCATCGACTCGTTGCTGTTTTTGTTCCATCGAAAGCAATCGCGGCACCCACTTGGAGAAAACCTTTTTCATGCTCAATTTTTCATGAAGGATAGTAAATACACTTCCATATGATATCTGTGTCATCTCAGCAATCTAACGGAGCTTCACTTTACTATCACTTTTATTATTATTAATATTATTATTGTTTTCATTATTATTATTATTATTGTAATTATTATTATTAATCCTTTTATTATTCCTTTATTCTTGATAATCTATTAGCTTTATATATTAACAGGTTTCTCCGGCATAGTAAAAAAGCAATGCAATGGGGCAGAAGGAAACGTAACGTAACATCGACAAAGATAGAAACAATCAATTAGATTAGATTGGATAGTGTTAGTAGACCAAACATATCTACATTGATTTAGGAACTTTAAAGTAATAATCGTAAGTACCGCTTCAGACATAAAAGACTACATAGGAAAGCAGGGCCAAGACCAAAGCGGATACAATGCGAAATTTTGCAAAGCTTCATCGACGAGGACATTTAAAACACAGAAGCAGTTGATAGGATGAAAAAATACCAATACGATATAGACGCACGACTCAATGATTGACAGGGTGAAGCACACACTTCCTGCCCAAGTGACAAATTCTCTGGCGAACTTGCAATAGAAGATATTCGTATCTTTCGTTGCAAATTGATAGCCGTAAAGGAATCTGTCGCTTGGGTTACATGCTGGAGGATTTCCTCCTTCGTTACTAGTGTTCATTTGGGCACCATAGCCTAGTTCGTCTGGTATGGAAAGTGCGGATCGTTGTAACCACCCCCCTCGGCCACAGTAGCCCATAAAGGGGAAAAAAAGAATTATCACAAGTAAGTTAAAATCGATAATTTCGACTGTTTGAAATGTATAGAGATGTGTTTCGAAATATTAAAAATGACTTTTGCTTTAACGAAATATTAAAAATGACTTAATTTTAACTAACTCTAAAAGTTGTTCAAAGATACCAAATACGAGTAGTGAGAATTAAAATAGCTTAAGCAAAATATCAATCTTTTTCGGAAAACCGTTAGAGATATCACAATAGTGTCTTCAGCAAAGCTGCTTGATATTAGTTTTTCTACAATTTTCTATCTCAATACATCCGAGAAATAATTTTTGCATTTCCCTTATAATAAGAGCCACCCTAATACCATAAGCTTATCCGTCACTGATCATTTGTTCTGAAGACATCATAGCGCTAAACTATAAGGCTAAGCCACAAATCACTTCAGGCGAAACTCCCAACGGGTGGGCACGCTGCATCGTGTCAGTCCGGAGAAAATTCGAGTATTTTGCAAGAAAAAAAAGATTTTCATCCGTACTTCGACGAATCGACGCTGCCACACAGCGAGATTTTCGCTTGTAGTCCAGTGAAAAGAAAGTTCATTGGACTATAAACGAATATTAACTGGCAATATAGCCTTAGTTGCTGTGCCATCAAATCGACGTTATCTCAAGTGAGGTGACGCCAACAAGAAGAGGAAGAAGAAGAAGCCACAAATGTCCCTCCAAAATTGTGGATCCGGATCACTGTGCACTGGTGGCGCTTGTCATGAACAGAAATCTCCATTTACGAACGAAAGCGAAAGTTTTGCAAAAAAACTTTTTGTTATATTCTTATATATACTCATGAACACACTTGACGATGATATATTAGTAACTGAACTAATCCTAGACAGTGTTTCCCAATTATTTGTTTATTTGTCAATTTGTGCACCTTGACATTATCGCCATTTAGGTGTCGTTAATCGTGGGTATTTTTATTTGGTTGAATTTGTAAAAGATTTGTTCTGCAGTCCTACTTTCTGAGTGGTCGCCAACCAAGATTTCTTCTCAATGATTTAAAGATTTTTTTTAATGTTGGTGAGCTCAATTACGTGTTACTTGAGTTATATTTATCGTTTGAGTTGAATGGAGATTTCTGATAATGATTGTTTAGTTAGGATTTGCGAATGGCGTTTTTTACCTTTCAACCGATTTTTGTACAAACAAATTTCAGCAAGTAACCGACTTTTACATTCAGTTGTATATATTTTCCTGCCTACTTTAGATTAATGTGAAAAAATTTGATTTCCTTGTATCGAAGCTTGCAACCTGTACCCACAAAAATGATATAAAATAAAAGTTGAACATTACCATAAGAACAGTGTAGACACATTTGACTTCTGTTTGTTCGGGATCAGGAACTAAGTCTCCGCAGTAACGAAGTATGCAGTCAAAACATTCTAGTGCCAATGGAGCCAGCTCAGATGACAATCGGAGTAGAGGGAGCTTCAAAGGTTGGCCTTGCCATTTCACTATATCAGCATGTGTATTTCGTATAGTTGAACGTTTGTCATTCTTGCTGCATGACTTAAATTCGTCGTCGCTGAAATATATAAAAAAAATCAGTTCATCGGACTTCGTGATGATACTTATGTATTTTTCCCTTTCTCTAAAAAAGCTAATAGAGTTGCAGGAGATCCCGACTTTTGAACGGAGCTACAGAGACCTCTAGTGTTATTTACCATTCGACTCAGCTCGACGAATTGAAAAATTTCTGTGTTTATGGGCGTATACCTTTTTAAAGATTTTTTCTCCTCACGATTTTCTCGGAAATGGCTGAACCGAATTCAACAAACTTAGGCTCGTTTGAAAGTAACTTGACGGCTCCCATTGTTCTCAAGCGTTACAAAATTTTGGCTATCTGGTTTCGTCAAAACGATGTATTACATTTCACATTATTATAATTTGAATGAAAATATATATCAAGTGTTTAAGGTAGCGACTCACTGCTTCCTCTAGCTTTGTCGCTGAAACTCTAAATTGCAAATTTCTCCAATACTAACCCGATTCACGCAAAATCAAAAACATACGATTGTAGGTAAATGATTTTACTATGCATTTGGCGAAAAATATTAGTTAGAAAGCTTTTCTTTCGCGAGATTTCGTGCGAGTTTTGTCAAACCTTTTGTTTTCTTTTTTCCATTTCTCGCTATAAACAACTCGCATATGTAGGGATGTGCTACGTTTCAACAAAGCTTCAAAACTAGTAGCGATGAAAATCATTACTGATTTCTGGTTCTACTGAAACATGAATAGAAATTATTTTACAAAGTAGTAACACTTACTTACATTTTCTACTCATCTATATTCAACGTTTACGCAGAGAGAATGGACAACGAAAACAAAAGAAATGTTGTTAGCGTCTACCGCATGTGGCATTTTGCACACCCCAATGCATGCGTTGACATTGTGTGCGTGCGAAAGAATAATTAAAAACTCTTTTTTTTATAACTCGCACGAAATCTTTCGATAAAAACGTTTATCAGGCACAATTTATATACGAATCGATAGAAAAATTAATTATCTAGAATCGTATGTCCTTGGAATTTCCGTTTTCTTCCCCGTTTTCTCACAATTTTGGGTAAAGTGCGTGAAACCCCGGGATAGGCAGCGAACTCCCGTGACCACGGCGAAGCGCTACCTTAAACACTTCTTTCAATGTTGTCGGTGCCATGATTGAGAAATAATGAAAATAATTAAACATTACTTCTCGTGAGACCACGGCTATTACTGAGGATTTTGTGAACAAATCCGATAAATTTTTTCATGATTTAAATAATTTTGCTCATCATATCACTAATGATAAGTATGATCTCATGAGAAGACATATTTCATTATTTTCTTAATCATGGTACCGGCAATGGATTTTCATCCGTGAAGTATTATCGTTCATTTAGAATATTGAAACACATAATATTCATATAACCTGGTGGCAGATTCACAATTCAAAAATACATACGTTTATGGAAAATGTATTTATTTGTTATAATTATTTCCATTGTCTTGTGAATGTTCAGTAATCTCGACCTCGCTCTCTCATACCTTGAATTATTATTTGTCTTGGCATTATATTGTATTCCTTTGGTGGAATTTGGCCTTTCTGTTTCAACAGACTTCGCAGCCGATTCTTAGTGTACAGAATAATTGCATGGCTAGTAGTATGGATCCTACTGACACTAAGAATCCTTCCAGGTCGGAGCTCGAACATACGACAACTGGCTTGTAAGACCAGCGTCCTATACTTTGAACCGCCAACCCAGGACAATTATTATTTGGTACTGTCATATATATCTAAAAAATGAATGTTTTCTTGATTTCAATCGTTCTTTTGAAAAAGAATCTATGCTTGCTACTAAACTCAGGCATATACAGGCAAGTTAGTCAGTACATATCATAAAGCCTCATGTTAATCAATTATACATACTAATGATTCATAGCTCTAGTGCAAAAGTAATCAATAAAAATAAAAGGTTGAATTTGGATATATACAAATTGTGAAACATTCAAAAATCCAGTATAAAGCAGTCTCTGTGATACAATTCCTGAAAAACACAAAACTGTACCACAAAATTTAGTCAAGTCAATTTGATGTAAATTACATTATGCCGAATACTCGATGGACCCGAATGACCAAGTAGTTAAAAGGTCCTAAATAAAACAAAAAAAAATCCAGTACGAATCATTTCATTTTTGGACGTACCAAGGTCAAGTCGCAATATTGATTGTAGTGGCGCATTATTCGATTGATTGGGCTATATTTTGCATAATTTGTTCTAGTGTTTCTTCCCAAAAATAATTTCCTGGTTCGTAATTGCCGGCTAGGTGTATAAAAATTTAATTGCGATAATAAAGAAGGTTATTGAATGCGTTGAGAAATAATGTCGCTGATAAAATAAAGCATTGCAAAGTCGCGGCGTTCTTTAAGTGTTTGTATATTGATGAGCATGCAGCGTGCTTCATATGATGGTAGAGGAAATGCTGTCCAGTTTAATTAACGAAGTGCAAATAAAAGAAATTGTTATTGAAAGGATTCGATGCGTTCTTCGTGAATAATATTGTATGGATTCCATACTAGGCTGCAATATTCCAAAATAGGTCTGACATATGTACTGTATAATAATTTAATTTTGTATGGGTCCTGAAAGTTATGACTGAAGCGTTTAATAAAGCCCAGCATGCTATTTGCTTTATTGATTATGGTATTGTAGTGTTCCACAAAAGTGAGCTTGGAGTCTAAGATTACGCCTAAATCTCGTACAATTCTACATTTTTCTACAAGTTGATTTTCTAGATGTATGTTTTTAGATATAGTTCCATTTTTCCTGCTTAAAGTTATTGAGTTACATTTTTTTACATTGAGTTTAAGTAGACTTTTGCAGCACCAAATGTGGAATAGATTGATTTCGTTCTGGAATATTACAGCGTGGTTTTGCATTTGCATGAAGAGTTTCATGTCGTCTGCATATATAAGCACTTTCAGATTTTTGAGTATGAAGGAAATGTCGTTTATATGTAAAATGAAAAGGAGAGGCCTTAAGTGAGAACCCTGAGGTACGCCAGAAGTTACATTAATTGGTTCAGACAGTATGTTTTGGAAGCGAACTACCGGTACACGATTCGTTAAGTATGATTTGAGCCATTTCAGAAGAGTATGTTTTATGCCATATTTTTGTAGTTTGTGTAGAAGTAATTGTATGTCAATACGGTCGAAAGCTTTGCTAAAGTCAGTGTAAATAGTTTCTACATAGTTGCCAGCGTCCATTGCATTCAGAGTGAATGTAGTAAATTCTAAGAGATTTGTTGTAGTTGAGCGGCCTTCAAAAAACCCATGTTGTTTGTTTGTTATTACATTTTTGAGTTGATGAAAAAGTTTTTCGTTTACAATTTTTTCAAATAATTTTGGAATGCATGACATAATGGCTATTCCACGGTAGTTCCGAATTAGATTTTGCACCAGATTTAAATATTGGTACAAGAAATGCTTTAGGAAAATTACATTTATTAAGTGATAAGTTAAAAAGTAGTTGTATTGGTAGTGTAAGTTCTTCAGCAAGATTTTTTAAGAATATTAGTGGTATACTGTCAGGTCCAGGCCCTTTTGAGACGTCTAAGTTATTCAGTGCTGTCGAAATGTCATGTTCTGATAGATAGTTTACAGAGATGGAGTTGGAAAATGTAGGTATGAAAGAGAAGTATTCACGGTCACGGTCAGTTTCTGAATAAGAATTTGCAAATTGATTGCAGATTTCTGTACTATTTTGCCCTACATGTTCGTCGAGGTGCATTTGAGATGGAAAATTGTTGCTTTTTAGTTTAGTTTTTGTGTAGTTAAAAATGTTCTTAGGACAAGTCTTTATTTCGTTTTCAATTTTGCGGTTATATTCTTCATGTGTTGTGTTGATGGCTATTTTGAGTTGATTGCATAGGTTTAAGTAATTTTGAAGATGAGCGTCACTTTTTTCTTGTTTGTAAGTTTTGTGTGCTTTTTGTTATCTATTTTTCAAATGTTTTAGTTGTGAATTGAAACATACAGGTAATTTGCTGTTATGATTTTTTCTCCTTCTTTTCATGGGCAAAGTTTCAACTAATATTTTGTTTATAATGTGATAGAATTTGTTTACTTCGACGTCGACATTTCCTTCTGTACTCAGTATGTTCCGCCAATTTATTATACTTAGTCTACACTTGACTTCTTCTAAGTCAATTTTATTGTATTCTGGCACTTCCTCATATTCCGAGTCGTATCGAAGGGATGCATGGTGTATACATAATGAATATTCAATTGCGGTGTGAAATGCTTCATTTTTCCATGATTGCAGGTTTGATGCATTCACACAAAAGTCTTCTGTGCAATTTGTGAAAAGAAGGTCCAAATATGCGTTTTGTTGATTTTTTACGGAGTTTACTTGATGTAGGCCAAAATTAGAAATTTTGTCGAAAAAGTAGTGCAATGTTTCGTTTTCTCCTACGACTGGAAGTAAGATTGATTCATTTTCAATGTCAGAAATGAAGTCCGCATAACGTTGATTGAAATCGCCAAAAATATTAAGCTTTACTTCAGGTTCCATATTCGAAATAATTGTGTTAAAAGATTGAAACAATAATTGAAAAGAGAATTTGTTCGCATTTTCGGGTGGGAAGTAGACAGAGCAGTAAATATGTTCTTCTCCCAATATTTAGACTTTGGCCCATACATGCTCAAATTCTATATAATTAGGAGTAATAATTTCTTCAGAAGTAAAGCAAGAGTTAATGGCTATGAGGACTCCTCCTCCACATTTTTTTATGACAGAGAGATAAATTTCGGTCGTGCCGAAATACATTAAAATTATTTCCAAATACTTTTTCGCTTCTAACACTTTCATCCCAGCTGCCTTCAGTTCCAAGGATTACGTCGAAAGAGGAGATTAATTAATTTTGATGAATTTCTTTCATTTTGGCCGGGCTTTCCATGCGGTTGAAATTTTGCAATAGACCAAAATTTCAGTCACATTTTGTCTATGAAGCGAAGAAGTTTTTGAGAATTCTGGAATACTTACATTACTAATTTCTGTCTCTATTCCTTCGTAAAAGGGCTTTATTTGTTCCGAAAAATCGGCTGATAAAATTTATTAATACTGTCGCGTACTTGTTGTAAGTGACGAGTCCGCTCACTGGACAAATAATTTTGGTATGCGTCGAAGTGTGCTACGGCTTCGTCCGGTTTAAGTCCATATTCATGATGCACTTCAATGAAGATACGCTGAAGATGTTCAGGTGATGTAGGAAGTCCTTCAGACACGAGCTGCTTTTTAAACTTATTGGTGTTTGTCCTTCAATGCAGACGTTGGAAGATTGGTCCCTCTTGTATGCTAGATACAGCCGCACAATGTTGAAAATTTTCGGGTCACAAAGTCTAGCTTTCAAGAAGCGACCGTCGCCAGTTGTAGACTGTTCAGGAAGACAAACAATTGGATGTCGCATAGGGTCCAGTTCAAATTGGCTGTCCTTAGCACTGTTAATTGAAAAAGTCGGAATGTTGTCCATAATTTGGCTATTACGAGTAGATGGCGATGGTATGGTGGTGGTTATTTTCCGAGTGTTTTGTTAAAATTACTTTTTGCTGGATGTAGAGACAATACTAGCACTTGGAGGTCCAGAGAATTGAGTTCATGTTGCTGCCAGTAATTCCTTATCGGAAGACAATTTTTGTTTAGTAGGTGCCAAAGAATTTTCGGAATTATTGCTTTTGCTGTTATACTTGTTGCTCAGTGGTCTATTTTCCGTGCGTATTTGTTGCTGTCGTTTACGTTATTTCCGCCTTCGAGTAGCATTTTCAGCTTGTTTTTCTTGAAGATGGCGAGTTCTTTGTTTTGCGTCTTACTGTCTCCAGTCGCATTTTCATTTTTTTTTTTGCTGCCGATGAAGCGCCAGCCTGACGTGAGTTCCGAGTGCTTCATTGCACAATGCCTTGATGTCGTCCAAAAATTCTTTCGATGATATGCTGCATGGTGTGTCGATACTTTTTATTTAATTCTTATTAGTTTGCACGCCGTCAATTTTGTTTTCGAAAAAAGTAAACACTTTTTCAAAGTGTACTTCTGTCTTGTTGGCGGTTTTTATGTCCCCTAAAAAAGTTTCGTCGCGTTCATTCAAAAGTGATGATATGCGATTTATGACTTTACTGGCCGCGTTGCATGTAGTAATGTTTACATTTTTAATGTCCGATTATAGCTTCAGAAAAAGAGATTCCATGCTGTCGAGAGCGTCATGTGATACTTTCATGCTTTTTATTTCTGCGAATAAAGCATGGTTTGCTTCAATTTGGGCACGGAGTGTTTGGTTCAATTCTAGTAATGTTTACATTTTTTATGTCCGATTCTAGCTTCAGAAAAAGAGATTCCATGCTGTCGTCATGTGATACTTTCATGCTTTTTATTTCTGCTAATAAAGCATGGTTTGCTTCAATTTGGGCACGGAGTGTTTGGTTCAATTCCTGCTGTTGATGGATAAGTTTTTTCATTTGCAGTTCTTCGGCAAATTCCTGCTGACAGCCAATACAGAGAGGTACCATGAAGGTCCGTAATAATTCTTCGTGGTTTCTCTGTGTTCCCACGCAGGCTGCATGAAATTTCCTATTGCACTTTCCGTGACACTTCCAAAGATAGCGATTGTCGTAGACAGTACAATTAGTTGAAATAAGATAAAAAATATACGCGAGCGATATACTGCGACACGAGTCCCGTGAACACGTCTGTTCGGTAGGACGGATGGACAAAGGACAAAGGTTGGACGGATGTGCGACGATTCGTGCATCTGAAGCGGTTAAAAATTTACGCGCTTTTTTTGGGACTACATTTCACCTTAAAATGTGCTAAGTTTAATAATTCTTATAGTTCTTTAGAGCAATTCCATGCTGAATCAGCTGGCTGTTGTGACGATTCCCTTCGATTTGCATGAAACTTTACATGTGTGATCGGTATTGTTACCACATTTGGAAACATGGCAACACTTCCAAAAGAAACGACTTTGCGCCATCGACTGGTTTTCTTGAATAGAACAAGCTGTTGTAATTGACCTGTTTGTATTTGAATTTAATATTTGTGTTTGTTTGAAATAGATTGAACTGGCAAAAGGTAGAAAGTATTGTTAGGATACTTGAAACAGAAAGCACACTGAAAAGTAAGACTTCTTGAACGTGCGGAAAATGTATGATAAAATATGCTTATTCAATTTCAGTTTGAAGCGATAAATTCACGACTGTCGAAATTAGTGCAAAAAAAAAACGGTTAGAGCTAGATCTTCAACAGAAGTTCCTCGATGAAAAACAAAAACTGATTGATTCTATCGGGACCGAGGAGACCCGAAGCCATCGGAGCCACGGAAGCTACTGCAAAGAACGAGTAAAGGATTGGGTAGAGAATGACACGATTTCGAAAAAGGAGCAACATAATGTAAACCCTGCTTCCAATCGAACGGGATCTAAATCGAAAGAAGAAGATCAAAAGGATAACGACTACCGACATTATGAATCCCCAGGATGCAGTGGACTACAAATTTCAAGCCTTGCTTCTACTCAACTGGGGTTAAAAACGAATGGAGAGGAAGAATATGAAGAGGAAACCGAGTCACAACGCCGCGACTCTCAGGAAAATCGCGAGCACACAGATAAAAATATTTTGTGATTTTACATTTATTTTCATGCACATATTTGGAGCAGGCAATTGAATGGAAATTTACATTACAAAACGAAGCGGATTGTAAATATACAGTCTTGTTCAATGAAAAACTAAATAAATTTTAATGTAATTTTACATCAATCATGGTTTTAAATCAGATTTTCGTTTCAACTGATATCGATTTCATAGTACTATCGGTTTACATGTCGTGTAAGTTTCATCTTTTCTTTCTGTGCAGCCTGCCCCCACCCAAATGGAATTAAATGAATTTGCACAACGGTTGAATGAATGTATGAAATTCCTTTTTGATATGCAGTTAGCAGATGCTACATCAGCAACAAAAGGTCGTATGGAAATGACAAATAATCTAAATGAAAATACAAAAATGAACTCATCCGGAGTTACTCCCCGGGCACATCTAAACGCGAACATAAACAACGATTTCACGCAGCAGCGCATAGGCAGCGCGCACGATGAAAACGGAACCGTTCATTCGAATCGACCAGCTGCTACTTTCGGTGCGTCGAATGTACCACGCAGATTCATAACTATACATAGTCCAAATCAGCAACAGCTATTCGCTCGAAAATCTCTGGCTCGCGATTTATCGAGCTTTTCCGGCGACCCGTCCGAATGGCCAATATTTATATCAAATTTTAACTACACGACGGCTACACGAATGGCGAAAATGTGATTCGTCTACAGCGCTGCCTGAAAGGGCCCTTGAAACTGTCCGAAGTCGACTGATACTACCAGCAGCGGTACCGCAGATTATCGAAATTCTACGTATGCGTTTTGGGCGACCTGAACTGCTGATCAGTGCATTGTAAACTAAAGTGTGATCTCTTTCAGCTCCTAGAGCGGACCGATTGGAAAGCCTAAACGAGTTTGGTATGACGGTACAGGCCCTATGCGACCACATTGAAGCGGCTGACGAACATGCGCACCTGTCTAATCCTACTCTTCTCCAAGATTTGGTTAGCAAACTGCCGACTGAACAAAAATTAATGTGGGCTGGATACAAACGTACCAAACCTGAGGACCTTTTGCGATTACATGAACGGCTTAGTTCAAGATGCTTCGAGCGTTGTGTCCTTCGAACCAGAATTAAGGAAAGCATATAGTAAGGAACGTGCTAACTCTGAAGGATGGGTGAATTCGCATCTGCCCACTACCAACGAAAGTTTGTCTGATATGGGAGAACGCAAATTACCAGATTGTTTAATGTGTGGGAAATCGGGCCACCGATTGAGTGAATGTAATGATTTTAAAAACGTCAAAGTAAACGAACGCTGGTGTAAAATTAGAGAATTAAAGGATGGGTGAATTCGCATCTGCCCACTACCAATGAATGATCGTCTGATATGGGAGTGCGCAAATCGCCAGATTGTTTAATGTGTGGAAAATCGGGCCACCGATTGCGTGAATGTAATCATTTTAAAAACGTCAAAGCAAACGAACGCTGGTGTAAAATTAGAGAATTGTCTATTTTGGCATGGGAGACGCTTTTGTCGTAGTACCAACTGTTGCGATACAAACGGGTGTCAATACCGCAGAGTGGCAAGTGAATTGCCGTTTTCAATTTCCCGGTTTTTTGAGATAAAAATTCTCGGTTTTTGGTATAGGCTCAAATCGCCCCTGTTATATTTTTGAATTTAAACTTTAAACAGATAGATGTCCAAAAAGGATCGTTGTATTAGGCCCGCTAATTGAGGATTCAAATACTTCCCAGGATTTTCGATGTATAAATAGGAAATATTCATTATAACATGTGCACATAAGAAAAGCATAAAACCTTTTTCGAGTCATTCAGAGGTGTTTTGGTTACACGTAACCGATTTCTTCCGAGTGCACATGACTGTTTTTATAATTTTTTGGTATACATATGATTGAAAATAAATCAATAAGGAACAACAATCCCAAAAAACGGACGCTTGCCACTCGGAAAAAACAACAACAATCTATGCTTGCAACTTCAAATCATTTTGTACAGAGCTTTCTTCGCTCCTTCCGGTAGTGAAAGTGGAAATCACAGTTCGGCGGGAAAATTATAAGCGGCATGATGGTCAAGGATGGCTTTTATCGTATCAAAGAACGCTCTCTACCAACTCATCACACGATTCAATCAGTGCCATCAAAGAGAGACGGATATCATCTCAGCAAAAAAACATCGTCATGGTTCATATAAGATAGAATGGACACCAGTGCGAAAGCGAATTTCTCTCGATGACCTATCTAAGCATCATTTGATGGGCAAATAAATCAAATGATAGCTGTTAAAATGCACAATATATCGATCTGTTTTTTCCTA
Source organism: Malaya genurostris (assembly GCF_030247185.1). Classification (NCBI taxonomy): domain Eukaryota; kingdom Metazoa; phylum Arthropoda; class Insecta; order Diptera; family Culicidae; genus Malaya; species Malaya genurostris. The sequence continues at coordinate 152,964,666 of NC_080572.1, forward strand.
ATAGGATTCTAAATGCTCGTAGAGTAATCAAAAATAATAATCATAAAGTACGAGCTCTTCATTATGAACTCTTCGCTGGTTTTAAACCAGTTTTATTTCCAATAGCTTAACTAATTTATCTCCACAGGCCGATATGTGCAAGGACACCAACGGGGATCTTCTCACGAACGACTGTGAGGTGATCGAGAGGTGGCGGCAGTATTTTGACGAGCACCTCAATGGCGATGTGGCGGAATACGAAAGTGGCGGCGCGGTAACGAACTTGGGAACGCGTGCGGAGGACGATAGACTGCCGGTCCCAGACCTCCAAGAAGTCTAGGAGGCGATAAGCCGGTTGAAAAATAATAAGGCCGCTGGCGTTGACCAACTACCAAGCGAGCTACTAAAACACAGTGGTAATGCACTAGTGAAAGCACTGCATTGGGTCATTACCAAGATCTGGGAGGACGAGATTTTACTGGAGGAATGGATGGAAGGAATCGTGTTTCCCATCTACAAAAAGGGCGATAAGCTGGATTGCTGCAATTACCGTGCGATAACTCTGCTGAACGCCGCCTACAAGATACTCTCCCAAATCTTATGCCGTCGACTTTCACCGATTGCAAACGAATTTGTGGGACAATAAATTCATCGATTTCAAATCAGCCTACGACACAATCGATCGAAAACAGCTATAGAAAATCATGTATGACTACGGATTCCCGGCCAAACTGATACGATTGGTCAAGGCTACGATGGATCGGGTGATGTGCGTTGTTCGAGTATCGGGGATAAACTCGAGTCCCTTCGAAGCTCGCAGAGGGCTACATCAAGGTGATGGCTTTTCGTGGCTATTCAACATTGCTTTGGAGGGTGTGATAAGAAGAGCGAGGATAGACACGAGTGGCACGATTTTCAGAAAGTCCGTCCAGCTACTTGGTTTCGCTGATGATATTGATATTATAGCACGCAACTTTGAGAAGATGGAAGCGGATCGGACTAGACATCAATGTGTCAAAGACAAAGTATATGAAAGGCAGGAACTCGAGAGAAGATAACGTCAGCCACCCATTACGAGTTCTGATTGGTGGTGATGAAATCGAAATAGTCGACGAGTTCGTGTATTTGGGCTCACTGGTGACTGCCGATAATGACACCAGCAGAGAAATTCAGAGACGCATATTGTCAGGAAATCGTGCTTACTTTGGACTGCGCAGGACGCTTCGATCGATCAAAGTTCGCCGTCGTACGAAGTTAACTATCTACAAAACGCTGATTAGACCGGTTATCCTCTACGGGCACGAGCCCTGGACAATGCTTGCGGAGGATCGACGCGCACTAGGTGTTTTTGAACGGAAGGTGTTGCGAACCATCTTCGGCGAAGTTCGGATGGAAGACGGTACGTGAAGAAGGCGAATGAACCATGAACTGCACCAGTTGCTGGGAGGACCAATCCTCGTCCAAACGGCCGAGGTCGAGCGGTTACGGTGAGCCGGGCATGTTGTTAGAATGTCGGAGAACAACCCGGTTAAAATGATTATCGATAATGATCCGATCAAATTGAGGACGACCTGCGGACCCTTCGCAGCTACCGAGGCTGGCGACGAGCAGCCATGAAGCAAGTTGAATGGAGACGCCTCCTGTATACAGCAGAGACCCGCGTGGTCTACGACTGAAAGAGTAGTAGTAACTAATTTATCTTCTATGAGAAATCTTTCTACAATTGATCGGATTCTAGCAGATCAATCAAAAATATTCAGGGTTTCAAATTAAACAATGATTAATGCAATATTCTACCAGCTTAGAACATATCGACTATAATACTATCGAATGTAAACCCTGAAATTGTTTCGGGAAATATAAATGTAGCCGTATATAATTTTAATCATTACTTTATGTAAGTTCCCAAAGGTCAAACTAATTTCAATTTACCTTCTTCTACATCAATATCAACATTCTTGTGATCCTACTATGGAAAAGTTGAGGTCTTTAAAAAAATTAAACATAAATTCACTGAACAAATCAATCCATTTGCTAAATCTTTCTAAGATGACCCGGTGAACGACCGCAAATAGGTTAAAACCGGGTATAAATAAACGATATAATAATAATAATAATTTCTAAGATTTTACTGGTCTTCAGAAACCAGTTTCAACTCTCAAAAAAGGAACTCAAATACTTCCTGTAAATGGTGAGTAAGATCAATGTCGACAACTCTTCCAATTTTGCGAGTCCTTTTGACATCTAACAGATATATAAGCATAACACAAGCATTGTCTCAAAACGACATTACTGAGACAAATTATGATGAAACGAGGGCAATCATTAGTAAACTTAAAAACATGAAGGCTCCTTCCTATTTTATTAAAAAATTTCCCTTGAGATTTTGCTATAAATTTTGCAGGTGTGTTGAATACTTATTTAAAAATTTAATAAACATCCAACAGAAGCATCCAAATTATACTTATTTTTCAAAATGAGCTTTCATTATGCTGTTATTGATAACAATTTAAAAATTCTGATGCTTCCTTTTTGATTAAAAACTGCCTGCAAGCCTCTAAAAGTCGTTGGACGAGACATGGGTGCAAAATTGGGTATTGCCTTCTACTTTTCAATTGTTGAAAAAAAATAATTACGGTGTTACTGTTACTCATATGTCAGCTAGGAATATTTTTCCCGGTTTTTCACTAAAATTCCCGACTTTTTCCCGGTTTTTCCCAATGAAATCAAATTCCCAACTTTTTTCCGGTTTTCCCGATTTTCCCGGTCACTTGCCACCCTGATACCGACATCATCCTCTCTTACACTATGTGCCAGCGGCTGAAATAGCGGAGAATCATACTCATCGATATCTAGACTCAAGTGTTCTCTTCAGAATTATTCCCGTGACCATCTACGGGGCGTCCGGCGAAATGAATATTTTTTCGATGAAGGGTCATCTCTTACCCTCTTAGATGAAAAGGTGGATGCAGAGCTTGGAATTCGTGGCAGTATGCAATCTCTTTGCCTACACTGGACAGGAAATACATCACGAAAAGAACGAAATTCGCAAAACGTTTCATTCGAAATATCTAGTACGAATAATGGTAAACGGTATACCGTGGCAGAGGCACGAACTGTCGAAAGCCTCAATCTGCCGCATCAAAGTTTCCACAATGAATGGGCTTCATCGCGATTTCAATATCTAAAGCGGATTCCTTTACAAAGTTACATGGACGCTGCCCCTAAGCTGACAATTTACGATTAGTTCTACCATTGAAGCTGCGGGAAGGTGAAGGATCTGGACAGTAAAAAAAACCAGGCTGGGCTGAACAGCAGTAAAAACCAGGCTGGGCTGGTGTGTGTTCGGGCGCCAGAGACCGACTGAAAAAAAAACAACCTGCACATCTGCGAATGTACATCTCATAATGAACTATACGAGATGATCAAACAGTTTTTCGCGGTAGAGCAAGCCAGCGTAATTTCTACCATGGCAGTTTCTCGTTTGAAATGCATTGAGCGTCGTATGTACTGGAATCCCGATCTCAAAGAGAACTTACATCGTCAAATTCAGGAATATCAGAACAAAGGTTATGCTCACCTCACCAGTTTCCGGTGCCAAACTCAACCATCGAAAATCAACTGCAGTTAACGTTGGAGACTGGGAGGGGCATGAAATCAGTACCTCGTGGATACAAACAACAGATACGGTCAAAATCGAACTCGATACGGCTGATACCGACAATGAATTGGGATGCGATTACAAGTAAATTCGCTCAGCTTAGGTGGCTGCCATCTCCACGACAGCTAACACTTCACCAAAGGGTTATTCTGCTGCATACGATTGGCACTTCAAGGATATGGTATATGTCATCGATTCTGCCACCATTTGCAGTACACACGGCTAAAATCACGTCAACGATGGGCACTTTTCTTTGGAGAGGAATGATCGCCCGCGTTTCAATGATGCAATTAACCCGCTGCAGAGAGGAAGGCGGACTGAAGCTCCAACTACCAGTGATGAATACCTCTGTCGATCAAATCCAACGCTATTTTGTACAACAAAACGATTTGCCAAGGGTGGTACGGAATAATTCGACAATCGACTGGAAACGCACATGGCGTAACATAGCTCTGAAGCAGCTCTCATCGTCGCAACGCATCGAGCACCGCAAATTGTTGTTTGCTATGCACCGTACTCCAGACGAATTCTGCACACACTGTGGAAATCAAACGGAAGAGACTCTCTGCCACAAGTTTAGTACCTGTGCTCGTGTCGCGCCGGTTTGGACGACCCTACAGCTGAGATTACTAGATATCACAAACGGATGGAGGCGTCTATCTTTTGAAGAACTTATAAGACCTGCTCTCAGAGGTTAGTACTATCATTCTATAGTTTTCATTTCCTGTTTCGACAAAAATGGTCTCTGGTTAGATGAATATCGCAATAAGAAAAAAATAAATATTAACTACCACACTTAGTCATCAGAGAAAAAAGTATTCAAGAAACACAAAAATTTCATTCATTCATTCCAGATTCTGTAGATAAAACAGAAATTGAACGATTTTCAAATTGTAATACTAGTATCAAAATTTTAGCTATTATTAAACAATAAGAAATCTTTAATAAATACGATTCTCGAACATTGCATAAAAAGTTAAAATAAAATTCTTTCGGGCAAAAATCTTTTTTTAATAAACTCGAATAACCATCCGTAAATAGTTAACAAAATAAACAAAGTATGTTCTAATGATTTTTTTAAACCGCTGTATCTCGAGAACGGTAGCATTTAGCAACATTTTGATTAACATTGGACCCTAAATCGATTAGACCCATCGTTTCTGAAACATATGCTATTGAAAATTTCCAAGGGATTTTTGATTAGTCCCTTCTTAAAAGTAAGCCTAAAATAAAAACCCATCTTAATCCACCTAGTGGTGTGATAATGCCTTTCTCTTCTTTCATAACAGTCTCATGAAAATATATTTCATACTTTTATTAAATAATTTCGGATACTAATTTTGACACCAATTGATTCAGATTGATTCAAGTAGTTCACAGAAGCATGCTTCTGTGTTTATGTCACACAGTTAGCATCATTTTTCCAAACTAGTGCTTGACATTTGCGTTGCCTATTTGTATGAGAACAGTGATGCTAATCTAAAAAAACCCTTCTTAGTCCACTTAGTGGAATTTTCATATATCTTAAAAAATCACCATAGGGTAGATGAAATTTTCGAAATCGAAAAAAAAATTTTTGACGCCAAAAGGCTTCGAATTGCATGAAACGTCGAGATTTAGTGTCATCTCGAAAAAAAAAATTTGTTTGAAAAAATCGACTATTTGGGAAAAGTACCAGAAAGTGTATTTTTTCAAAACAATTTTTTTTTAGATGACACTAAATTTCAATGTTTTATGCAGTTTTAAGAGTTTCGGCATCAAACAAAAATTTCGATTTTGGAAATTTCATGTACTCTCCCTGCTGCTTTTTCAAGATCGAAAATTGCCAAACCTTTACCACCGGGCAACACCCCTTACGCATGTCCGATTTAGCTCAAATTTTGCATGAGAACATTTTTCGAGGTGCTTAAACTTTTGAGCGCTAGCGCTTTACGAAATTAGAGGTGATCCCAAAATATTGCCTTCCTTATATATATAAGAGCGGTAAACATCAACGTGTTTTGTCGGTTACGTGACTTATACAATCATACAGGGTCCGGCACTCGAAGTGTAACCAATTAAAAAGGCCATAAATTCAGTTTGGAAAATTACTTTTACTTAATTCAAAGTACAAAATGTGTAAAAATAGTACAAAATTCAGAATCAATTCACTTTTGCTCGATATGACCACCTTTTGCCTTGACTATGGCCTTGAGACGGTCAAAAAACGAATCGCAAGTTACCGAATGTGACTTGCAGGTATTTAGGCCCACTCGCGGACAATAACCTTTTTCAGCGGCTCGAGACTGGTGTATCTTTTAGTTCGGACTTTGCTCTCCAAAATGGCCTAAAGAGAATAATCCATTGGATTAGCATCTGGTGAATTCGAGAGCCACTGTGTGGACGTGATGAAGTTCGGAACGTTGTTTTTCAGCCATTCTTGGTTCACTCGAGCTTTGTGAGACGGTGCCGAGTCCTGCTGAAACGTCCATGGTCTGCCACCGAAATGTTTGTCTGCCCACGGCTTCAAAGCAACCTCCAGAATACTTTCCCGATAATATGTCGCATTTACCTTGACGCCAGGCTCGATGAAAACGATTGGAGAGCGCCCATCTGCGGTTACAGCGGCCCAAACCATTATCTGTTGCGAGTGCTGCCTCCTGGTGGCCAATCGATGACTCAAATTCTCGTATGAACGGTCGGTCAAGTAAACCCTATCGTTTTGAGAGTTTACGAATTGCTCAGTTGGAAAAATTTTCTCGTCAGAAAATACAATGTTCGGAAATTGACCGCTTTCGGCCAAACGAAGCAACTCCTTCGCTCTCTCAAGTCAAGATTTTTTTTTCGCGTTCACTTCTGGCAAAATGCTTTCTTGCGCTTGTAAACAATACAACTCCGAACTGTCATTTAGCAAATTTCTAGAGAGCTGATGCCCGTGCGTCAGCTGTGCGAGCGGTCTGAAGTTTGTTACACTTCGAGTGCCGGACTCTGTATCTCCGGAACCAAAAGTCACAGCCATTTGATCTTCGAGCTTGATCAATGACCCGACAGTAGCTTTTGAACGAGCATAAGTTTGCTAAAATCGGTTCAGCCATATCTGAGAAAATCGAGCGCGTTCAAATATCTTCTAAAAGTGCACACACGCACACATACGCACACACACACACACACACACACACACACACACACACACACACACACACACACACACACACACACACACACACACACACACACACACACACACACACACACACACACATTTTGCGATCTCGTCGAACTGAGTCGAATAATAAAATATAACACTATGGGTCTCCGAGGCTCCGTTCAGAAGTCGGTTTTTCAGCAATTCTAATACCTTTCTATAAAGAAAGGCAAAAAGGAAAACTTATGACGGGGAGTTGGGTTGGGACAATTGTTGCAACAAATCTCGTTGTATCATGTGTGGAGGACTGCATGCGTATATTTCTTACGGTAGGGACATTAAAAAATGTCTCTACTTCAAGGAGGGGCCTGTCCCGCGTACAAATTCGGTAAGGATTAAATGAGGCATTCCGTAAAGCAACATTCCAAACGCTATTTTGCAGAAATGTTGTAGAGTGCTACGCATCCAGAAAATCCTTACGCTTGCTTATCAACTGACGAGAGCGAGGCTGATCATACTCTCGATGGTACATTTTCATAGCTTCAGAGAGAAATAAATACGCATATAAGCTCCCAAGTGAGAGTTCGAAAGTGTCTTCAGGGAGGACCACAAAAATTACAGTGGAGCTAAATCATCGGAGCAAAAAACTCCTGGTCCCGGGAAATTAAACTCCGTGCGAGAATTTCCACCACTTTCTGGGACTCTGAAAACCCCAATAACCTTCATAAAGACTAACCAGAGAATTTACCAAATACTGGATTTGTGAATTTAAATTGTAGACCTGATAATATCTCCCTGCAATATTTCTGATCCTCTTAAAAGTCTGTTAATGACATTCATGGCATTTTTTATGCATTCTTCGATGGCTAAGTTACCCACCGAGGACACGGATGCAATCACTGATCGACAATGGAATTGTAGAAGTATCATACAAAAAATAGATCCTTTCAAATTTATAGTCAATAATCTGCATTGCATACTGCAAAACTTGACTAACTTCTGAAATACCTTTATACTTCCACGATTTTGACATTATCCGCCTGGATCGAGATGATCTCTAAGAAAGTGTACTTTTAGAGATCAAAAGTGCTATTCCTTCTATCGAATAATCCTCCCTTCGATACCAGATATTGAAATTTGGATATACACTGAAGTCTTTTTTGATGCGAATTTACGTACCCCATTAAAAAAACCGCATAATTCTGAAAATTCGCATAAAAAAAACCCGCATAACTCTGAAACTTCGCATAAAAACCCTTCTTGATCCACCTAGTGGTGTGATAATGCCTTTCTCTTCTTTCATAACAGTCTCATGAAAATGTATTTCATAATTTTATTAAATAATTTCGGATACTGATTTCGAAACTAATTGATTCAGATTGATTCGAGTAGTTCACATGCACAGCATGCTTCAGTGTTTATGTCACACAGTCAGCATCATTTTTCCAAATTAGTGCTTGACATTTGCGTTGCCTATTTGTAATCAGTGATGCTAATCTAAAAAACCTTTCTTAATCCACCTAGTGGTGTGATAATGCCTTTCTCTTCTTTCATAACAGTCTCATGAAAATATGTTTTATACTTTTGTTAAATAATTTTGGACACTAATTTTGACAACAATTGATGCAGATTGATTCGAGTAGTTCACAAAAGCATGCTTCCGTGTTTATGTCACACAGTCAGCATCATTTTTCCAAATTAGTGCTTGACAATTGCGTTGCCTATTTGTAATCAGTGATGCTAATCTAAAACGATCTCGACGAACTGAGTCGAATGGTATATAACACTATGGGTCTCCGTGGCTCCGTTCGAAATTCGGTTTTTCCAGCAATTCTAATACCTTTCTATAGAGAAAGGCAAAAACCCTTCTTAGTCCACTTAGTGGAATTTTCATATATCTTGAAAAATCACCATAGGGGGGAGTACATGAAATTTTCGAAATCGAAAACAAATTTTTGATGCCAAAAGGCTTAGAATTGCATGAAACGTCGAGATTTAGTGTCATCTCGAAAAAAATTTTTTTGAAAAAGTCGACTTTTTGGGACTTAGAAAAATAATGAAAATTCCAGAAAGTTGATTTTTTAAAAAAAAAATTTTTTTGAGATGACACTAAATTTCGATGTTTCATGCAGTTTTAAAAGTTTCGGCATCAAAAAAAATTTTCGATTTTGGAAATTTCATGTACTCCCCCCTATGGTGCTTTTTCAAGATCGAAAATTGTCAAACCTTTACCACCGGGCAGCACCCCTTAAGCATGTCTGATTTAGGTCTAATTTTGCATGAAGGCTTTTTTCGAGGTGCTTAAACTTTTGAGCACTAGAACTTAACGAAAATAGAGGTGATCCCAAAATTTTGGCACCCTTATATATATAAGAGCGATAAAAATCATCGTGTTTTGTCGGTTACGTCACTTATGCCATCATATATCTGGAACCAAAAGTCACAACCATTTGATCTTCGAACTTGATCAATGGCCCGATAGTAGCTTTCAAACGAGCCCAAGTTTGTTAAAATCGGATCAACCATCTCTGAGAAAATTGAGCGCGTTCAAATACAACGCTTTTTGTCGGTTACGTCACTTATACAATCATATCTCCGGAACCAAAAGTCACAGCCATTTGATCTTCGAACTTGATCAATGGTACGACAGTAGCTTTCAAACGAGCCCAATTTTGTTAAAATCGGTTCAGCCATCTCTGAGAAAATTGAGCGCGTTCAAATACAACGCTTTTTGTCGGTTACGTCACTTATACAATCATATCTCCGGAACCAAAAGTCACAGCCATTTGATCTTCGAACTTGATCAATGGTACGACAGTAGTTTTCAAACGAGCCCAAGTTTGTTAAAATCGGTTCAGCCATCTCTGAGAAAATTGAGCGCGTTCAAATACAACGCTTTTTGTCGGTTACATCACTTATACAATCATATCTCCGGAACCAAAAGTCACAGCCATTTGATCTTCGAACTAGATCAATGACCCGACAGTAGCTTTCAAACGAGCCCGAGTTTGTTCAAATCGGTTCAGCCATCTCTGAGAAAATTGAGCGCGTTCAAATATCTTCGAAAAGTGCACACACATACACACACACATACACACACACACACACACACACACACACACACACACACACACACACACACACACACACACACACACACACACACACACACAGACATTTTCCGATCTCGTCGAGCTGAGTCGAATGGTATATAACACTATGGGTCTCCGAGGCTCCGTTCGAAAGTCGGTTTTTCCAGCAATTCCAGCAAAACCCTTCTTAGTCCACTTAGTGGAATTTTCATATATCTTTAAAAATCACCATAGGGGGGAGTACATGAAATTTTAGAAATCGAAAAAAAATTTTTGATGCCAAAAGGCTTAGAATTGCATGAAACGTCGAGATTTAGTGTCATCTCGAAAAAAAATTTTTTTGAAAAAATCGACTTTTTGGGACTTAGAAAAAATATGAAAATTTTTCTAAGTCCCAGAAAGTTGATTTTGTCAAAAAAAATTTTTTTTGAGATGACACTAAATTTCGATGTTTTATGCAGTTTTAAGAGTTTTGGCATCAAAAAAAATTTTCGATTTTGGAAATTTCATGTACTCCCCCCTATGGTGCTTTTTCAAGATCGATAATTGTCAAACCTTTACCACCGGGCAGCACCCCTTAAGCATGTCCGATTTAGGTCAAATTTTGCATGAAGGCTTTTTTCGAGGTGCTTAAACTTTTGAGCACTAGAACTTTACGAAAATAGAGTTGATCCCAAAATTTTGGCACCCTTATATATACAAGAGCGGTAAAAATCAACGTGTTTTGTCGGTTACGTCACTTATACCATCATATATCTGGAACCAAAAGTCACAACCATTTGATCTTCGAACTTGATCAACGGCCCGACAGTAGCTTTCAAACGAGCCCAAGTTTGTTAAAATCGGATCAGCCATCTCTGAGAAAATTGAGCGCGTTCAAATACAACGCTTTTTGTCGGTTACGTCACTTATACAATCATATCTCCGGAACCAAAAGTCACAGCCATTTGATCTTCGAACTTGATCAATGGTCCGATAGTAGCTTTCAAACGAGCCCAAGTTTGTTAAAATCGGTTCAGCCATCTCTGAGAAAATTGAGCGCGTTCAAATACAACGCTTTTTGTCGGTTACGTCACTTATACAATCATATCTCCGGAACCAAAAGTCACAGCCATTTGATCTTCGAACTTGATCAATGGCCCGACAGTAGCTTTCAAACGAGCCCAAGTTTGTTAAAATCGGTTGAGCCATCTCTGAGAAAATTGAGCGCGTTCAAATATCTTCGAAAAGTGCACACACATACACACACACATACACACACACTGACATTTTCCGATCTCGTCGAGCTGAGTCGAATGGTATATAACACTATGGGTCTTCGAGGCTCCGTTCGAAAGTCGGTTTTTCCAGCAATTCTAATAACTTTCTATAGAGAAAGGCAAAAAGGCTTCTTAGTCCACTTAGTGGAATTTTCATATATCTTGAAGAATCACCATAGGGGGGAGTACATGAAATTTTCGAAATCGAAAAAAAAATTTTGATGCCAAAAGGCTTAGAATTGCATGAAACGTCGAGATTTAGTGTCATCTCGAAAAAAATTTTTTTGAAAAAATCGACTTTTTGGGACTTAGAAAAAATATGAAAAAGTCCCAGAAAGTTGATTTTTTCAAAAAAAAATTATTTTGAGATGACACTAAATTTCGATGTTTTATGCAGTTTTAAGAGTTTTGGCATCAAAAAAAATTTTCGATTTTGGAAATTTCATGTACTCCCCTCTATGGTGCTTTTTCAAGATCGAAAATTGTCAAACCTTTACCACTGGGCAGCACCCCTTAAGCATGTCCGATTTAGGTCAAATTTTGCATGAAGGCTTTTTTCGAGGTGCTTAAACTTTTGAGCACTAGAACTTAATGAAAATAGAGGTGATCCCAAAATTTTGGCACCCTTATATATATAAGAGCTGTAAAAATCAACGTGTTTTGTCGGTTACGTTACTTATAAATCATATATCTGAAACCAAAAGTCACAACCATTTGACCTTCGAACTTGATCAATGGCCCGACAGTAGCTTTCAAACGAGCCCAAGTTTGTTGAAATCGGATCAGCCATCTCTGAGAAAATTGAGCGCGTTCAAATACAACGCTTTTTGTCGGTTACGTCACTTATACAATCATATCTCCGGAACCAAAAGTCACAGCCATTTGATTTTCGAACTTGATCAATGGTCCGATAGTAGCTTTCAAAGGAGCCCAAGTTTGTTAAAATCGGTTCAGCCATCTCTGAGAAAATTGAGCGCGTTCAAATACAACGCTTTTTGTCGGTTACGTCACTTATACAATCATATCTCCGGAACCAAAAGTCACAGCCATTTGATCTTCGAACTTGATCAATGGCCCGACAGTAGCTTGCAAACGAGCCCAAGTTTGTTAAAATCGGATCAGCCATCTCTGAGAAAATTGAGCGCGTTCAAATACAACGCTTTTTGTCGGTTACGTCACTTATACAATCTTAGTAGCTTTCAAACGAGCCCAAGTTTGTTAAAATCGGTTCAGCCATCTATGAGAAAATTGAGCGCGTTCAAATACAACGCTTTTTGTCGGTTACGTCACTTATACAATCTTAATAGCTTTCAAACGAGCCCAAGTTTGTTAAAATCGGTTCAGCCATCTCTGAGAAAATTGAGCGCGTTCAAATACAACGCTTTTTGTCGGTTGCGTCACTTATACAATCATATCTCCGGAACCAAAAGTCACAGCCATTTGATCTTCGAACTTGATCAATGGTCCGATAGTAGCTTTCAAATGAGCCCAAGTTTGTTCAAATCACACACACACACACACACACACACACACACACACACACACACACACACACACACAGACATTTTCCGATTTCGACGAACTGAGTCGAATGGTATATAACACTATGGGTCTCCGAGGCTCCGTTCGAAAGTCGGTTTTTCCAGCAATTCTAATACCTTTCTATAGAGAAAGGCAAAAAGCCTTCTTAGTCCACTTAGTGAAATTTTCATATATCTTGAAAAATCACCATAGGGGGGAGTACATGAAATTTTCGAAATCGAAAAAAAATTTTTGATGCCAAAAGGCTTAGAATTGCATGAAACGTCGAGATTTAGTGTCATCTCGAAAAAATTTTTTTTGAAAAAATCGACTTTTTGGGACTTAGAAAAAATATTTCTAAATCCCAGAAAGTTGGTTTTTTCAAAAAAAATTTTTTTTGAGATGACACTAAATTTCGATGTTTTATGCAGTTTTAAGAGTTTTGGCATCAAAAAAAATTTTCGATTTTGGAAATTTCATGTACTCCCCCCTATGGTGCTTTTTCAAGATCGAAAATTGTCAAACCTTTACCACCGGGCAGCACCCCTTAAGCATGTCCGATTTAGGTCAAATTTTGCATGAAGGCTTTTTTCGAGGTGCTTAAACTTTTGAGCACTAGAACTTAACGAAAATAGAGGTGATCCCAAAATTTTGGCACCCTTATATATATAAGAGCGGTAAAAATCAACGTGTTTTGTCGGTTACGTCACTTATACAATCATATATCTGGAACCAAAAGTCACAACCATTTGATCTTCGAACTTGATCAATGGCCCGACAGTAGTTTTCAAACGAGCCCAAGTTTGTTAAAATCGGATCAGCCATCTCTGAGAAAATTGAGCGCGTTCAAATACAACGCTTTTTGTCGGTTACGTCACTTATACAATCATATCTCCGGAACCAAAAGTCACAGCCATTTGATCTTCGAACTTGATCAATGGTCCGATAGTAGCTTTCAAACGAGCCCAAGTTTGTTAAAATCGGTTCAGCCATCTCTGAGAAAATTGAGCGCGTTCAAATACAACGCTTTTTGTCGGTTACGTCACTTATACAATCATATCTCCGGAACCAAAAGTCACAGCCATTTGATCTTCGAACTTGATCAATGGCCCGACAGTAGCTTTCAAACGAGCCCAAGTTTGTTCAAATCGGTTCAGCCATCTCTGAGAAAATTGAGCGCGTTCAAATATCTTCGAAAAGTGCACACACATACACACACACATACACACACATACATACACACACACACAGACATTTTCCGAACTGAGTCGAATGGTATATAACACTATGGGTCTACGAGGCTCCGTTCGAAAGTCGGTTTTTCCAGCAATTCTAATACCGTTCTATAGAGAAAGGCAAAAAACCTCATAACTCTGAAACTTCGCATAAAAAATAAACAGCAGAAGGAAAACCACATAACTCTGAAAATTCGCATAAAAAAATCCGCATAACTCTGAAACTTCGTAAAAAAAACCGCATAACTCTGAAAATTCTCATAAAAAAGTCGCGTAAAAAACCGCATAAAAAAAGACCTCAGTGTAGTACGCAAATGCGGTGTCTGAGAGATTAGAAACAACACAACTTCCTTCAGAGAAATAGCACACATTTTTAATTTATTTATTTATTTTTACTTCATTCAACAGTAAAAGGTCTTAATGAACATATACTAAGGTCACTTTTTACACGGGGTTATGTATCGTGTAAAACAAAACCGTGTTAATTGCGGAAACCGTGCAAAAAAAACCGCGTGAAAAATTCGACGTAATAGTTCAAAAAACCCTAGATTTGATTATTTGTTTGTTTGTTTGGGATAAAATATAACTTTGGATGATGTGAAGGTGAAAAAACCCATTTTTAACCCCCAAATTTATGCAAGATGCACATAACTGTGAAAATGTAACTGTTGTTTCACAATAAAAACGAAAATCTAAAAACCAGACTGGGGTTACGAAAAGGGTCTAGTCATACTTAAACAAACACATTGGATGACAAATTAAAATTAGAACACTTAGGAAACGCGTTGTACGATAAGCAAATTATTCTAAATGGCTCATGCCTTCTATATAATGCATTCAGTTTTCAAAAGAACGATAATACGTAGAACGTTCGACTAAAGAAGTGCTAATCATGATTAATCATATTATGGAACGACAGTCAATACTCCCGTGAATTGTTGAATGAATGATTTTAGTTAACTTTCAAACTTTAAATTACAGACAACCTGTTTCCTATTTTTGAATTTTTCTCAAAAAACAAATAACAGTGCTTTTTAAACACTCCTCAGAAACCGTGTTAATTGCGCAAACCGTGTAAATAAAAATCGCATTAGTTCCGGAATCCGTGTATGAAAAACCGTGCGAAAAATAACCGTATAAAAAGAGACCTTAGTGTAATGTAGACAAGTTATAAAAATGTGGATCGTAACACTTTCTGCGTAAATTAATGTGTAGGTTCGCCGAAATCGAAGAGGTGTTCAACCGTGGCAAATGTTATGATGCATGCAGTTAGCGGTTCATAGAATCCAAACGTCTGGGAGTAAATCTGACCCGGCCGAGAATGATCGTTTCAATTTCTGCAACCGCTGCAACCACCATATCTGGAGTGATATTAAAAGTATCTATGTATAGTTCTAAGGAACATCCCACGCTGCAACCTTAGCTTCAATGTCAGAGGCAGTATTTCCAGCAAATACCGAAACAAAGAACTCTGCAAGCAAGTCGCAAGACTCCAATGTTGAACTGGATGCAACACCATCGTAACAAACAGATGACGGAACTAATTTAGATTTGCGTATGGAATTCACAAAATTCCAGATATTTTTGGGATTCCGGCGAAGATCGGTTTGAACCCGCATAATCTCTTAACGCTCATTGGGGAATATTTTTCCCTTCTATAAAAATTGTTATCGATTCTTCCATTATTATTAAATCGATGTGTTTTTTACTGAATGTTAAAAAAAACTTATTTCCAAGACGACAAATGTGTTTCTGAACGAATAAAAATAGAACTGTCAATGCAAAACGACGTATAGAAAATAGAACACATAATAAATGTGCTATATGCAACGTCCACGTGTGCCAAACAAGTACACGAAATCGTTTTGTAGAATACCATAACTAACTATTTATTTTACTGCTCGGATAACTAAAGTAATTGAAGCAATAAATTAAATTACGATATAATAAACACAACTCTTCGTTTATTTATTTCTGAGGCTCATAGGAAAAAACATTTCCCATGAAATTAAAGGAAACTAATTCACCATACTATGTGTTTCTTGTGATATTATCTTAATTTACACCACCAATACCTAAAATATTGTGTTGTACTGACATATTTCGTCCTGGACATCTTATGGCCGTGAAAGGAATAACTTAGGCTTTGTATAATCCCGCGTTCAATCTACGATAGTTTTCACTGGAACTTTTGAACATTCGTAGTGTTTCAGAGCTGTGCCAACGACGATGATAACGCAGCCAAGCATTGCGAACCCGTTTTAGCTCACGAAGCCTTGATGTGGTCCAAGGAGGATTGATGGGTTGTTTGGTGAAAGGTATATTTGAGCTAAACCATTGAAGTAACGCATCGCAGAAAACCGTTGCCTTTTCATTTACATTATCGGACTCTTGCAAACATACCCAATCAACATTCCGCAAATGATCTAGTAAAGCAGTAAACTTAGTTTTACGATAATTTAATCTCCTCGATTCATGAATAAGTTCGGGGTGCCGTGAATTGTTCACACAGTTAACTGGCACCGAAACAACTAAAGGCGGATGATGCGGGTCGACGGGTTACAGAGGAGCAACACTACGGTCAACGACTAATTGATACTCTGAAGAGCAGAAAATTAGATCGAGTAATCGCCCGAGATGGTTTCTTTGTTGAATCGCTTGGCAAAGATTCAAATAATCCATCCCATCGATCAGCGCCGTACTTGCAGCGGGTAACAAAAAGGAACAGATGAAATGTGTATCCTCATGCCGTTTATTCCACACAATCCGGGGCTGGTTGAAATCACCGCACACCAGAACAATATCATTAGCAGAACCACAGCTCAGAAACAGTCGAAACGTGTGCATCTATAAAATCAACATTTTTGCTTTTATCAGGGGGAATGCACACACAACACAGAAATAATTTGATTCCCCGCACGGTGGCACTTGCACACACTTGTTCCATAGAGTGCCCATACTGCGTTTCGATGATAGAGCTGGCATATTTCTGAGAGATGGCCATTAATACGCCACCAAATGATTTGTCACTATTTGCTGAACTGCGGTCGCAGTGGAAGACGTTGAAGGCGTTCCCAAATGACTGCTGGGAGTTGATACGATCGTCGAGTCCTGTCTCGGTTAAAATGATGATGTCAAAATTACAGTCAGCCGTTGTCAAGAAAAACTCGTCGATTTTTGTACTCAAGCCTCGAACATTTCGGTAGTAAACCCATATTTAAGCTTAGACGAAACTTACCCGTGTTAATCACTGAACTAGCACTCTTTGGAACACAACCCAACGTAAGCGCAATCAAAACACCACGAACGAAGGCGATGAATATTCCAAGCACTAGATATTCGATTTCGCTAAAATGATATGTTTCGACTTTGTTCCAGAACAAAAGCTTGTGGAGTTTTAATTTGCTTTCTTGCCGTGTAACAATAAAGCCTTCTTCACATCAAGGCGGCTTATGGTTACTGAGAAGCAGTAACTACTTTTTATATAATCTACTGTCCGAGAAACTCATGCACTTTCAGCAGGGTGCTCGAAGCTCATGTTTAGGCTCCCTTTTATCCAATTTTTGCGTAAGTGATATCGATTAATCTTGCACGCTAAGATAACTCACCGACGACAGAGTTGTGTCTATTATAGATACCCTCGACAACTTGTCAACATGGGCTCTTCACATTATTATCGAGTTCTCTACGGAGAATACTTAGTTGGTTATATTTTGAAGAAAGCGAGAACCAGCACAATCACAGCTTCATCTAAGGGCTTAAACCATTGCTCAGGTCTTCATATTCAAATATCTCGAGGTCTGGTTCGACTCTAAAGGCACAAGGGAATGTCACGTTTGGTATCTAAACCAAAAATACCAACAGAGAATCCACTTTCTTCGTACAATAACCAGATCATAGTGGGATGCCCACCAAGGAGACCTGATACGGTTGTATCAAACAACGGTATTGTCCGATATGGAATACGGTTTCTTCTGCTTCCGATCTGCGGCTAACACCCATTCAAAATGTTTGTCGAGCTCAATTCTCAGACCCATTTTATGTCCTTGTTTTTTGATTACATGGTTCAAAATATTAACCCTTCTTCGTTTGTTCCCAACCGTACTCATTTCTTGAATACGTCTGATTATACTGTGTTCTTCGACACATCTATGGAAGAAGAGAGATTCGTGGAGATCCGGATACCGTACACTCTAGTGGCCTTAATATTTTGTCGTGAATACGACTTACTTTACTATGGGGTGCCTTTTCAAAATTTACCCTCTGAGAGAGTGATAAGTTTTTGATCGTGAATATCTATTGTTGTATCTAATGAATCAACATAATTCTTGCGACATGCCATCGGAAATGTGATCATAATTTTATGATAAAATTTTCAGTTTCGTGACGTAGTCTCAAATAATTCAAAATTAAACATTTCTGAAATGTTTGGTATAAACGAGTATCAAAGAGGATAATTCATAAGGCGCGTTTGCCTTTCTCGTAATTTGAAAGCTCATAGCTCAGTGATCTGTGGAAGGATTTATATAATCTAACTACCAATAGAATCGAAATTTTTCAATTTAAACGTGTATAGCAAAAGCATGGAAGTATTTCAATAGTACACTATTGAAAAACCTGTCTCATTTGACCCATGTCAACACCAGCCAATCAGAACGCGTTCTGAGGAAGAGAACAAAATATTTGCTGCTGTACAACAATTCGGCCGAGAAAAATGTTCCGAAAAGTGGTGAATTTCGCAGTGAGTACCTCAATTTGGTCCTTCTGAATGCTAGAAACGAATCCCTACAGCATATTGATAGTTTCTTTCAATAAATTATGCAAATTCGAAATGAAATAATCGACATTAAAATTCTGTATGCTGCTATTTTTATAGCCGTTAGGACCGCCCATTACTGAAAAAGCTACAAACGAAATCACATAAAAGGAAATCTCTTAACAAAAATTGAATCAGTTTGGATTCTATCGCCACTGCGAGTAGATGTGTTTTGTGCCGTCTGCACAGCTAGTTTCGCTTTCGACAAGAGCGATTACGTCACAGCTGCCAGTCATTAGCATTGGGAAAAAACAACGGTGGAGAGCATTACACAATATCAGCCGTTCTAATGGCTCTAAAAGTTTTCTAAAGAACTATTAGAATTTGTTGTTCGCAAATCGAAGGTAATTATCCTCAGTTTAGTGCAAATCAAGAACAGTTTTTTTTTATTCAATAATATAATATAATATTAAGGCACACTGCTTAAGCTCTAAGATGCCAAGGGTATTTACTAATCTTAATTATCGTCTAACTTAAAACTAGAGTAGTATCATTATGTAATATAGTATCTGGCGATCGGTAGTGCCCGGTGAATTGAATTTAGGATGAGATGATTCCAGATGGCGATGGTAATTTTCTATGTTGGCCGCATTCTTCGGTCCGTGAGGGTCCGCGGGAAACACCCCCAGGCTACGAAGGCCCGGCGGGTGGCCCGCATGCTGGTCATTGACTGGAGCGGTCTTCCGGTGATGGTGATGTTACGGAAGAGAATGAAAAAAAGAAGTAAATATTGTGGGAAACGGGGTAAAAAAGGGGTGTGGGAACAAAATGTTTGAAAACGACAGAGATCTAATTAGTTGCCATCGAGATGGTGAAGAAACAGGGAAGGGGGAACGAAAAAGTTAGTGACAAAAAAAAAAGATCTTGTTAATTCCAATGAAGATGGTGGACAGGGACGGGGATCGAGAGAATCGGGCGGATGTTAGTGTCGAACCTGTAGGTGGAGATTATATTTTCTGAGCGAGGACTAACACATTACACTTGTATATCAATGTGTTTAAGGTACTGGTATATGAGAAGCATATATGAACTATCCCGACTCGCCAACACATCCCGAACCGGCACCTCAGGCGGTCTACCTCGGGCCCTGAGGGATTCCAGTAGCTTCGACCTGGCGTCACGATACTCTACGCACGACCACACGACATGCTCGATGTCCTGATAACCGTCGCCACAGGTGCAGAGCCCGTTCTCCACGATCCCGATACGCCGGAGATGTGCGTTGAATGTATAGTGATTTGACATGAGCCGTGACATAACGCGAATGAAATCACGACTCTTGTTCATCCCCTTGAACCAAGGTTTCGTCGATACCTTAAGGATAATGGAGTGTAGCCATCGTCCCAGTTCGTCATTCGTCCATGAAGTTTGCCAACTTTCGAGAGTTTTCTGACGAGAAATACTGAAAAATTCATTGAAGCAGATTGGTCTTTCATAAATATCACCTTCCAATGCGCCCACTTTAGCCAATAAGTCTGCCTTTTCATTGCCCGGAATGGAACAATGCGAAGGGACCCAGACTAACAATATTAAATAAGACCGTTCAGATAAAGTTCTCAAATGTTCCCGTATTTTCCCCAGGAAATATGGGGGATACTTTCCTGGCTTCATTGCCCGGAGAGCTTCTATTGAACTTAGACTGTCCGTGACAATGAAGTAATGGTCTTTGGGCATGGTTTCAATGATCTCGAGGGTGTACTGAATAGCAGCTAATTCTGCGACGTAAACTGAAGCCGGATCACTGAGTTTGTAAGAAGCGGTGATGTTTTGATTGAAGATGCCGAAGCCTGTGGACTCGTTGATGTTTGATCCGTCAGTGTAAAACATCTTTTCACAGTTGACTGTTCTAAATTTATTATAAAAAATATTTGGGGCCACTTGAGGGCGCACGTGATCCGGAATTCCACGAATTTCTTCTCTCATGGATGTGTCGAAAAACACAGTAGAATCAGAAGTATCCAAGAAATGAGCACGGTTGGAAACAAACGAAGAAGGATTAATATTCTGAGCCATGTAATCAAAATACAAGGACATAAAACGGGTTTGAGAGTTAAGCTCAACTAACCTTTCGAAGTTTTCAATCACCAGAGGATTCAAAATGTCGCATCGAATGAGCAAACGATATGAGAGATCCCAGAACCGGTTTTTGAGTGGAAGAACGCCCGCCAGCACTTCGAGGCTCATCGTATGAGTCGATTGCATGCAACCCAAGGCAATACGCAAACAACGATACTGAATTCTTTCCAGCTTGATGAAATGAGTGTTCGCCACTGATCGGAAGCAGAAGCATCCGTATTCCATCACGGACAATATCGTTGTTTGATACAACCTGATCAGGTCTCCTGGGTGGGCACCCCACCATGATCCGGTTATTGTACGAAGAAAGTTGATTCTCTGCTGGCATTTTTGTTTCAGATACCTAATGTGACATCCCCAGGTGCCTTTGGAGTCGAACCAGACCCCGAGATATTTAAATGTGAAGGCCTGAGCTATGGTTTCACCCCCTAGTTGAAGCTGTAATTGTGCTGGTTCTCGCTTCCTCGAAAATATCAAGAACAGTTTGCTTAGATTTGTGCACTTTTCGCTGTGTGAAATTCACAGTAATCGAGATCAAGTGAAGCCTTTTTTTTGCGAAAAATGTTCCAGAGTTTAATGTCGTAGAGAATTACGCATTTTGACCCTTCTGAATGCTGGAAACGAATCCCTACAGCATATTGATAGTTTCTTTCAATAAATTATGCAAATCCGAAATGAAATAATCGACATTAAAATTCTGCATGCGGCTATTTTTATAGCCGTTAGGACCACCCATTAGTGAAAAAGCTACAAACGAAATCAGGTAGAAACAAGCCTCTCAACAAAACTTGAATCAGTTTGGATTCTATCGCCACTGCGAGCAGATGTGTTTTGTGTCGTCTGCACAACTAGTTTCGCTTTCGACAAGGGCGATTACGTCATAACTGCCAATCATAAGCATTGGTGAAAAAACAACGGTGGAGAGCATTACACAAAATCAGCCAATCTAATGGCTCTAAAAGTTTTCTAAAGAACTATTAGGAGTTGTTGTTCGCAAATCGAAAGGAAATATCCTCAGTTTAGTGCAAATCTAGAACAGTTTGGTTAGATTTTTGCACTTTTCGCTGTGTGAAATTCACAGTGATCGAGATCAAGTGAAACCTGTGTTTTTGCGAAAAGTGCCACAGTGTGTGGAGAACTACGCAATCAATAAATTATGCAAATCCGAAATGAAATAATCGACATTAAAATTCTGTATGAGGCTATTTTTATAGCCGTTAGGACCGCCCATTAGTGAAAAAGCTACAAACGAAATCAGGAAACAAGCCTCTCAACAAAAAGTGAAGCCTTCTTTGTTTTTGCGAAAAATGTGCAAATGGGGAATGCTTGCATAATTCATACAATTGATCAACTAATTGATATTCGGATGTGTTAAGGAACATGTCAGTTGTTTTCGTATTCACGACATCCAGTTATGTCTCTGACATTACCCACCCGCCTTTTTTGTAACAAATTGAGAACAGTCAACTGCCAAAAGATGTTTTACGCTGACAGATCAAACATCAACGAATCCATAGGCTTCGGTATCTTCAATCAGAACATCACCGCTTCCTACAAACTCAGTGATCGGGCTTCAGTTTACGTCGCAAAATTAGCTGCTATTCAGTAAACTCTGGAGAATCTTGAAATTTTGCCCAAAGACCATTACTTCATTGTCACGGACAGTCTAAGCTCAATAGAGGCTATAAGATCAATGAAACCAGAGAACTATTTCCCATATTTCCTGGGGAAATGTGGGAACATTTTACAGCTTTATCTGAACGGTTTTATTTTATACCCTTAATCTGGGTCCCCTCTCATTGTTCAATTTATGAAAGACCAATCTGTTTAATGATTCTTTCAGTATCTCTCGTCAAAAGACTTTCGAAAGTTGGCAAACTTTATGGAGCAATGTTGACCTGGTACAATGCTACATTCCATTATCCCAAGGGTATCGACGAAACCTTGGTTTATCAGTGTTATGTCACGGCTCATGTCAAATCACTACACTTTCAACGCACATCTTCGGCGTGTTGGGCTTGCGAAAAGTGGTCTATATGCCTGTGGTGATGGTTATCAGGACATCAACCATGTTGTGTGGTCGTGCGTAGAGTATTGCGAACCAGGTTGAAGCTATTGAAATTCCTCAAAGCTCGAGGAAAATCGCATGAGGTTCCGGTCGAGATAGTTCGTATGTGCTTTTCATATACCAATACGTTAAACACATTAACAGTGTAGCCTGTTACATCTTATTCAGAAAGATCCTCATATTACTCAACGATATTTCAACTGTGGTTAAGCATAGTCTTCACCTACATGTTCGACACTAAAGTCCACCCGATTCTCACGAACCTCGTCTGTTCACCATTTTCATCAGAACTAATAATTTTTTGATGTAAATAACTTTTTCGATCCCCCTTCATCCGTCTTTTCACCATCTCGATGTCAACTAATCAGATTTCTGTCGTTCTTAATTATTTCGTTTTTTATCCAGTTTTCCACAACATTTACTTCTCTATGTTTCTTTCATTCTCTTCTGTAAAATCTCCATAATTGGCGACGGGGGATCGCTCCAGTTGATGACCAACGTGCGGGCAACTCAGGTCTTCGTAGCCTTGGACCACGGGTCGCCGGTCTTCGTAACCTGAGGGTGTTTCCCGCGGACCTACAGGAACAAAATAATACGGCTACAATCGAAGTAACCACGCGTTAAAACAACCCTCATGTAATATCCAACCCACCAACCACTACTGAGTACCAACTGGAGGCTGGATCCCCCAGAATAGAGGTGATCAGCAACGTGAAAGAAATACAACACTGTGAACCAAATACAAATATCGTAGTCTTAATTACTGTTAAGAAAAACCCTCGGTATCTTAGAGCTAAAGTAGTATGCCCTTCTAAATATTTTGTTGAACAAAAAAATAGATGGGATAAACAGTGAAGTTTCCCATATTTATATTTACTTTCACTCATATCGCATATTACCAAAAAGAAAATGATACTTACTCATTTCTGAAATGTTGCATTGCAAACTGAAGCAATGAATGTTTCGTGAGTGAGGTTTGGGATGGTGCATGGTCCTCGTGTTGTAGGTTTTGGTTACCTTGAGAATATAAATTCCCAGTAGAATTAACTGAGTTCTTAGAGACTGGAATGTTTTGAGGGGATAAGCTGGATCTTTCGACAGGAAACAACTGATTTGGAGCGTTAGAATTATTATTACACATTTCGAGCCGTTCCAAAGGAACGTTAAGGATCTCAGCTGCAGCCCGTACTCCAGATGATATGGTCGATCCTTTAGATTGTATCTGGAAGAAAATATGCAATTTACAAGGTTATCATTAAAGATTATCCATTGAACTTTTAACAAGAACTCTTTTCAAAATTAATAGTATTCGCAAAAAATAGCTTTACGATCACCGTGCCAAGTACAAATTTATATTCAGTTTGTCAGTCGGTGTTGAACAGTCGTTCGCACCGCACGCATATAGCTCTTGGCTCCTGGAAATTTTTTCTGACTACCTAGAGTTTCATTGATTCAAGGCTTCAGTCTTTTTCAAGGCTACCTGAATCACTAACAGTCTTTTTAAAGACTAACAATTAGTCAGCCTTTCTCAAGGCTATACAAAGAGTGATATTAGAGTGACTAAGTGATACGAAGAGTGATATTAGAGTGACTAAGTGATACAAAGAGTGATATTAGAGTCACTAAGAAATTAATCAGCCTTTTTTAAGGCTAGCTATTCAAAGAACTATTATTCAAAATTCAAAATTCCATTCATTTCAAAAATGCCTGCGTCCAACCGGAAAGGCAACAAGCCTAAGGATAAAAATAATTCAATACGGAATAAATCACAATCCGTTATTCAACATTTTTCTAATAACATTCACGATCTTATAGAATCTGAATGTAAAAATAAAAGACAACGGACGGATTTCCCTTCCGTTGATCCTATGCCGTCTAACAATATTTACGAGATTCTTCCTGAATCCGATTGTAGCGACATAGAAGAAAATTCTTCAAAAATTCCCAAAATGGACGCTTGTCGTTCTGGGAAGAAACAACAATCTATGCCACCAGTGACGGTGATGATTTCCGACTTCAAAGCATTCCGTACTGAGCTTTCTACTTTTCTCCCGGAAGTAAAAGTCTCATTTCAAATCGGACGAAGAGGAGAATGTCGAGTCTTGGTTGATGGATTGGAAGATTACGAACGTCTTATTCGATATTTGTCCGAGAAACTTCATAAATTTTATTCATATGATATAAAATCAGACAGACCCTTCAAGGCTGTCTTGAAAGGCTTATCAAATGATCAAAGTATTGATGAAATTAAAAATGAACTAAAAGAATTACTTGGTTTTGCCCCTTCCCAAGTAATACTTATGAAAAAAAGAGCGAATGGTACTTCTAAACCACGCTCTGGAATTTCCCATGAACTTTACCTAATACACTTCAATCGAAGTGATGTAAACGATTTGAAAACTTTAGAAAAAGTACGTTTCATTTCCCACATTAAAATTCATTGAGAACATTATAAACGGCATAATCGTATTGCAAACGTATTGCAAGTTAGTATATAAGTTCCTTTTCCCCATTACACAATTCAAGTAGGTTTAGAATTTTCCCTACACAAAAATCTCAGAATTGCGGAAGCAAATAGTGTCCTCATGGTAATAACCAAATCATGTATATAATTTTTTTTTGTCATTAGTATTGTTTTATTGTTAAAAATTTCTATTTACGTAGTACTCTGATTTATGAAGTTTATATACGTTGTGAACATTTTTCTAATTTGTATTTTTATTATTCTCGGTATTCCGCTTAGGGCTGGTAGGATGAGATCGGTAAAAGATAGTCGTCGCCATCCATGTAGTAATGATGACGTTTTCCGTTGCATAAGTGTCCATGCGCTTCGAGGGCATTCGCAGAATTTGTGTTGCAGTGTTACAATCATATTGTTGCAGTGTACGCAGTTCTCACCGTCAGCTCGATGGATGATGTACATTAGTTTTCTATGCTCGATTTTCCTATTGACTAGAAGAAACATATCACTCTTTTGTGCGGACGATAAACCTCGGGAGTGTATGTTAGACCAAATTTGACGCCAGCTTGCATGTGGATGCTCTCTTTCTACTTTAGGTATTTCTGTGTCAGATAGGTAGAAACTGTGAATCAATTTTGCGGACGGTGATGGCTGAATATGTGCTGGGATTACTGAGAGTTGCTGTTTAATTATTTTTAGGCACGGGCAGTCCGCTGGTATCGAAGGGTGGATTGTATTATCTCGTAGCAATAACGATTTGTAGAAAGGAAGATGGTCTATTTATGCGAAATGACGATTCAAGAGCAATGCTTTGCATTTAAGTGCCGGTAAATGAAGATTGAGACCGCCTTGCTGTCGATCTCGTGCTGATTGCATCATCGTAACACGGGCTGGGATTCCACGCCACAGGAAATTCCCCATTGCAGAGGTCATTTTAGCAATGTGACTGCTGGATGGTGGAATAATAGACGAGAGATACCAGATGCGAGACGTGGCGAAGATGTTGAGAAAGGAAACTTTTTGTAGAGGTGTCAAGGATCGCAATTAATGCAGCCACAACAGATATGTAAATTTGTTTACTGCTTTGTCCCAGTTTAGTTTAATCATTGTTCGAATAGAGTTTGTGAATATAACTCCCAGTATCTTAACTGTTTCTCCTGTGTGTAGCCAAGGTATGTTGAGGGGGTTTCCTTCAATGTGACCGATGTCGATGGAAGTTGTTTTAGCCAGGTTGAGCTTCGCTCCTGAAATACGAGCGAATAGAGAGAAGACATTGATGATTTCCTCTATCTTTGGAATTGTAGTAGCGATGATACTAATATCGTCTGCATAGGCGACGATCAAGTCACTTCCACACACGTGCTTTAACTGTTTCAACAGTGGAGTAAGATAGATAGCAAAACACAAGCTGCTGATTGGGTTTCCTTGGGCAACCGAACGTTGGATAGCGAAAGGAGCCGATAAGTGTCCGTTGACGAGTAATCGTGACGACGATCGTTCGGCTAGTGTGGAGAGCAGTTCTACTAACCTGGGGTTTATGCCGAGTGAGCACATGGTGCCGAACATGAATTTACGATTGACCCGATCGAAAGCGTGATCCAAGTCGAACGATATGAGTTTCGCTTTTTGTTTTCGTTGGATCAGCTGTGCGACTTTGTCTTTGAGCGAGAGTATGGCTTGAAAAATGTTGCGATCGGGATTAGAGCATTTCTGGGTATCTCCTAGAATTCTGTGAGCGCCTACTACTCTCTCCAGCCTGATTTTGAGTATGCGAGACAAGAGTTTGTAATCGTAGTTGATCAGCGAGATAGGTCTATACGAGTGAGCGGTGTCACCAGTGTTCTTCTTTTTCACTAGTACGGTAACACTATTCACGAAGTCAGGAGGGAAGTTCGATGCCAGCGCTTCGTTTAGTACGAGATTGAGTTCTCGATGTATGATGTCGAACGTTCGTAAATAGAGTTCTCTCGTAGTGCCATCGGGTCCCGGAGATTTTTTTGATGCGCTCGTTTTTATTGCTGCAAGAATTTCGGCAGTGGTTATCTCAGTCATACAGCACTCGTTTAGCTCATCTGGGATCACTCGGTCGCATACGAAGTTGGTATCTCTTTCTCTTTCTGGTTCATCATCTGTGTACAGTTCACGGTAGTATTGCAGCATGCACTGTTCTATACCTTCGGAGCGTTCAAGTAATTCGTTTCTCTCGTTCCATAACTGTACGATCGTTGTTCGTCTTCTTCTTCGTTCCCCGAGTTGAAATGTGGATAAGGGCTCATCAGCAACGTATGTTTCGTTATTGCGTACGAACATTTGTGGTTTCTCGCTGTAGTTTTAACATTTCAGCTTTGAGGCGGTTGATAGTCGTCAGCATAGAGGGATCTTGGTAGTAGTTGTCATATGCTACGCGAAGTTGGGTGTATAATCGTTGGTACTCGTTATGTAGTCTATCGTGAGCCAGTTTGTTCTAACATCGAAAGAAACTTTTTATTTTATTTTTGGCAAAATATAACCACCAGTCTATCCACGAACGAAAGTTGCGGCGTTGACGGGTCCAATATTGCCATTTGAATCGGAACTCTTCAATATTTTCAGCTGTTAGAAGATGATTGCGAAGAGACCAGAAGCCGTGTCCAGATGCACGGCCGAGGTTTGACAGGCAAATTCGAATCGTGACCGCTTTGTGGTTCGTGAATGAACACACGTGAGTTTCTGCTGTTCTGAGTTGACTAACGAGTCCAGAGGACACATATACGCGGTCAAGCCTTGACATAGAGTTGTGAGTTAAATATGTGTGTCCTGCGGTACGGGGATATAATTTCACCCAGGCGTCGTGAAATTGCATTTGACTGATGGTCGCTTGCAGCGCATGGCTCCCATTATTTCCAGTACTGTCACACTGCCTTAACACGCAGTTAAAGTCGCCTGCTAATATAACATGCTCGGTTCTGTGTCGAAGATAATACGAGAGAGTGGTTCTGAAGAATCTCTCTCGTTCTGTTCTGGCTGCTGATCCCGAAGGCGCGTATACATTGCATAATGTTGTGTTTTGAATCCGAACAGCTGTTAGACGTCCGTCTAGGCTTTTCTCGACGTGAGAGAAACGAATGTGTTCTTTCAGCGCGATCGCCGTTCCTCTTCTGGCATGATCAACGTTGGTTATTATGTTATAGCCTGATAGACACAAATGTTCGTTTTCGACCTCCTGCGTGAAAACAATATCTAGCTCCATTGTGCGGACGAACGAGTGTAGGGCGTTTAGCTTCGTTGGATTCGTGATAGTGTTGATGTTGATGGTGGCAATATTGTAACTGCAGAACTCTATTATAATGCGTTGGGGTCGTTTAGCGGCTCATCGCCATTATCCTGTCGTGGTTTTTTACCAGGTGGTTTACGTTGTGATCGTCGGCTATTAGTTGAGGCTGAAGAACGATCGGATTCGTCACCATCGTTTTTACGATCGGAGCCCGAATATCTGCTTATCACGTCAGTCTTACTGATTGGTTGGTTGTTGGGGATTTTGAAATTACTCTCGAGAGACAATGTCGGTTGATTGAATACTGGCTCAACGGTAGAGCGAGAAGGTTGTGGATAGTTTGAGCTCGAGGACTGAGGCATGGAATTCGCACTGTTTTGCTGATAAGGCATTATGTTCTCTCTAGCAGATGGCTTTGCTGTTGCCGTAGGCTTGGGGCGTGGTGTTTGTTTAACGATCTTTGCGTAAGATCTGTCTGTTTGGTCCGCATTTAATTTTTGGACCAGCAACTTTTTGTTTTGGATACATGAAATGCCATTATGGACGGACTCATTGCAGTGCCGACATGTTTGCTGTTGACCATAATACGTCACAGCTGTAATCTCTCCATCTATAGTGACATATGAAGGGATATTTTCTTTCACCAACATCTTTGCGACTCGCACACCAGTTGGAATGCCACCGAAAGCGTACTTTTCGTCCCACATTAGTTCGTGTATAGAGAGTACGTCTCCGAAAGCTTTTAGAAATTCGATAATTTTCTCGTTCGACACATCTTCGGAGAGATCGAAGAGTTTTACCTCCACTGCTCCGTCTTCCATCGTGATGCGAATTTTGTAGGTTTTACCATCTATCTCTGTCTCGTGTGCGTTGTCATGGTCTCGTACAATTTTTTGGGCCAATTCCAGGTCATCCACCTTGATAAAGACGCAACCTTGGCTTCTGCTTGGTTGAATACGAACAATATGTTGCTTTTCCAATTCAAGCACTGAACTGACGAAGTTATGAAGTTCCTCGTATTATGGCTTCCTTGGAAAGTGTGCGAAGTCGATGTGAAACGTGTTTTCGCGACGTCTCATGACGAGAACTACGACACTCGTCTTCGAGAAATAAAACCAGTTGGGCCTATAATGCCCGATAATGAAACGCGAATGAAATAGTCTGTGCACGACTGCCGAATACTAGCTGAACCGAAATTAAACGTCTGCTTGACTCGGAGACTGAGTGCTAACTGTAATAGGGCTGAAAAGTCACCACTTGTGGCTGGACACCCAATTTAAATCTTAATAATTTAATTTTAACTCATATTACAATAAATAGTTATTTAAAAAAAATAAAAATAAAAAAATAATATTCAGTTTGACTTTCTCTAAGAAAACCTACAGATAACTAAAATAAGCAGAAATGCTCGAACCCAACAATAAAGCCATGCTGTACGGTTTTAAGATATTTAGAGTCATTTATAATGCTTAGTTACTTTGTATAACTTCAATAGGGGAGAGGTGTGCGATTAGTGCGCACCTAAACTTTTTTGAGTATTGCAAATGTAATTTTTTTCGGTCCAAATCATCGGATGGACACGAATCAACCCTTGAACATGTAACGTACGATAACGTTCCGATTGCAGATTATGGCAAGGCACAAATCTCCAAATATCAAGGGGAACGTGCCATTTGAGCCAATTTGTTCTGATTCCTGATCGTTCGATAGCGTTGCGCGAACTTCAAAGTGTGGATAATTACTTTAAAACCGGGCTGCTTAGAATGCTATTCATGAACTTCGTAGGCTGCTTAAGACTAATCAGTCCCTTTTATCCGAACTTTTGGTTAGTTGAGTTGCCATTCTGTGATCGCTATAAGAAATCTTTGTCAGTTTTTACATTCGTGCAGTTTTTTGAAAATCTGTGAAGCACAGACTAATCTGTGAATCTGGTATCTCCGCCCATGACAACAATAACCATTGCTCGTACTTGTATACACAGGAGTAAAAATTGTAAAACTAACTATACTTGGGCTTAACACGATTAATTTTATAGAAATAGTAACAGCAGAAAACCCGCTTTGATACTGTGAATATTGTTTCTTTTAGCAATAAATCAAGAAATTTATTATTTCCTAATGGTTTAGTTTGTTTGTACTTTAATTTTTGGTGTGTAGTGAAATGGCTAATGCGCTTAACATTATTAACGAATGCAGCTTGCGCACTATTTCAAAATATGAAATTATGATTTCTAATAACGATTACGATCTGAAATAAGATCTGGAAATTAAAAATTAAAGCAAATAACTTCGTTTTGGTTCTAAAAATTGTATCTAAACCAAGAAAAACACGATTCTATAAGAAATAAATTATATTAAGTTTATTTTCTACAACCCAAAAACACTAAAAGAATGACAGATTTTATATTTACGTTTGCCGTATTGATATGTGCAACAGTGATATGTATATATATATATATATATATATATATATATATATATATATATATATATATATATATATATATATATATATATATATATATATATATATATATATATATATATATATATATATATATATATATATATATATATATATATATATATATATATATATATATATATATATATATATATATATATATATATATAAATATATATATATATATATATATATATATATATATATATATATATATATATATATATATATATATACACTGAAGTCTTTTTTATGCAAATTTACGTGCCGCATAAAAAAAAGCATAAAAAAATTTAAAAAGGTTTATATATATATATATATATATATATATATATATATATATATATATATATATATATATATATATATATATATATATATATATATATTTATATATACATATATACATATATAAATTTAGAAATTGTCCTCCCTATTGATACTCTGATTGCAATGAAACACAACTTAGACGACAATTCGATTGAACAAAACCGTTCATTTCAGATTGCGAATGATCAGTGTCCCATCTCAGATCTTACATTAATCATAATTTTCATGGTGTATTCTGAACAAATTGGGTCAATTTTATATTTGAACCCTTTTGTCAGAAACATTCGAGTCACCTTTCTCTCTATAGATACATTCTCAGTACTCTCCGAGTTTCATATGTATATTTGCTTATAACGTACTTAAATTATTATGTATATATGGTTGTAACGTACTTCCGTACTTACTCGTCATAAAAATTCTTATGACATTATTATTTCCACGTAATCGCCCAAGATATTCCATCTGATAATGATTATTTTCTAACGAAAGGCTGTTTATCACCATAACTACATTCGTACTATAGAATAACTTAATAATTTATTTTACCCCGGCTTTAACCATTTTGATCGTTCACCCGGAAGGAAAACCTATAGAATAACGATTCAGATAATACAAATGTTGTAAAATTATTTCCATCACCTTGAGTCGACAGTTTTCCCAATTTATATAAAAAATGCACATAAATTGTATGATCTCGTCAATTCAGATCAATGTTGAGAATTATTCCCCCTCCCTTGTGTGAATATTTTTGTGAACTTCGCTCAGTTGCTAGAAATATGCTGTACTCGTAAAGAAATACCAACTTTTCGTAGAACCCGATCAATTTTCCCTTACACTTTCCATGTTCGTGGCACTTGCTACACTCACTTACCCTCAAAATAACCTTATAATCTATTCTGATTTAACTTGCTTTTTGTCAGTGAACTTATTACAGATCTCCTCCATGATTACTCTGAGTACTTGCGTTCATAGGCAGATAAAAATTATTTTCCTTTGGTTCTTCGAATTTCCCGGCGAAATAGAATCAGATCTTTTGAAATTATTTAAAGTAAATTGCGTTGCATGTAGCGTGCACTACGGTGTTACGGAACTGTCTGCTGTATCGTTTCCCGGATCTGCTAACAAATGGCATAGGCGCCACATCTTACGAGGACCACTTGTCACGTTCAAAGGTTGCCCGACTAGAAACGCCGCCTCAGGGCGGGTCAGATTACAATAATCTTGGGGAAACGAAACGGAAGACGCAAACGTCAAAGGGCACTCCGTCTCAAAGGTGGATCCCTAATAATCACCTAACGAATTCGTGAATAGACCACCTATTTCTCCAACCAACGCGCAGATTCCTCACTGGCAAAATCCCTAAAACCATTATTTAATAAGCCAGCGAAGAAACCAAAGAGGGGACTGTTTTCCCGAGCAGTCCAACCCAGAGTACTAAAACACAAAACTACAAATGAGACGATCGCAAAACCAAAGACCCTTCAAAGAAAACAAAACTACTGGAATATCACTTCAAATAGCAAAACAAATTTTTATGAAACGTGAAATAATATCGAACATTTATTCGACCAACGAATTTCCTAACCACTAAATTACCTAAACCATATTCGAACATTAATTCGATATCTACAAACACTTAACATTTTCTAATCTAAATCTATTTTACATATTTACATAATTTTATATTATTTACTCGCGGTTCAGGGCCCTAGCAAGTGCGGGTGGAGAAACTAATATTTGCTATAATTTTCGAAGCTTTTATATAAACCTGCGTAGGGATTTAGGCGTTTACTCACTCTTATCAGTCGACCAGCCTTGTTTATGCTACCTGCTGCGTCGTATTGCTGCGCACGGCACTAATTCAGCGCACATGGGTCGCTAAAGTTTTCTGCGCCTCTTAGGCGCGGTTTTCTAGGTGAGGTCTTCGGGTAAAAGGGTAACTGCTGGTAGTGTTGGACCTCAAAACAGCATACCAGCAACATAAATCGGAGCTGAGTCCGGCTGGCGGCGAAAATGATGATGGCCGCTGATACCACGTGGCGACGCTCTGGGGTCCGATTTTGGTGGTAACAGACAACAACCGAACCAACGCTCGATGATCAAAGGTGGTAGTGGGAGGACGGATGAACTTTGCTGGCGGTGCGGTCTTAGCTTCGCCAGGCGCAAATCTGCCAATAAAAGCCATCGTACGGCTGATCGACATTGTAAGCTATTATCTACCTTTTGGTGGTCTTCGCACTTGCACACAAAGTCTCCGCACTTGTAACTATCTCCTAACTGCGCTAATACCTCTGTAAATTTGCCTGTTTTAAAAAATGTCTCATGTTATAAAACTAACCTGTTTGAAGTGGTAGCAGTTTGATGCTTTATTGGCTAACACGTACATTTGGTTGAAGCAGTAAAACCAAATTTTCGTACTCGAGAATTTACAGAAAAATGTAACAATAATCGCAGAAACAAATTCGTAGGTTCAACATCGGTACAGAAACGGAGCATCTTCGACGTTTCTTCCGCTACTCTATTGGCAGTTCACCCCCAATCACACTATAACACATAAACTCCCAAATTATAGCATTGCATCTAAAATATTAAAATTTTAGATCAAGCCGATTCCCCATACAACACATATGACAGTAAACTATAACATAACTGTAACAGATTTGTTAGATCTCCGGACTACTCCAATCATAAGTTGGAAAGGTATCATTCTTCTCACTCATAGCATTGCTTTATCTTCGACAGAACCCCAGAACATTTACTGGACAACACTCTCTAAACGACCAACACAATATCCCATAAACGTACCCCAGACAGTAACTCCGAAATGCATCGGTTAACGAGAAATCTGCCAAATTATCTCCGAACATAATTCCTATTGTTTCAGTAGGTTTCTACACCGAGATATATTTCAGTCACATGAACACACATACTGAACCAACATAAACATTACCCTATGCACCCACTTTACATTATGTTTCTAACACCGAATCTGTTTCGGCCAATCCTAGAAGACTATCTCCCGAGCTGAGGCGACGGGAAATACAATCGAAATTAATTGTTTCTCTTTCGCCCGGCGGAAAGTCAACACGGGCAGCGCGCAAATTAAAATGTTTATTTTCATTGCCTTACTTCGCTATGCGCTAGTTTAAGGGGGGTAACGATGAAAAAAATCGTCATTTTTACGATTTTTTTTCCTATCGTTCAGCAAAATAAATTCAAATGTTTTGCATTATAAACGGCATCATTCAACATTTTGTAATTTTTTCGTAGAAAAATATTGAGAAATAAGTCGGTGAAGAGGTATTTTTGAGGACGCTTCTCAAAAATCATGATTTGCGGTGTCCACTGTATCTCAGCGCAGACTAATCAGAAGTGAACAAATGAACGCAGCATAGTTAGAGAAGAAGTTTTTCTAGACCCCAACGTTTCTGCTTGTTTTTTTTTGTTAATTTTTTGGTGGTTGTTCAAAGTAAAAACTACAATTTTTCACGAAAAAATCCGCCAATTTGTAGCTGTTAAACCTCCCCAAAATAACAAACAACGAAAAGGAAAAAGTTGGGGTCTGGTTTTTTATATGTAGAAAGTGTGTGCAAAATTTGGAAAAAATTGTTGCAGTGGTTGTTGAATGACGATGGACATGGACTTTCAAAACCTGCTTTCGAGAAAAACGCAAATCATAGGATAGAATGTGCTACAATGTATGGCTGGGTTCCGTACAAAGTAACTTCTAGAAAGGCTTACAATGTATAGACATTGTGTTGCAATGGGATATGATTTTTTGAAGATTAGAATGTAGAAGGCGTGGTGACTTTCACTATTCCGCCACACCTTCTCCGTAAAACAAATGATGAAGTTTACGGAGTCATTTTCGTTAAACTGAGAAAAAACTAAGATTGTGTCTCGGAAGATCTCTTACAATATTTTGTAAAGTGTAGTGTGTTTTACAACGTTTTGATTTTTCTTCTGTGATATAATTCCCAAATTTGATTTTGCTTTTATATTGTTGTATAATGGTCAATAGTGTAATTTGTGTTATATAATGTTATGTAAAGAAGAAATAATAAAATAATTTCGAATGTGACGAGGATATAGTCATAAAATAATGTTTTGAAGTTAATAATTATATAGTTGTGTAACGGTATTCTTATATAATTTGATTATGGTAATGATGACAGATCGGCTGAAAAGTTCGTATCGTTTCTATGAGAGGGCGCCACTAGAATTAAATCCATACCATTTTCAGTTAGTACCAACCTTCAGAAGATAAGTGTATAAATTTGACATGCTGAAATTGAACGAATTGGGCTTCGAATTGCTCCCTCATCCACCGTATTCTCCAGATTTGACCCCCAGTGACTTTTTCCTGTTCTCAGACCTCAAGAGAATGCTCGCTGGTAAAAAATTTAGAAGCAATGAAGAGGTAATCGATGAAACTGAGGCCTATTTTGAGGCAAAGGACAAATCGTACTACAAAAATGGTATCGAAAAGTTGGAAGATCGCTATAATCGCTGTATCGCCTCTGATGGCAATTATGTTGAATAATAAAAACAAAATGTGTGTTTCTATTAAACGATACGAACTTTTCAGCCGACCTGTTAGGTACGTGTATAATTATATGGTACATTGTATGATATACAATTTAATAGTTTGAAAAATTTGTTTTAAAGTAAAAATTCGTGTTTGCCATAAAGTTGTAATTAATATTTGTATAATATGTGGTAATATTGTTGTATTTGATTACAATTTAACAATTTGATTTTTGTTAACTGTATTAGTTTGCTTTTGTTTCTAGCTTTTCTATTATTGCATTTGAGTGGTCTATGTTTTTACTATATAGGGACCTTTGAAAATTTTCTCTAATTTTGTTCTATTGTGATTTTTTAGAATTACCTTATCATTTATTTGAATAGATTCGATTTATTTTATTGATCAGAGTTTTGTTTAGTTTTGATTTTGTCTATGAGTTTATTTACTTTCATCGCTACAGTTTTTGATTGGTATTTTAATTCTGAGTAGTATTCATCGTAATTGTATATCGGTTCTATGAATCCTTGTTTTTTCAATTCGTTTGATTCTGATGCTGTTTTACCAAAAAACAATTCAAAAGGTGTGTATGGGAAGTCGGTGTGATGAGTCGTATTGTAGCAAAAAGCGTAGTAAGCCAGCCAGTCATCCCAATCACTATGTGATTCGTTGACGAACTGTCTTATATACTCATTCAGACATCAATGACTTCTCTCTACACTTCCGATAGTTTGAGGGTGATACGGTGTCGAAAATTTTAAGCTAAATTTGAGTAATTCGCTAATTTTCTGGAAGACTTCATTTTTATATTCGGTTCCCTGTTCTGTTCGTATAATAGACGGAGTTCCGTAAACTAGAATGCTGTGTTCGACAAAAGCTATGGCTATTTTTTTTTGCTTGTTTGTCTGGAATTGGTTGTACTATGATATATTTAGACAAGTCGCATTGAATTGCCAGCGCGTATCTTTTTCCTCACTTTGATTTTGTAAATGGTCTTATTGTGTCCATAGCTATTGAAGAAAAGAATTTTTGTGGTGTTAGTGTTTGAATAAAATAACACAAATTCTGTTTTTGTAATTTTGAAGAAGGATTTTTCATCGAAAACAGATAAATCAATGGTCTGTTATCTGTTTTGACAAGAAATTTTCTTCCATATAAATAAGATCTGAAGTATGTGATAGCCCAATGGATTGCTGTCAGCTCCTGTTCAATAGTCGATTTATTTGATTCGCCTTTGGTAAACGATCTACTTGCGTACGCTATCGGCAAATCAATGTTATCGTGCTTTTGGGCTAGAACTGCACCGCAGGCCACTTTAGAGGCATCTGTGATAACGATGAAATGCTGGTCGTCAAATGGTGAGATAACTAAGTCTTCACAAGTTCCTATCTCATGCCTCCCCGTGTGTCTATGATGACATTTGGTCAATAGAACGGCGTCGACTGGGTGCTATCGCCTTCTGCGTTAGTAGCAGAATGAGAGGGTGCGAATTGACTCATAAGTTAAAGCCCATCCTAAAGTGCAATGTTTATCATAGTATATTACAACATATGATTCTGTTGTTTATTACATCATGTATTATTATTATTATTATTAATATTATTATTATTCTTATTATTATAATTATTATTATTATTATTATTATTATTATTATTTTTATAATTATTATTATTATTATTATTATTATTATTATTATTATTATTATTATTATTATTATTATTATTATTATTATTCTTTCAACTAACTATCAAGGTCGCCACAAGGTGAGCTTGGTCCTCACTGGTTCCTGTTTTATGCCTACACGTGTGTCTGTGGTGACAATTGGTCGAGGGAATGCGTTGATGGCAGAATGAGAGGATGAGAAATGACATATAAATTCAAGTAATATAATATCATAGCATATCGCGATATATCATTTTATTCATTCTTTTAATTATAATATATTTCATTTTACTATATTATATTGTTTTTTATTATTATTTTCATTATTATATTTATTGTTATTATTATTAATTTGTCATCAATAATAATAACATATATTATTTTTATAGATGTGTATATTATCATTGTTATTAGAAGAGAAATATTTTACTTCCTGCAGTATTGCGAAGATAGAAGAGTATAACTGACACTCTACATTAACTGTTATTTTATATATTGTTTTATAATATATTATATTATATTGTATGACATTGTATTATATTATATTATATTATATTATATTATGTTATATTATATTATTTTGTAATCTATCATCTATCATCTTATGTTATATTAATGTCATTTCACTGTTTCATTGTATTTATCAATATAAAACATTTATCACGGGGACGTAA